>NC_133538.1:149179171-149495421 GCF_048544455.1 Silene latifolia
GTCCAAGTTTTCTAGTTTTGAAAATGAAGATGATCGGTCAACCTATATTGTTAAGCCTATGACATGTACGGGTTTTGAAAGGGGTCGAAAGCTTGTTTTTGCTCCATATTTTGAAGGGTATGTACCTTTTTTTTCATACTAGCTTCTATTAATAATATTATTCGATGCTACTTATTAATAAGCTATGCTAATTGTTTAATTCTATAAATGGTAGCAATCATTGGATGTTGGCTGCCATTAATCCAAAGGATAGTATAGTATATTGGTGTGATCCGGCTTGAAATATAGAGCCTCGTGAATTTTTGAAGGATAAGTTCAGCATGTATACGATTTAAGAAATTGCAATTATCTCGTAAATTTACATTAGTTTTTGTAAAATAAATATAATTAAGCCACGTATATAACATATATTTAACACAGGGCAATTACGAAGATAAACATTATGGATCCTGAGAAATGTCACCAAAAACAGCTTGAATGGATAATAATAAAGGTACCTCTTCAACTGATAATAATGTTTTTTTTTTTGGGAAAGGTTAAGTATATTAATCATCAAAGGGGGGCAAAAATAATGCAGGTTACAAGTTTACTTATAAAGAATATACAAAAGAATAAGCACAAAAATTGAGTATAAGCATAACACTCTACTGCTTTTGAAACCAAGCTCTATC
Organism: Silene latifolia; assembly: GCF_048544455.1. Lineage (NCBI taxonomy): Eukaryota > Viridiplantae > Streptophyta > Magnoliopsida > Caryophyllales > Caryophyllaceae > Silene > Silene latifolia. Next base: position 149,179,843 of record NC_133538.1, read on the forward strand.
CCTACTCACTAGAGCACTTCCATTTTGCTTCAAGAAACGAGAGCCTTCACTTCACTAAGTATTTGCTTAATGATCATCTTTGGACTTCTCACAAACTGATCCATCAAAGCCTCATTTCGAACTCTCCATAACCAATAGATTAATGCAACATGACAAGCTCCTGTATACTTCCTCTGCAATTTTGTAACTCTTCGTCCAGCTGAATACCAGGCCACCAGATCAGGAAACCTGAATGAAATCTGAAGCTGCTGCTGCATCAGACTCAGACAGGCTTTAGCATAATCACACTCAAACATCAGATGAGAGTGACTTTCATTATAAAGCTGACAAATAGGGTAAGTCACATCAGTCAACAAGAGCAATCTAAACAGCATATCTCTAGTAGGCAATCTCTGATGCATAAATTCCCAACAAAGGAAAGAACATTTTGGAATATTGAGAGAGTTCCAACATAGATATCTCCAATCCACCTTAGGATGTGCATCTCTCAACCAATCATACTCGGCTGCTACTGAGTATTCAACGTCTTTGTTCAACCATTTATGTCAAAGTATAGGCTTGCTTAAAAGTGTTCATAGTAAGGGAAATCTTTTTCCATGACTAGCTGCAGTCTGCAGGGGCCATGTAATAAGTCCTTGCAACATTCTTCATATAGACATGATTAACCCACCTTACCCATAAGTGATCTTTTTTATTAGCAAGCCACCACACATATTTCCCTAAGAGAGCCTTGTTCCAAGTTTTAATATCCTGAATGCCAAGTCCTCCTTCCTCCTTAGGTAGACAACAAATCTTCCAGTTAATATTAGGGACTTTTTTGAACTCAGAAGTGCCACTCCAAAGAAAAATCTTCCTGATAATATTGTTATCTCCTGAATTATATAGTCTATGTTATATTGTTATGGGTTTGTTGTTTATAAGTGGTAGTTGACATGATTTCGATTTTAGTGTCCTACGTTGCCCTTTGGAAGTGTCTTATGTAGATATTATGTTTGCCGATATATGTTGGAGATTATCAGAGGACGATATATTAATATTATTCCAAGTGTACGTCCTTTAATTTGTTTCTTCGATTTTAAAATTTACTTTGTTTTATATAAATTACACATGTTGGTACGTAAATAATTATAATTGTGTTTTTTGGTTGTATGTAGTTCATGTTTAAAGCCCCAAAGACATATTCAATTGAGCAAATTGATGAGGTGCGGGACATTTGGGCAACATATGCATTGCAGTTTAAGGCGGAAGTATTTGATGGCAATGTTTAAAGTATGCTAACACTTGTTATCTAGATAGCTTAAAAGTATGGTGTGTGGATGAAAAAAAGTCTTGTTAGTGCTTGTGTTAAACTTATTGTCGGTAGTTCGTATTTTGGAGGTGTGAAATAAATTCCGTTTTGTTTGGTTGGATTTAGAGTATAAATGTAAGATTTGTTGGATTTTCTTAAATGTAGGAGGATATATTTAAGCTATACGACTCTTGTCGTATAAGGTATGAATGAAATAATTTTTATTTCAAAAATCTAGTTGTCAATGAGCATGGATTGATTTTATAAATTGGCGCCAAAAATTGGATTTCATAAATTGGCGCCAAAAATTGGGCAGGCTGTATTCATAATTTGGCGCCAAAAATTGGGCGGCCTATATTCATAAATTGGTGCTAAATTGATTTTTAAAAAAACGTAGAGAAGAAAGTTCCTAGACAAAGTGTCATGAAGTTGGCGCGAAAATTATGCGTGCAATGTGTTTAAAACAATAAGGTTGAGACACAAAACCGTCCTCCCTAAAAATGTAAATAAGACGGTTCTAAACCCCAACCGTCCTCTTGTGAAAATCAAAAGAGGACGGTTTGACTTTATGTCAACCGTCATCTTAGGAAACGAGGACGGGTGAAATTAGGACGGTTGTTTTAAGGTTTTAGGACGGTTTTTAACCGTCCTCTTTGTCTATTTTTGTAGTAGTCCGAATGGTCTACTTTGGTCTGTTTGGCTTTAATTGCAGGAATGAACCCGAAAGGTGCAAAACTGAGCTTGGAACTGCCCCTATAGCTTGCATTTAGGAGATGGATATAATTAGAGCGGAAATACTTCTGCCTTGGGATGCGTGAAGTCATCTTGGAAGCTAATCAACGTCTTATATGCTGACACAGTGGTAGCTAACTCGATTGAGCATGTTGACTGACTTAAATGCTCGATCGAATCCTTTTGGTTGCTGAAGACTTCTCGATCTAACTCCTACTATGCTCGATCGAGAAGAAGTGTTTATGGTGTTCCTCGATCGAGTAGGTGCTATGCTCGATCGAGATGATTTTGCTGGAGTATGTTCAATCGAGTAGTTTCAACTAACTCGATCGAACAACTAGTGGTCTGACGCAAGATTTTATTGCGTGATCTTATTTATTTATTTTATTAGTTATCGTATTTAGTTAATAAATATCTCTCTTATATAAATAAGAGAGACCTAATTAGGTTAAGGGGATTCATTGAGTTTATTATCAGTTTTGCATTGAAATTAGGAGACTCTTGTTCGACGCTTGCCTTTCTATTTCTCGGATTTTAATTTGTGTAATTCCTTACTCTCTTCTTACTCAATTTAATTCGTAGTATTAATTCCCATTTGCAACCTTTAATTCTCTTGTCTCTTAATTACTGTTTAGGATATTAGAATTAATATTTAGTTTATGCAAATTTTGTTAATTCATCTTTAAATCATGTCAAATCTAGTTCTATCTATTGTTATTAACCACTCGATCGAGCAAGGGGATTTAAGGAATCGTCCACTCGATCGAGCAAAGTCCCAGCACAAGAAAGAAGTCCTCGATCGAGTATTTTCAAAGTACTTGATCGATGAACTTGAGGAAGGATGTTCTCGATCGAGTAACTGTAGTTTACTCGATCGAGCTTGTTCTGGTGCATATTAGACGAGGGAGTCTTCTTTTTCCCTTATTCTATTTTCAATTGTTTTACCTTATTTCTTCCCCAAATTTTTCGACCCCATTGAATCCCTTGACCAAATCTCTCAAATTCTTCCCTAAATTTGACAATCTAATCACCCAAATATATTTTAAGCACGAATTAAACCAAAATACCCTTGTTTGCATCATTAAATTTTGATTTAATTAGGGATTTCCGAAGCTAGGGTTGCGAAAGTCGAATTAATTAGATTATTTGAAGTTTTCATTGGTTTAAATTGTTTTTATTATTGGGTAGTCTACCAAGTAAGTTCCTTTCCTCTTATTTAATGTTTAATTGCAATTTTTCCCTTATTTTATACGAGTTAGGGTTGTGAAATTGGTTTGGGGAAATTCAATCTTTTTGCTAGATAGTTAATTGGAACTTGAATTTAATTATAGTTATGGAGAGTGACAAGGAAGCCGGATTTGAAGAGCCCAATTCAACGCCGTCTGTGTCGACTTCGACGGCTGCCTTGGTCGTGGTGCCTGCTGCCACCACGTCCGCTATTACTACGCCGGTGTCGACCACCGTCGCTGCCGCCACTGTCACTGCAGCTGCTGCTGCATCCGGTTCATGAATTGGGACGGGCATGAGTTCCAATGCTGCTGCGTTACGGGCTCCTGCTAGGAATGCTGTTACACTACAAAAAGAATTAAAACAGGCGACTGATTTTGGCGACTGAAATCAGTCGCCAAAATCAATTTGGCGACTGAATTCAGTCGCAAAAAGTCAGTCGCGGACCTTAGTCGCCTTTTCTAGCTTTGGCGACTAAAGTCGGTCGCCAAATTTGGCGACTGCCAAATCAGTCGCCAAATGCCAAAAATGGCGACTGATAGGGTAGTCGCCAAATTGGCGACTGATTAAAGGTAGTCGCCAAATTGGCGACTGAATAGCAGTCGCCAAATGCCATTTTAGTCGCCTTTTTTGGGTGCGTAGAGCGCTTGGTTTGAGCCAATTTATGACGATTTGTGATATGGCGATCGCTATTCATCGCCAAATTGGCGACTACATTGAATCAGTCGCCAATTTGGCGACTGAATTTCAGTCGCCAAATCACAAATCAATCGCCAAAACCACTGTATGTTTTGGTGGTTTTTTTCGTTTTCATTGCTAGCCAAAAATTTACAACCTGCATACAAACCGATGTTCCACAACACCATACATCCCATTTCAACACACACAACACCATACATTTCAACCCAACACCTCCCAATTTCTCAAACTTCATTTCATATATTGAAAATGAAAGTTTTACAAGCTAAGCTATTCTAAATGTTCAAGTCTAAATGTTCAAGTCGTACAAGCTAAGCTAACATCCCAATCATCTTACTTGGAAGCCAACACCGGCTCCATTCCCCCCATGTGGACCATGCGGATCATTTGGATCGTAATTGGATCTAGGTCCGGGGTTACAACCTTGCCACCAAGTCTCAAACATTTCCATTCTTTCCTTCATTTTCCGGAATTCTTCATCACGTTTGGCAAGTTCTTCATCACGTTTGGCATCACGTTCATCACGCTCTCTTATTTGACTTTGAAGTTGACTAATAATTCCAGGTTGATACGTGTTCTTCGGGAATTGTTGAAGTCGATCTTCTACGCGTTTTCTCATAGAAAGCCGGTGTTGAACTTCCGGTACCATACACGTGCCCTTTCTTGAAGCCATCCACCAACTCATACCATATGTCATTGTCCGGTTTTTCTGGATTGGCGGCTTTTTCTCGTTCAAATGCTTCCTACAATATTAAACAAATGGTAGTAAGTTAATATGGTAACCACCTTATATACGACATTTTAAAAGAGAATAAATTAACAAAAATTAAAGGTTACGGAAAACTTACATATAATTGCTTGTCTTTTGGCTTAGTCCAAGTTCTAACCCCTTTTCCGTCAACTCGGAATGCGTGTCGTAAACGAGTTCCGTCTGCCGCAATCGGCTGTGACTTCATCTTTCCTCTCTGAATGAAAAAAAAACATACATGTTATAAAATCAACAAAAAATCTAACATAAAATAAACATGTTGCATTGAAAACAAAAAAAAAGTGTAAAATAATAGACAAAGTACTTACACCCAACATACGATTCCAGAACGATCGTGAACCCGCGTAATGAGTAGGCTCGTTCACGGCGTCTTCCTTTCCTCCTCTTTTGTTGAGGGATGCTTGCTTAGACTTCTTCTGAAAAGCGGGAGTTTTGGTATGCTTTATTAAGCCTTCATACTTGTCACCTGCAATTACACATATGAAATCATAACTAATAAGTTACTGATATTATTTATAATATAAGAGAGTATATACTAATTAATTAATACAAATAACAAAACAAGTTAATTAAATACCTTTCATGTGGTCTGGTTCCTTTGGGCGCCTAACTACCTTCCAAATCACGTCCCGATATCGTCGAGTACCGACTTCATCGTACCTGATACGGACATTCTGTTCTTGAGACGGTGACCAAGCAAATGCTTGCTACAAAAAAAAGCGACAAAATTTCATATTAGTATTTATAAAAGTATAACCTTGGTTATTAAAACAAAGAATTACGGAAAATATATACCCGAAAGTTATTGAACCATGCTTCTCTTTGTGCATGAGAAGCTTGTGTCCACGATGTAGGAATTGGACCCACGAAATTAGTCTTCGTGCTTTTCGTGACACCTCGTACCACGCAATCGTCCATAAACCTGCATTTATTTTGAACATGTAAAATTACAAACAATTATTATTTAAAAAAAAAAAAATAAAAAAAAAACAAAATAGTAGACTAATAAAGAATAAAACTTACCATAATCCCGCCGGCTCAAGAATCATCTTATGATCCGAAGTGTACCGTATCGGCACCCGTGGTGGCTCGTCGGTAGCGTCAGTCTCCTCACCGTCACCGTCTATCAGATCGGATCCTCCTGCACAAACTCCTCCTCCCGCTCCGGACGCGTACTCTGTCCTCCTCCCGAGCCGCCTCCACGCTTCCTACCTCGACTGCTCCACCATCTGCGATAATACAAATAAAAATTAACACAAATAATGATAAATGAAAATTATACAGACTTCTAAATTTTAATAATTTACTCTTGAGGTATACAAAATTATACCAATTTAATCATCTTCATCTTCAAACCCCTCGTCCTCATCCTCATCCTCTTCCTCATCGTCATCATCGTCATCATCATCATCATAATCATCTGATGCATACCCATCAGGAAACTTCAAATTTTGTAACCACTCACACAATACTTTTCTCTTAACTTTGTCGAGAGTGAAAATGGATGTTGGCTTAGACCCGTCGCCGCGAATGTGTAATTTGGGACGATGACAAAATTTCTGCAAATCTTTTCTAGAAGCAATGCTATCACATTTTTCACCTTCTACATCCATGATCATGTCAATTAGTTGCTCAAGGAAATTCTTTTCTATGTGCATTACATCCAAATTATGTCTTATCAACATTGTCTTCCAATAAGGAAGGTCCCAAAGAATGCTTCTTTTAAACCAACCGTTTTTCTGCTTTTTCAATTCTTTAAATTCTTCGTCGGTACCATCAATAGGGGATGGTAAATCACATACCGTCTTCCATATCTCATCCCCAGGCACTCGTTTCGGAGGGGCATCAAGCACCTCTTTACCTTTTGTGAAAGCTTTCTTGTTCTTCCTATGTGGATTTCCCTCTCGTAAGAAGCATCTATGACAATCAAACCAGCTTATTTTCTTTCTATTGGGAAGCCAAAATGCTTTACTTTCCTCCATGCAACAAGGACATGCTTTTTGTCCTTGTGTAGACCACCCAGATAGCATACCATAGGCGGGAAAATCATTTATTGTCCACAAAAGGGAAGCTTTAAGTTGAAAATTTTTTTTTTAGACACATCATAAGTTTCCACCCCAACTTCCCACAAATATTTCAACTCCTCCACCAATGGTTGTAAATAAACATCCAAATTACGTTTCGGGCTTTTTGGTCCGGGAACAATAAGTGACAAGAAGATAAATGGTCTTTTCATACATAACCAAGGTGGTAAATTGTATGGTGTGACCATAACGGGCCAACAAGAATACTTCCTCCCCAAATTACCGAAAGGATCAAATCCATCCGTACACAAGCCAAGTCGTACATTGCGGGGTTCCTTGGCAAAATCAGGATACATCTGATCAAATCGTTTCCATTCTTCCCCATCACTAGGATGACTCATCTTCCCCGGAGCACGTGGGTTTTCTTTGTGCCATCTCATTTGTTCGGCAATGTTTTTGGTGGCATAGATTCTTTGAAGTCTTGGTGCGAGAGGAAAGTAAAACAATTGGTTACATGCTATTGGTTTCTTACTCTTTTTGGCCCTCTTACTACCGTTGCCTTTTTGCAACACCAAAACTGTATCTCCTTCACTTGTCTCATATCTATCCGCCCCACAATCTTTACATTTGTCAAGCAAAGCATCATCTTTCCAAAATAGCATACATCCTTCGGGACATGCATCAATCTTTTCATGCGGTAATTGAAGACCTTTAACTACTTTTTTGGTAGTATAGAAACTTCGGGTCATGATATTATCATCGGGGAAAGATTCCTCAAGTAACGAGGCAATGCCATCAACAGCAACAAATGGCATATTGAACTCACACTTCAAGGTAATTAGCCTAGAAGCGGCTTGTAACAATGTCATTCTGCTTCCTTCATACAAGGGTTTTTCTGAGGCTTTTAACATGTCAAGAAAGGCTTTTGCTTGTGGGTGTGGCGGTTGTTCTTCAGAAATAGTTGTATGGTCATCACTATTAATAATAGTGGAATCCATAGCATCAACAACCATCTCTCTATATGGGTTCTCATCATTTTGTATTTGTTGGGTGTGAGTTTGTTCATGAATTGGAGAATATGCTTCTCCATGTGAAATCCAATTGTAATAATTTGGTTTAAACCCGTTTATAATGAGATGTTCTTCTACTACAATGTCAAGTTGGTATTTCAGGTTTTTGCATTTGGCACAAGGGCACCTAAGTTTTTTGTCTACCAAGTCATATTCATCTTGTTGTTTAGCAAATTCAATAAACTCGCTAACACCCTTTATAAATCTAGCGGTAGGACGTCTTTTCTTATTGGAATGGTCTAATCTTCCTTCATACATCCATGAACGTTCCAATCTCTTCATTTTAATCTAAAGAAGACCCCAAAGTAATTTAAACATTTTTAAAAAATAACAATAATATTACATACAAAATTTAAACATTATACTCCACATTATACAATAAACATATGAAAACAATATATAAATATTGTCAATAAGTAATCCATCTTTGAATGGGGTCCTTATCACTCCAACCTAAACCCGTCAATGTACGTTTCAAGTCACTAGCAAACACACTTGTAATTTATTAATGAGGAAAAAATTGGCAAAGCGACAATTCCCTTGAGTTCTCCAAATACACATATACATGTATTCGGAGAACATTAAAGGGATCGCCACCAAACTCATTCCTCATTAATAAATCACAAGTACGTGTTTACTACCTAAATGACTTGAAACGTACAAAGACAGTCCCAAAATGGGGACTATTCAAGAATTACTCCTAATGAGTAATTCTTGAACGGGTACTAAGTCAACATCAAATCAAACAACAACACAATCAAGTACTAAATTAATTAAGTCAATCAATAGCCCAATTCAACCACATAGTAAAGGCTTCTATCCTAAAGTCCGTAACATAATTTGAACTAAAATTAGTAAATTTAAAAAGTAACTGGTAAGAGGAGGTTACCTAATCAAGTAAAAGCAAAAATGAAAAGAAAACAAGAAGCAACAATCACAGCGTGCGGTGGTGCCTAGCGTGTGGTGACAACCACGAAAAGAGAAAAGAAAAACAAAAATAACAAGGTTATTCTACCTCAATTCATCAATAACATGAATTATCAAACTAAATTTATCAAAATCAAGTCCTAAAGAAGGTTCTACTTAGCTAATAGATAATTTCTCTTAATCCAAAAGACGGTTCCACTTAGCTATTTCCATTAATGCAAAAGACGGTTTCACTTAGCTTAATATTAATAATAATAAGGCGGTTTAATTAGTAATAATAATAATAATAATAATAATAATAATAATAATAATAATAATAATAATAATAACAATAATAATAATAATAATAATACTAATAATAATAATAATACTAATACTAATAATAATAACAATAATAATAATAATACTAATACTAATAATAATACTAATACTAATACTAATAATAATACTAATACTAATACTAATAATAATACTAATACTAATACTAATAATAATAATAATGAGACGGACCACCGCCACCCTTCCCCCACCGCCACCCTTCCCCCACCGCCACCCACGGACCACCGCCACCCTTCCCCCACCGCCACCCACGGCCGACCAAACCCCCACCCATAACCCTAAACCTAAACACAAACCCCCTTAATCATTCCCTTTTAATTCAAACACAAATTAAACTAAATCTAACTACAAATTAATCTAACATACTAACTACAAATAAATCTAACAAACTAACCACAAATTAATCAAACTAACTACAAATTAATCTAACAAATTAAACTAATTAAACTGAAATTAAACAAAAAAAACTAACCTAATTAAAGAGAGTGATGGAGGCAATGAGAACGGTGGTCACGGTGGTGGAAGTGGTGGAAGTGGTGGTGTGGTTGTGTGGTTGTTGTCGTCTTTGTTTCGCCCATTTTGCTTTCCTCTCTTCTTTGTTTTTTTTTTTTTGTTTTGAAAGAGTAAAGCGGAGAGAGGAGTTCCGTTTTTCTATAAAAAAATTTGCGCGAAAAGCCATTTGCGATCGAAATTGATCGCCAATTTGGCGACTACTTTTAAATCAGTCGCCAAATTTGATTATCGGTCGCCAAATTAGATTCCCCTTTTTAAAAAAAGCAGTCGCCAAATTGGCGACTGAATTCAGTCGCTAATTTGTTAATCAGTCGCCAATTTGGCGACTACCAATTTCAGTCGCCAAATTTCGGTCGCCTGTTTTAGTTTTTCTTGTAGTGTTAACACTTCTACGGAATCTTTATCTGAGTTTCCGGAGGTAAGATTTCTGTCCCCGTCTCAACGTACTCGTTTTATGCATTTAATGGAATGCCATATGACCTCGACCTGTTTTTTGAGTCGCCCTGCCCTAGAGACTCTAGGAATTTTAGAACCTGTTGTGGGTTTGCTAAAAGAGACGGGGATGTCGGGATTGGCCACTATGAAGGAGCTCACCTATAGGGCACTCACTTTAGAGTTTTTTAGCTCTTTTGACTTTAGTCCTGCGGCCTATGCGACTGACCATGGGAGCTCTTGTATCACTTTCCGACTATTTAACACTACTTATTCCTGGACTTTAGTTGAGTTCGGGGAACGTTTGGGTCTAGTAAGTGAAGGCTGCCTTAAGCCTCCTAAGAAGCTGACGCGTCAGATTTGGGCTACACTTTCACACATTCCCTATGGTTAGTGTCGTGGTACCCACGTCCATTTACCCCATGCCCGCTATTTTCTCCGTGTGCTTGGAGAAACTATTTTTGCTTGCTCATTATGAACCTAACAGTGTTAACAATACTGAGTTATCCATCTTAGCTGGGTACCTGAACATTGACAGTGGTACCCCATTTTTTTAAACATTGCATATTTGACAGCTCAGCATTTTAACAGTGTCGTGTCGAAAGTAGCGGGTACGATAGCGTCTGGTGGGCTAGTGACTCGTATTGCCCGCCGCCTCTTCCCTGATTTTCCCCGTGGTCTTAAATATTATGATAGGGATAATGTTCTTAACATTTCTGAACTGGCTTGCTACTGACCGTAGGATGTGGAAGATTTGCACTTCCACTTCCGTGATTCTACCTTCACCTTCTCTACCCCGTCTTTCACCTTTGCCTATTGTGACGGGTAGAGTATCAGCACTTCCACCTTCTTACTTCCTTGACTTCTCTCCTCCCGCTTCTAGGAAGCGGAAGAGGACTTCCCCTGCTGTTAGGGAAGTTGGAGAGTCGTCTGGACCTTCACAGGCTGGGCCTACACCCGCGTCCACGGCCACGCCCACGACCACGCTCACGCCTGAACCTTCTACCTCTACCTCTCAACCGGTTTTTATTCCACCTCTTGTTTTTGAGGCACCTGATGTCATGGACCAAGGGCGTTGTGATGATTTGCTTTTAGATATGTGAAGGAGGGTATCTAGGATGGAGCGGGATCAGGCCCTAGCCTTAATACTACAAAAACACTCAAAGAGAACGGTTCAAAACGTCCTTCAATCATAAAACAACCGTCCTTAATTCACCCGTCCTCGTTTCCTAAGAGCACGGTTAACAAAAAGTCAAACCGTCCTCTTTTGCAATTAATAAGAGGACGGTTGTATTCTTGAACCGTCTTTTTTGCAGAAACTTAGAGGACGGTTCCCTGTTTCAACCGTCATGTTTTGGATACATGGCGCGCTTTATTTACGCACCATCCTCACCACGCTTTCTTAAGCAACCGTCTTTTTTTCAATTTTTTGAAATCAATTTAGCGCGAATTTATGAGTATAGCCCGCACAATATTGACACACATCCATGCTCCTTGACAACTAGAATTTTAAATGAAAATTGTTTCATTTATATCCTATACGACAATTGTCGTATAGCTTAAATATTTTATCGGACTACAATTCAGAAAATTCAGCAAGTCTTACATTTATACTCTAAATCCAACCAAACAAAACGGAATAAGTTTGAACCTCCAAAATACAAACTATGGACGATTGATCTTTTAACACAAGCACTAACACAAGTTTTTCCATCCGCAAACCATCACTTAAGCTATCTAGGTGACATCCGTTTGGAGCGTCCAGTCTAAATACTTTAGACGTTCTCATCAAATACTTGCGCCTTAAACTGCAATGCATATTTAGCCCAAATTTCCCGCACCTCATCAATTTGCTCAACCGAGTACCTTTTTGAGCCTTTAATCAGGAACTACATACAAAGTAACCAAAAAATACAATTAGTTAGCATAACAAATAGATGAAACATATAATTAGTCAGCTGAAGAATACAGCTACCTAAAATCAGGCTAAGCGCAAAGGGAAGCATATTTCAGAGGATCGTTGCAGGGGACAAGCGACCTTATATTTAGCTCTTCCAGAACATACTGCGATACATAAGACAATTAAGACCCATGTATTGAGTGAATGTGTCTATTAGCTGGGAAGTCATATGAATAAAACTAGAATAGGGAACACGACAAAGATCTAACTTATGTCTAAGACATGACCCCGAAGCTCTACAAACTTTCTACTTCTCTTAAGCTGTGGCGCCTCCTAGAAACTACATGGATATTCAAAATGGGATAACATATGGAGGTTCTACAGGTATACCTAACATATACGAAAGGAACCTCACATCTAATCGTACAGATCTACGCAAAAAGGGAATCCAAAATGTACTGAAGATCAATTTTCCGACATCTTACTAGACTAAAAAAAAACTGATACCACTATAAGTCTATAACTAATACTGCCATTAAGAGCGCATACCTCATATTAAACAAACTTAACCTCCTCATAGACATCTGTATCTAAGAAAGCATATTAGTTTGCATCAAAAATGAATTATCTGCATCATAACATCATAACATAAAAATGTTTTCCTCTCACTAAACAAAACAAACAAATAAGCTCAGCAAACTTAACCTATCCATGTCTACTTTTGCAACAAAATCAACATAAATCCAGCAGAAAAAAAATTTAAATATATTAACAACCTAACTACTCAAAACCAGGAAATAAATCAAAGTCAGGTTCTCTTGTATAAACATTATTTTCTTTAATCGACTCGTCTTAAACCAATGATGAAGTTATTATCAATATGATTTTATGCCTTAATAGTTACTTTGTGTAGTACTTCGTCTTACTACACGGTGTAAATTAATATGAAAGAAACTAAAGCAAATGTATCCGAGAAGGATGTTCGGTTCACGAGAGTCTCATATTGATTGATGATGATTTTTTCCCCTAAAAACAGTCTCTCAGTGTTTTAGGTTCTTTTGGAACTTCCGCAATGATGACTATGAACAAGAACTGACCTTGGGCATGAAGCTTTGCACTTGTAGGCAAATCATTTCAGTTGCTTTCACGGCTAAATTTAGTGCCTCCTCTATTTCTTTCACGTCAGTCTGTAAATTAGTAATCCATGTACCTTGTCAAAGAGGAGTATAAAGCATGGAATATATGAGGGATGTAAAGTGGAGTGGCTTTGAATTCTTACCCTAACATTACCGACAAGAGGAAATTGAGACAAGACATTTAACAACGCATTGCTAAGCTCCAGCAATGAAGAAGAATAAATCTCTTCTATAGAGGCTCAGACTTCCAGATAGAGAATCTATGAAAGCAACGAGTCAAGTATTCATTAAGTTTTTCAATAGTACAAAATGTACAGCATATTGCATGGTTGTACTTGAGGGAAGATCAACTTTAATCCGCCTAGAAATCAATGATGACTACAAGGGATTTCAAAGATTACACCGATGCTAGTTTTTTTTTTATTAAGTTTGAAAGGAGCAAAAGAGCAGTTCTAAGACGTCTAACACTAGTGGGTCTCAAATACAGGTCATGAGTACCAACTCAATTGCTTAAACATCTAATAGATGATAGCTAATTATTAAGCCCATTAGAGGATAATTCAACGACTTAAAGTTTTGAGTAATGAATTGATGTGTAGGTCAACTACAAATATAATTCTTTAATCAGATAATGGTTCAAGGAAAGTGCATTTTAAAGAATGTTTTATTCGTACTATGCTAAGTTTCTATATTCCGACACACAGCATTCAGCAGCAAAAGGTGAAATATGGTGTAGTTAACTCACCTGAGCATCTAGTACTTGTGATAGAGTTTCCTTTTGTTTTAACAACCCATATTCGATACGTTTGCTTATCACAGAATCTCGCAGTTCTGATATCTTTACTGATACAAAAGCGGAAGCTTTAACGAACTTTTAACGAACTTAGAATCGTCACGTAGTAAGCGCGACGAGTTAATAGAATTTAACAAACTTGTTACGGATATTTAGCTTGTGATTCGGCCTTGAATACAAGCTAATGGTGCCCAACGAACAAACTACCTCGTTTGTTTGTTAGACGAAGATTTGAATTACAATCTCAAATCGGGTTTGTGATCAAAACTTGATCGGATTTTCTGGAATTTTATTAAATCGTTGAATGCCTCCAAGAGCATACAATCTAGCCTTTAAATAATAGTAATGTCTCCATAAACACCGAGACTCCTAAACAAACTTGACGACGATTATTAAATCTAAATTTAATCCACACACCCAACAATTAAATCTTAACAACTAGCATTCTAACTAAAAGTTAAGATACAAATCCAGGGATTAGTTTTATTAATTTTGACTAAGCTTCCTAATTGACTTGGCCTTCCTCGAACCCGACTCAGTTCGAAACTGGGCCACCATTAAGCAATAAACCAACTCCACTCCAACCCATATGCAACGCTGCTCTAAGATACAAGTTCATCTCAATAGGTCCCGAGTTTGAGCCCTGCTCCTGTGACGAGCCAATAACCACATCATCTATTATACTTGTATCATCCCCTCCGGCTTGCAAAGGAATTGTCCTCTATTCCGCTAACCCGTCATCATCCAAGTAAGGCGAAAGGTCGCCAACATTAAAGGTAGCATGTACCCCGTAGCCTCCAGGCAGCTCGAGTTTATAAGCATTATCATTAATTTTCTCGATGATCTTGAATGGACCTTCGGCACGGGGAATGAGCTTGTTCTTCCGCTTCCCAGGGAATCGTTCCTTTCGCAGATGGAGCCAAACCAAGTCACCGGGACTAAACACTCGCGACTTTCGATGCTTATTCGATCGGTCCTTATAAGCTGCATTCACCTTTTCAATTTGTTGCTTAACTTGTTTATGCAATTTCAACATAGCTTTCAACTTGGCTTCAGCATATTTGTGAACTAACTCGTCCCTTGGCACCGACAACAAGTCGATTGGCATAAACGGATTAACACCATACACGACCTCAAATGGGGAGTGTTTAGTAGCATAGGTCGGATACCGATTATAAGCAAATTCTGCGTGGGCCAACTTTATATCCCAATCACGCTGAGTTTTGTTCACCAATCCTCGCAGCAGCGTACCCAACGTACGGTTAGTCACCTCCGTCTGCCAATCTGTTTGCGGATGATGAGAGGTACTAAATAACAGTTTCGTACCAACCTTTCTCCACAAAGTCTCCCAGAAATAGCTCAAAAATTTAACGTCTCGATCTGACACAATGGACCGTGGCACTCCATGTAAACGAACCACTTCCCGAAAGTAAAGATCCGCTACATTAGCCGCATCATCTGTTTTGTGACTGGCGATAAAATGCGCCATCTTTGAAAACCGGTCCACTACTACCATAATAGCATCCATACCTCGTTGAGTGCGAGGCAAGGCTATCATAAAATCCATCGAAACGTCCTCCCATGGCCGGTTCGGCACGTGTAGAGGTATATATTCGCCGGCCTTGAAACGACTCTTCGCTAGCTGGCAATTAACACATTTTCCAACCAACTCTTGAATATTTTCAAACATTTTAGGCCAATAAAAATACTCTTGGAGTATTTCCAAGGTCTTTTGTGGACCAAAATAGCCAGCAATGCCACCGCTATGTGCCTCACGCACCAACAATTCCCGAATCGGATGTCTCGGAATGCAAAGTTTGTTACCCTTGAATAAAAATCCATCCTGCAACTGAAAGTCCCTGCAAGAACAAGTCCCACATTCCACATAAGTTTCCCCAAAATCTCCATCAGTGGCATAATATTCCTTGATTAATTCGAAACCGAGTAATTTCACTTCAAGGGTAGCTAAAACTGAGTGTCTACGTGACAAAGCATCAGCCACTATATTTTCTTTCCCTTCCTTGTACTTGGACAAGAATTGGAAGGACTGTAAAAATTCAACCCACTTGGCGTGCCGTGGGTTCGAGTCATGACCCATTAATATATTTCAAAGACTCGTGATCGGAATGTCGAACAAAATGATTAGGACGAAGATAATGGCTCCAAAGGTTCAAAGCCCGAACTAATGCATAAAATTCTTTGTCGTAAGTAGAGTAATTACAACGTGCCCCACTTAACTTCTCGGAAAAAGAAGCTATGGGACGCCTATTTTGAACAAGAACTGCACCAATCCCAACCCCGCTAGCGTCACACTCCACCTCGAAAGGCTGTGTAAAATCTGGTAAGGCTAGTACAAGGGCCTCACAAAGCTTCTCCGATCATTTATCAGTTCAAAGGCCTTTTGAGCAGCCTTGTTCCATGAGAACGAACTCTTTTTCAAACATTTTGTTATCGGGCTTGTAATCGTACTGAAGTCTCGTATAAAACGACGATAAAATGAAGCTAGGCCATGAAAAGACCAGGACTTGATATGATAGAAGGATAGGCCAAGTTCGGATGGCTTCAACCTTACTCTTGTCGATAGAAACTCCGTTCTTGGATACCACGTACCCCAAAAAAATCACTTCATTAACTAAAAATGAGCATTTCTCAGCCTTTCCATACAAGTTTTGGATGCGTAATACCTCGAACACTCTCCGTAGGTGCTCCAAGTGATCAGTCAAATTTTTACTGTAAATTAATATATCGTCTAAGTAAACTACAACAAATTTACCAATGAATGCTTTAAGTACCTCGTTCATCAGACGCATAAAGGTGCTCGGAGCGTTGGTTAAACCGAAAGGCATGACCATCCATTCGTAGAGTCCATGCTTTGTTTTGAATGCCGTCTTCCACTCGTCTCATTCTTTCATTTTAATTTGATGGTACCCACTTCTCAAGTCTATTTTGGAAAATAACTGAGAACCATGTAACTCATCCAACATGTCGTCGAGTCTCGGAATATAAAACCTATATTTGATAGTAATATTATTTATAGCGCGGCTATCAATACACATACGCCATGAGCCATCCTTCTTAGGTACCAACAAAACCAGAACCGCACAAGGGCTGAGACTTTCTCACACATAACCACGCTCGAGCAATTCCTCAATTTGACGTTGAAGCTCTTTTGTCTCTTCTGGGTTACATCGATACGCAGCTTTATTGGGTAAGGGTGCCCCTGGAACAAGGTCTATCTGGTGTTCAATACCCCGTATAGGGGGTAATCCTTGAGGCAGATCCTCGGGAAACACATCCCGGAATTCTTCCAATAAACGGTCCAGCTCCAATTTACCCGATTCAGCATGTAATACCAGACACGACTCCCGCTGTTCTTTAGCTATGAGTGCGTAGATGCGCCCTCCTTATTGAATAATCTTCTCAACTTCTTTCCCACTGATTTCTCTTCCACCGACGAGTAAAGATGGGTTAGATTTCTATTTCGCCCGGAATAAATAGAACGCACATTGTCAGGGGACATAGGTTTAAGCACAATCCTTTTCCTGTTCTTTATTAAGGTCAGTATATTGCTCCTCCCTTGATGTAGTACGTTTCGATCAAACTGCCAAGGACGTCCCAACAATAGATGACAAGCATCCATCAGCACTACGTCACAAAGAACCTCGTCCTCTACGGACCCATAGTGAAATTCACCCTTGCTTGCTTAGTGACCCTTACTTTATTTCCGTCGTCGAGCCAATGCAATGTGTAAGGTCTTAGGTGCGGTAGGGTGGCTAATGAAAGTTTGTCAATCAATTCGGTCGACGCAACATTCGTGCAACTACCCCCATCCACTATAACACTACACCAGCAGTTTTTAATCTGACATTTGGTATGAAATAATTGATTTCGCTGCTCCTCATCCTTTGCTTCTTATGTCGAATGTAGCATACGTCGCAATAACAAGGTAGTATCATAAATAGGGGCATCGAAAATCAGGTCTTCACCCGACTCTTCCTCGCCCTGTGTTACGAACAGACCCTCCTCTTCGATCATCACGTCATATAATTAATCTCGGACACTAATAGCTTCCCTTAATGTCACGTTTCTCTTGTTAGGGCAGTCACTCTGAAAGTGACCGAAACCCTGACACTTGAAACAACGAATTTTAGACAAGTCCCACTCCTTCCCCTTAGTCTCCATACGGTCTGGTATAGATGATAGTGATTTGGTGTTCACTCTGGTACTAGGATCAGCTCCCCCTAGTTTCAGACCTTCTCCCTTGTTCCATACGCTCGGCCTCGGAGTAGTCGTAGAATTAGCTTGGAATTTTTCAGTTGGGCCTCAACTTTAAGACAAAGAGTACACAACATATCGAAGGAGGCATATTATTGTAGTTCGACTTTATCGACTATGTATGTTACGATTTAATCCCCTGCTAAATCTTGCCATCTTTTGCTCTTCGATTTCCTCAATTTCTCCCATAAGAGTGAGTTTTTCAAATTCCCCAATATAATTGGTAACGGATAAACTACCCTGAGTTAAATCTGCTATTTTTTTATATAAGTCGATCTTATAGCTTTTGGGTACATACCTTTTACGCAACTTTCGTTTGAGGTCTTCCCAGGAATTGATTTTATTCTTGCCCTCTCTTGCACGTCGTTCCTTCAAATTTTCAAACCATAAGGATGCGTTTCTCACCAGTTTTAATATGGCGTATTTGCAGCTCTTTTCGTCAGACAATTCTTTAAACTCGAATATACGCTGTATTTTCCGTTCCCACTCCAAATAATGCTCGGGGTCCGTGCTCCCTTCGAATTCTTGAAGTTCAGTAAGCTTGAACTCGTCTACTTTCCGAATTGGTTCCCCTCGCTGTGCTTGAAATCGAGATGCCCTCGGAGGAAGGTTCCTCAAAGCCTCACGAAGGCTATTAAGGAAGTTTGGGTCGTCAAAGTTTTCCATTACTGGTTAGGATCAAGAGCCGAAGCTCTAATACCAGATGATACAAAAGCGGAAGCTTTAACGAACTTTTAAAGAACTTAGAATCGTCACGTAGTAAGCGCGACGAGTTAACAGAATTTAACAAACTTGTTACGGATATTTAGCTTGTGATTCGGCCTTGAATACAAGCCAATGGTGCCCAACGAACAAACTACCTCGTTTGTTTGTTAGACGAAGATTTGAATTACAATCTCAAATCGGGTTTGTGATCAAAACTTGATCGGATTTTCTGGAATTTTATTAAATCGTTGAATGCCTCCAAGAGCATACAATCTAGCCTTTAAATAATAGTAATGTCTCCTTGAACACCGAGACTCCTAAACAAACTTGACGACGATTATTAAATCTAAATTTAATCCACACACCCAACAATTAAATCTTAACAACTAGCATTCTAACTAAAAGTTAAGATACTAATCCAGGGATTAGTTTTATTAATTTTGACTAAGCTTCCTAATTGACTTGGCCTTCCTCGAACCCGACTCAGTTCGAAACTGGGCCACCATTAAGCAATAAACCAACTCCACTCCAACCCATATGCAACGCTGCTCTAAGATACAAGTTCATCTCAATAGGTCCTGAGTTCGAGCCCTGCTCCTGTGACGAGCCAATAACCACATCATCTATTATACTTGTATCATTTACTCCCAAAGAGTACAACTGTCTCTGCAAAACAGAAAGGAGTACTTGCAAGCAAAACTCGATACACAAAATACTCAGCATGTATTATGAGAAACATCTAATTGCAAGCATCATCTGTAAAGAAGAATTTAAATTTTGACTAAGCAAGACTAAAACTTTGAATCACAAAAGAGAAGATATGTGCAATGATTCTTGAATTTTTGAACCAATTGCTCATTCAATCCCTTGGCTCTACTTAATTTTTCACCCAAACACAATATCTTCTAAAGCTATTTGTTAAAAACACACAGTTTCAAAATTGCAGGTTCAAAAACATAAAAATGTAAACTAGAAATAAAATCAAAAATCAAAAATACTTAATAAACAACCAATTTTACCTAATGAAGCCTGTGAAACGCCTCTTCTCTTATCACTGCAAATGAAGACAAACAATCAAATTAAATTGGGAACACATGATAACTAAACAATAATCTAATGATGATAATATGTGAGCTAAAAAAACGAGATGGAAAGCCTAAGTAACCCAAAAATCAATTGAACAAAAACCCCTAAAACTGATTGAATGAAAAACCCTAAAATCGATTGAACGAAGAACCCAACATGTGAGACCGTCATCAATCAGACCCGCGAATCATTCAAAGAGAAACAAAATCGTGAGCAATATAAGCTTGAGTAACTCGGTACCTCGATAAGGAGATGAAAGAAGGCGACCGCTGGTGTTGATAAGGATCGGTGGTCATGGTAACGAGGCACGGCGGTGGCAGCCTCAAGAGAGGCGATGGTGTTAGCGTGTCGGTGATGGTGGGTACGCTAGGGTAGAATAGGTGTTGGTACTGTGTTTGAATAGAGGGGAAGGCAAACGAGTGAAGACCGAGGAGTAGTGGGGAATGGGAATATCAACATTGATCATCATTATTAAAAAATAAGAAGACGACGGTTCAAGGAAGTAACCGCGTTACTTATTAGTAAGAGGACGGTTATATTGACCAACCATAATTGTTATTTTTATAACAAGGACGGGTCTATTATTCAACCGTCTTATTTATGTATTCACTAATAGCGCGAAATTAATTGGTTGGTATAAGACGGTTCCGTCCCGAACCGTACTCTAAGAGGCGTCCTCTTAGCCTAAAATTGTAGTAGTCATGCTATATATATTCCCTCTCTACGAGTATCATCTGAGTAGAGGGCGTCCGGTGCCAGATGGGTTGCCACGTCCCTCATTTTACCGGTACCCAGAGGGTGAATACCCTAAGCTTGAGAGCGAGGAGAAAACGGCCGAGAGAGAGGAGAGGATTATAGATGACCTTGATGAAGGAGTTCGTTCTAGGAGGAGGAGTGAGGAGGAGGAGGACCCTTCCTTTCAGGTGGCTGATGAGGAGGGAGTTGGCGAGTAGCTGCTGGCTACTTACTTCCCTAGTTTGCTGGCTGGTTTGGGGAAGCTATACATTGTAAGTGTTATTGCTCTTTATTCTTTTTATCTCCTTTAGTTTAGTTCATTTATATTGCATTTGAGTTTATGTTTCCCTTTCCCTATTATTCTGCTGGAGTGTGTGCTGGAGGACAATGAGGGCATTGTCCATTTAGGTTTGTGGAGGATAATGTGTACTTTGAGTCTACATTTGCATTTGTTTTTCATTCACGTTTATTGCATTTTAGCTTGCATTGTTATTTAATTCTTAAATAAAAAAAAAATCAAAAAAATACACGTTTATTTTTGCATTTAGGTTGAGTCGGAATGGAGTTTTTCAGTGATGACATTGCAATGTAAATAGTCAATTTTCTTAAGCCTTGCATAAATTACTACTTTTTAGCAAAATCTTTACATTTCACGAATTTTTGTTTTGAAATTTAGTTGAACGAATAGACTTGACTTAAAATTTTGGCAATTTACTTATAAATTCTAAGTTAGAGCTTTATAAAACTGGTGTCATCCATGACCAGTTTCATGTAGGTTTGTGAGTAGTTACTCCTTGTATGGCATGTAATATCAAATGCATAAGTATGAATTTCAATTGCTTTTTGCCTTCATAGATTCGGGTTAGTGGCCGGTATCACATGTAGGAGAGTGCTTGCAATTCCCTTTTATTTCGTTTCTACCCTTAAGCTCCACGTAGCCAAAAATAGCCTATTTTGACCCCCTTGAACTACATTCCAAATATTAAGCCTATCCTAGTCAAGCTAGTGTAGTAGTTACTGGTTTAGGTATGTTTTATTGCTATTTTGGTTCACATTAGATATAGTAGGAAGAATAAATGAAAAGAGAAGGAAGAATTGAAAAAGAAATTCGGAAAAAAAATGAAAAAAAAGAGAAAAAAAAAGAGAAAACCGAAACGAAAAAAAGAAAAGAAAGAAAAAAAATGAAAAAACAATTTGAATAATATCGGTTTTACTCCTATGCTCTAATTTAATCTTATGAGGAGTTTTTTATATTTTGTTTAGTGAGTTTTATGCCAAATAAAGGCATTGTGTTTAATTTTGGAGTTGGATTAGAATTGGATATGGTTTATTTGGTTTTGTTAGGATACTAGCTTGGCTTATACCCTCTCATTCCCAAAATTTTTTGCCTCTTCTTACCCATTACCTCACTTTTCCAAACTATTGTATGTACTCGACATTTGATAGGACCTTGATCGGATGGAATGTATGTGCACGGTAGCTAGAATTGTCTATCATACTAGATTGGATGCATGTTTATGTCGGTCGTAGTATAGGTGAGCGACTATATTTTTCTTCCTCTCTCTTACATTTATACGCTTTCCCTTTGCTTCATTGAGAGAGAGTGACCCGTGAGAGTCCATTTTTGAAAGTCTTTAAAGGTCGAAGGTTCAACTATTTCTAAAACAGTTATAAATTCGTTTGCTTTGACGCATGGCTAATAGTTGCTAATTTTCATGCATTAAATGGTTTAAGTAGACGATTTGGAGCTAGCTCTGAGTTTTTCTCCTTTCCACTTGTCTCTAGTTTAGTTCCATACAGTTTGCTTGGAGACAAGAAAATGTTTGGTTTGGGGAAGTTTGATGCGTGCTATTTATATAGACTTTTTGTACTTATTTTGCACGCATTTCTATGCGATCCCTGTAGTTTTAGGCTACGAAATGCCCCGAATGGTCTACTTTGGTTTGTTTGGCGTTAATTGCAGGAATGAAGTCGAAAAGAGCAAAACTGAGCTTGGAACTGCCCCTATAGCTTGCATTTAGAAGATGGATTGAATTGGAGCGGAAATACTTTTGCCTTGGGATGCGTGAAGTTGTCTTGGAAG
The DNA here is from genome assembly GCF_048544455.1 of Silene latifolia. NCBI lineage: Eukaryota > Viridiplantae > Streptophyta > Magnoliopsida > Caryophyllales > Caryophyllaceae > Silene > Silene latifolia. The sequence goes on from NC_133538.1 coordinate 149,202,576, forward strand.
CTAATCAACGTCCTATGTGCTGATACAGTGGTAGCTAACTCGATTAAGCATGTTGACTGACTTAATTGCTCGATCAAATCCTTTTTGGTGCTCAAGACTTCTCGATCGAACTCCTACTATGCTCGATCGAGAAGAAGTGTTTATGGCGTTCCTCGATCGAGTAGGTGCTATGCTCGATCGAGAAGAAGTGTTTATGACGTTCCTCGATCGAGTAGTTTCAACTTACTCGATCGAACAACTAGTGGTCTGACGCAAGATTTTATTGCGTGATCTTATTTATTTATTTTATTAGTTATCGTATTTAGTTAATAAATATCTCTGTTATATAAATAAGAGAGACCTAATTAGGTTAAGGGGATTCATTGAGTTTATTATCGGTTTTGCATCGAGATTATGAGACTCTTGTTTGACGCTTGCCTTTCTATTTCCCGGATCTTATTTTGTGTAATTCCTTACTCTCTTCTTATTCAATTTAATTCGTAGTATTAATTCCCATTTGCAACCTTTATTTCTCTTCTCTTAATTACTGTTTAGGATATTAGAATTAATATTTAGTTTATGCAATTTTTGTTAATTCATCTTTAAATCATGTCAAATCTAGTTCTATCTATTGTTATTAGTTTTATTACCGTTATGAGCAGTTAAATTCCAATTGCTAGCAATAGGGAAGTCATGATAGTAAAATAATGACGCTATAATTAGATTTAGGAGGTTTTAATGTGAGAATTGTTTTATAGCAATATTACAGTAATTATTTAGTTGAGTGCATACGACTATTTTATTTAATCCGGTTAAATTCAGACCTAGATCGGTAGATTGGAATGAATAGACCTGTTATGAACAATAAATTACCCTAATCAGAGTGGAAGCTATTTAGGATGAATCTAGGACGGATAGCGGACCGGGAGGACCTTTCCACTACCCTTCTCACTACAAACCGGCTGACCTTACCTTTAGCTGAATTGCGTAATATCTTGGTGAACCAACCTCCTAGCATCTTTCTCCCTATTTGATCACAGTGTTTTTCATACTTGCCAGTTTTAATTGATTTTCCTATTATTGTTTTAATTTTAGTTCATTTAGTTTAGTTAAATAAAATCAACCAAAAACCCACAATTTGTGACCTTAAACAGACTAGATAACTAGTAGATAGCGACTGCCTCCCTGTGGATGCGATACCTAGCTTACCTCTACTACATAAGTTTAGGCCGTTTATGTTTTATTTTTGATAGGTTGCGACAATCCTCATCACATGGTCATCAATCTGTACGCCCCATGGCCAACAACGCCTTCAACCTGGTATGGTCCTTCCCACTTATAGGCGAATTTGCCTGCCTTTCGGTTTTTGGTGTTTCGAAACACTTCACGGAGAACCAGGTCTCCTACCTCCAGAAGCCTGATTTTTACGTTCTTGTTGTAGCTCTTGGCGACTGCCTGCTTGTAGGCAGCCAAACGTATCTTCGCGCTTGCTCGCAGCTCGTCTACCGTGTCCAGGCTCCTGATCATCTCTACACTGTTTAGTTCCCCTGTCATGCATCCATACCTGTGAGTTGGAACTAGAACTTCTGATGGAATCATCGCCTCTACTCCAAACACCAGGCTAAAGGGTGTTTGGCCTGTCGCTGTCTTTGGTGTGGTTCTGTCTGACCACAGCACTAGTGGCTACTCATTTGCCGACTTTCCTCCTAACTCCTCCAACCTCCTCCTCAAATTTTCCATAATGATTTTATTGCTGGATTCAGTTTGCCTTTTGGACTTTTGAGTCCTAGGCGTTGACTTTTTCAGTGAGATGTTCCACCTAGCACAGTACCCCTCCACGTCGTTCAACACGAATTGTGATCCGTTGTCACATATGATTTCTGATGGGATACCAAACCTGCAGAGGATGTTACGTTTGATAAAAGAGATGACTTGCTTAGCTTTTACCTCAGTGATTGCTTCCGCCTTTATCCATTTGAAAAAATAATCTGTCATTGCTAGCATCCATAGTCTATTTCCTGGAGCCCTAGGCAGAGGGCCGATGATATCCATTCCCCATGTCATGAAGGGCCATGGGGAAATGATTGGATGTAAAGGTTCTGCTGGTTGGCGGATCATTGGTGCTAACCTCTGGCAAGTGTCACACTTTCGAGCGTATTATACTGAATCTGCCATCAATGTAGGCCAGAAGTAGCCTTGTCTGAGAGCTTTGTTTGACAGAATCCTGCCCCCTGCGTGGTCTCCACATTCGCCACTGTGGAGGGCTTGTAATACGGCCTGTGCCTCTTTCTTATCCAGGCACCATAAGTAAGGTCCTGCTAGTGATTTTTGGAAAATCACATTGTCAATCAGTATAAATCTGGAGGCTTTCATTTTGAAACCCCTTACCTCACTTTTGTCATCTGGCAGCTTGCCGTCTTTCGGCCAATCTAAGTAAGGCATACGCCAGTCTGGATCAGTTGACTGGCCATCTGTGTTTAATAAAACTGCTGCTTCGTTATCCACGTCCTGCTGGTCATCCAGCTCCCCTCTGTCCATTTTCTCCGCTCTTTGGATTGATGGCTCCAATACGTGCGCGATGGGTATGTTGGCCAGCTCTATCGGTTTGAAAGTTTCCCCTGATACGTGCAATTTATATAGACTTTTTAGCCTCTTATTGCACGTATTTTTATGCCTTTTGTATCGCTTTGTATTGTAAAATGCCCCGAATTGGCTACTTTGGTTTATTTTGTCTTAATTGCAGAAATGGACCCGAAAGTAGCGGAATTGACCCTTATTCGTCCCATTTAGCATGCATTGTAAGGAGATGGAGATTTTAGAGCAAGAGTTATACCTTGGAGTGCGTGAAGGGAGGTCATATGAAGCTGTCAAGACGTATTTGTGGCTATTGCAATGGATTTTCACTCGATCGAGTGGAATTATGAGTCGATCGAGTGGTTTGGCTGGAACAGGAGGTCGATTGAGTGGTTCCTTTTACTCGATCGATATGTGCTTTATTGGAGTTACTTGATCGAGAGCCTGAAGTGCTCGATCGAGTACAATTGCTGGAGAAGACCTCGATCGAGTAGTCTGAAAGTACTCGATCGAGGGGTTTGTTAGTTTACACGGGTTTTAGTAATCCGTGATAGATTTATTTATGTTAATTAGCGCTCCCCTATATAAAGGAGACGTAATTAGGTTATTAGGGACTTCTGATCACTTCTTTTACTCTTAAATTTTCTGTTTAATCTCCCTTAATCACTTTTACTACTTAATTCCTTGCCTTTGCTCTTTGGTGGATTGTTCTCTACGCCGGATTCTTTTAGATTGTAATCATTCCTCTTATCTTAATCTCAATACTTTGTTTACATTAATTTCTTGTTCTTTCATTATTACTCTTGTCCTTGTTATATTTTATGCTCGATTGTCATCTTTTCATTATGTCTTATATTAGCATGCCTTTTGTTATTATTGTTGATTACACTAAAAACATGAGTAGCTAATTCTCTTTATGTTAGGACTAGGGGATCCATGGTAGAATTTTGGCGATGTAGTGAATAGACTAGACGATTTACATGTGGGAATCTGTCACCGTAGCAAAATAATTGTAACATGTTTAATCGAGTGCACGCTTCTAAATAACTTTAATCTAGTTAATTCACCCCTGGATCGAAAGATTGGGGAGAACAGACCTGCTATGAATAGTAGACTACCTAATGAGGGCGAAAGTTAAGTTAGTAGTAGTCTAGGGTGGATAGCGGACCGAGAGGACCTTTCCATTGCCCTTCTCACAGTAAATTGTCTAGGCTATTTGCAACTGAGTTGATAGACTGCCATGGTGAACCGAAATCCTGACATACTCTCTTTTATCTGATCACTTTTATCACATTTTCTCGCTTTACCGCTCTTACTTTATTTCTCTTGCCTTTGGCCTTCAGTAGTTTAGAAAACCAAACTAAAACCCCCATTTGTGACCTAGATAGACGGACTTTCTGATAGATACCATGCCTCCCCGTGGAGATCGACCCTACTTATCACTAGCTTCCGTTAGTATATTTAGGTATTTATTTTTTGTACATAAATGACCGTATCAAATTTTGGCGCCTTTGCCGGGGAGGCAATAGCCATGTCTGTCTTATTTGTTTCGTTTGTCTCTTTTCGTCTCAGGGAATTTTTATTCTTGAGACAGTTCTCACTTATTTCTTTCAGTGTTGTGTATGCCCAGGTCTAACAGGTCAGAATTAGTTCCTGCTGATCCTGAGTCCGAGAGATCATTTCGGCATAGACTCCGACTGCAAAGAAAGATTCGAAAGGAAGACTTGAGTACTTTTGAACCCGAGCTACAATATTTTCTTTTCGCAGAAGACTCGTCTTTTGAAAAAGACAACTCTATTTCTGCTATCAAGCCAGTAAAGATGCCTAACATTGCGAGTCACTCAGAGCCCACAACTGGCTCGATTCCTAAAGGTTTCAAGTTTGCGACCGAGAATGGTAATACTTTCGACATTAGACCGTCCTATATTAATTTAGTCGAACGGAACCTGTTTTGGGGTGTGGCGGGTGAAGATCCACGAAAACATATGGAGGTCTTTACTGACTATTGCTTTACCATCCCGCCACTAAGGGAGTGACCCAGGATAAGATAAAGGAAGTCATGTTTCCTTTTTCTTTGACCGACAGAGCCAGGGAGTGGCTCACTGATCTTGATCGTACTGCAGCCGGTATCACCAACAGGGAGACTCTTGCCCTTGCCTTTATAAAAGGTAATTTCCTCCACAACGTAGCAATCAGCTGAGAGGAAAAATTACATGTTTCAAGCAGGCACCAAATGAGAATTTTTATGAAGCATGGTGTCGTTTCAAGAAGTTGGTGCGGTCTCTTCCTCACCATGGCTTTGATCAGTGGTTTTTATGCAACCAGTTCTACAATGGGTTGTATGATGACAACCGTGCTATATTGGATGCCTCATCTAATGGGCGATTTCAGAAGAACAATGATGATGACAAGGGATGGGGAATTATTGAGGAAATGGCTACCCATTGTGTTGAGTATGGGAACCCGAGAGATGGTATTCGAACAGTTAATTCACTTGATAATGCTGTAGTGGCTCCAGCTGGAAGCCATGAATGCCCGTTTTGATAAGTTAGAATTACAAGCTGCTGGTGATCAACAAACGGTTCACTTGTTGACTAGACAAGAAGCCTTTACTTGTGAGAGATGTGGGAGCAATGACGGTCACACTGCCATTGACTGTCTAATAGAGAAGGAGCAAGTCCTTGCCTTTCACCAATTTGAGGTGGACCAGTCAAAATGTGCTTAATCCTACTCCTCCTCCGCAGCAACAACAAGCTTATGTCCCTCCTCATAAAGCTCAACAAGGCTTTCAAAAGCCTCCATCCTTTCCACCGTCGCATTAAAGAGCTTCCTCTAGTGGAGTTAGTGAGTTAGCTGAGTTGAAGTCGATGATCCAATCATTGACTAAGCAGATGCTGATGAGTGACCAACAGAAAGAAGCATCAACTAAGTCACTCGAGACCTAAGTTGCCCAATTCGCCGCTAGCCAGTCCACGAGAAAGCCGGGTCATTTACCGTCTCAATCTGAGAAGAATCCGCATGAGACGATAAATTTGATTAACTTGCGAAGTGGTCTTTCTTATGAAGGACCCAAATTGTCAACTGTTGAGGACATATCAGACCCGGAGGATGTCATTGCTGACGATAAACAGTCGTCCATTGCTGAAAACGTTGTTAATCCAAAGAAAATAATCGATCGACTGATTTCAGGTGGTCAATCGAGTAGAATTGCTGAAGATAATGCTCGGTCGAGTGGAATTATGCGACGATCGAGTAAAGTGGATATTCGAGGATTCGATCGAGAAGGTGAAACTGCTCGATCGAGTGAAATTTCTGGGAATAGTGTTTGATCGAGTGAAATCTTACCTCGATCGAACAATGCTGATAATGAAGGATTCGTTCGAGCAGCTGAAAGTGCTCGACCGAGTGATAAACTTGCTGAAAGACCTCCATCGAGAGGTAAAAAGGATCGATTGAGTAAGAATGAATTTGAACCCGTCGAGACTTTGGAAGAAAAGAATAAAGGGCTCAAAATTCCTATCACGGTGCCCTTTCCAAGGCGATTACAGAACAACAAGGCTAACCAACAGTTCGGGAAATTTGCTGAGCTCCTGAAAATCCTTCATGTCAACGTTCTATTCGCCGAATTGCTTACTTAGGTACCCTCTTATATGAAATTCATGAAATAAATCTTATCGCGTAAGAGGCATGTAAATGACCATGAAACGGTAGCTTTAACTGAAGTAGGGACTGCCTTAGTTCAGAATAAGACACCGCCTAAACAGTCAGACCCGGTTAGCTTTTCAATTCCTTGTCTTATAGGGACCCATTTGATTGATAACGCGCTTTGTGATCTAGGTGCTAGCGTGAGTGTCTTACCTTTGTCTCTTGCTAAGAGACTCGGTTTGACCAAATTTAACTGCACTAATATGACCGTTCAGATGGCCGACCGTAGTATATCACGACCAGTAGGAGTTATAGAGGACATACCTGTCAAAATCGGGAGATTTTTTAGTCCCGTAGACTTTGTGGTTGTTGACATCCCCGAGGACACTCACACCCCTATCATTTTAGGGCGACCATTTTTATTTACTACTCTTGCAGTAATTGATGTCGGAGGGAAGACTCTTACATTTCAGGTAGGAGACGAGGAGCTTATATTTCATCAGTCTAAATCTCGTAAGACTCTCATGAAAGTTCAACCTTGCAATGCCCTATCCTCTATTGACTCAGATACAGACACTCCAGCTGAGAACATTGAATTTTGTGCTGCTATTATAACCCCTCCGCCTCAGACTGAGAGCGAAAAGGAGGACCATTCTACTGTTTTCCTTGCTGTAGGTACAGAAAGAGTGGATGCTGGAGATGCTGATGGTCAAAGTACAGTTAAAGTCAGTCAAAGTGATGGAGATGCCAATGCAGATGGGAATGTCAAGAAGAAGAAGAAAATTAGGGCGTATGTGGATGCCAACTATTCTCTTTCAATCAGTTAGAGCTCAAACTCATGGCGATCGAAGAGGATGGTCCGAGATGCTGAAGGGACTTCCTCCAGTCAGAAGCCCTCTTGCGGGCTACTAAAATGTTTTGGAAGATGAGCGGGGAATGCCCCGTTGTATTAATTTGTAATTTAGAATTTCCGTTAAGACTTTTTAATTGCGTTTTTAGACTTTTAGTCAATAGTTTAGTTAGTTTTAGTAAGAACCGACTATAGACTGCATGTTTTTGTGATTTGATATTTGTGGGAATTGTTTTGCGTGTTTCTATGCAGGTTTTGGGAAGACAAGTCGCATTGGGACGTGTTCCATAGGAAAACAACTCGATCGAGTACTATTTGTACTCGATCAAGAGGAATGCCCTGTAAAATTGTTCGATCGAGTGGTTTCACACACTCGATCGAAATGTCAAAATAGAGGAAAACTCGATCGAGAAGAATTTTGTTCGATCGAGCAGAGTTGATGTTAAAGTCCTCGATCGAGTGGTTTTAAATCACTCGATCGAGTGAATGCGCTTATAATACATATGAAGACTTCTTTTCTTCTTCTATTTTTCATTCTAACTTATTTCTTCCTCTCTTGTGCGATATTTTGTGCGAAAAAAAACCCCAAAATTCTCCCTTAATCTTCCCCTAATACCAAATCAATCACCCACATTATTTTCCTTGTGCATTTTTCGACATTAGCCCCCTAATTTACCCTTAAAATTCGTCCTTGTTGCTTTCAATTCGAGTAATTAGGGTTTTGTCGGGTTTTTGGTTGAAATCCGTCTTTTGCTTAGATTTTTGTCGATTTCTTGTTATTTCTTGTGGGTTAATCATCAAGTAAGTAATTCCCTTTATTCCTTTGTTGATTAATTGCTTTTGTTCGACATAATTGAAAGATTAGGGTTTGGTTTTTTCGAAATTTTTCGAAATAATTGGGGATTTCGTATTTCCTTGTTTAATTGATTAATTTCCTCCCTTACTTGATTGATTAGGATGGATAGTAGCACATTACCTTCGACTAGCTCGACTGTTGCCCCATCCTTGACTGAGACGGTGGTCCCTACTGTTACCATCGTCACCTCTACGATTAGTCTTCTTTGTTTTTTTCTTGTCTCTCTTGGTACTACTCTTTTGCCTCTACTATTTCGCATTAATCTTGTTGCTAGCTCGTGGCCATCCATCGCATCTACAGTGTACCGTCTCTTCTACGGTGACTACCCCTGCTACGTCGTCACCAGCTGTCACAGTTGCTTTCCGGGCTGCCCTAGTACCTCGCCCCGCTACTGGACGGGCTTCTTCTTCCGGTACTGGAGGGCGTGGATGGGGCCGAGGACGAGGCACACCTGCAGCCGGACGTGTCACGTTCTGTGCTGATGAGTCTCTTGACCCGCATCCTGACTACCCAGAGGTATGTTTCATTAATGTTATTCATCCTACCCGTTTCTTTGACTTAGAGAGCTATGACTTTGCTTCGACCAAATTTTTGTGCCGGAAATCGCTTGAGATGTTAGGTATTTATGAGCTTGTAGTTGAGATTTTGAATGGGACGGGGATTTCTGGACTGATTATCATGAGTGCCACGACCTATAAGGAGCTGACCCTCGAGTTTTTCAGCTCCTTCACATTTTCTGCAGCTGCCTACGCCACTGACTAGGGTAGCTCGTGTGTTTCCTTCCGGTTGTTTAACCGGACTACAACCTGGACCCTAGCTGAGTTTATAGTAGGTTAGGACTGTCCTCCCACGGTGAGTCGGACCCTCCTAGGAAGGTCCTGCGTATTCATTGGAGGACTTTGGCACATACAGCCTTTGAGGAGCGCAGACTCGCGCATGTCCACCTCCCTCCGGCCCGTTTCTTTTTGCGTCTCATTGGTAGGACGATTTTCGGCAGTAAAGAGCCCAACAACATTAACAATGTCGAGTTGTCAATTCTCGGGGGCTATCTAAACATTGATAGCGAGGGCCCCTTTGTTCTTAACATTGCTTATTTGACTGCTCATTATTTTAACACTGTTGGGAAGAAGAAGTCGGGCACCATTGTCTGCGGTGGCATAACTACCTTTCTTGCCCGTTCTATCTTCTCTGTCTTCCCTCGTGAGTTGGCACAGGTCGATACTGATAGGTACCTAGATATTCCTTCCATGCTGTCTATGTTTTGGCTAGCTTCTGACCAGCGGACTTGGAAGATTTGTGGTTCCTTGTCCGAGACCTTACCTTGCACCACCCTACCCCGTCTTGTACCTTTACCTACTGTTAGGGGTTGGATACCTTCACCTTTGCCCTTCTACCACCTTCCACTCACTCCACCTACCACTACTTCCGCTGCTAAGAAGCGGAAGAGACCTGAGACTGGACAGGGATCCACACAGACCACTGAGGCTGGGCAGTCTTCGACGCCCACGCCTTAACCGATCCATATTCCCACTCATACTCCTGCACAGCTGGTCTACCCGGCTAATTTTATTCCTCTTCCACCTTTTGAGGCGACCGAGGTCATTGACCAAGGGCGCCGTGACGGTTTGATTCTCGAGCTTCTTACCAGGCAGGCTCGTATGGAGCGGGACATTGCACTTACCTTGTTCCCTCTATACGAGTATCACATGAGACGAGGACGCCCCGTTCCTGAGGGTTGGCCATACCCTTCTTTCTACCGGTACCCGGCGGAGGGGTACCCACAGCCAGCGAGCGAGGCGGACACCGCTGAGGAGGAGGAGAGAGTCCAAGCTGAGGAGGGGAGGAGGAGGGAGCAGGAGCGTGATCCCGACTTCGTGGTGGTAGAGAAGGAGGAGAAGGGCGACGAGTAACTGCTAGTCTACTCACTTCCCCGGTTTTGTGGCTGGTTTGGGGAAGTTCGTCATTTTGTATGTATTTCTTGCTCTTTTATTTATTTATGTCTTCTTTTTATTATTGTTTTTCATTCATTTATTGGCTGTATATATCCCTTTCCCATTATATATCTGCTGGTGTATGCTGGAGGACAACGAGGGCGTTGTCCGTTTTGGTTTGGGGAGGGTAATGCATCCTTTGAGTCTGCGTTTTGCATTTTTTTTTGCATTCACGTTTACTTTTCTGTTTGCATTGCATTTATTTTCAAAAAAATCAATAGAAAATTCAAAAAAAATTCAAAAAATTCAAACAAATTTCACGTTTCATTTTGCATATAGGTTGAGTAAGAACGGTAGATTTCCATGATGAAATTGCACTTTAACTTGTCTTATCACTTAAGCCTTGCATCTAATTGACATTTATTAGTTTAGTCATGCGCATATCTACGAGTTAATGTCAAAAATACAGCTGACTGTGTAGACTTGACCTGATAAATTGGCAACCTACTTTACAATTTCTGAGTTTTAGAGCCATATAACTGGTGTCATTCATGACCAGTTCATGTAGGAATTGAGAGTAGTACTCCTTGCATATTATGTTCATCACTTTTGCACATTTATGAAGTTCGATTGCTTGTCGCTTGCGTACATTCGGGTTTGTGGTCGGTGTCAGATGCAGGGAGGTGCTTACAATTTCCCCCTTTTTTTCATTTTCACCCATTTAGCTCCACATTAGCCAAAATAGCCTTTTGACCCATTAGCTACACCCAAATTAAGCCTGCCTATCAAGCTAGTTTATTGTAATTTTTGTGGTATATTTTTATTGCTGCTAGTTGGTTTGTTCTCATTTATATGGAGTTGGTAGAAAAAGAAAGAACGTGGGCAGGAAAATGAGAAAAGCATGGAAAAGGATGAAAAATGCAAAAAAAAAAGAGAAAAAGAAAATGAAAAAAACAAAAAAAACGTGAACAGTGGAAGGAAGAAAGAAAAGAAGAAAAAAAAGGAGAATTTTAAATAGAAATTAGACCTTGTTAAAAAAGGGAAGTTTGTGACGGTCTACTCCTCCATTCTTATTTATATGTTTTGAGGAGATAATGAGTTGCGTGCCAAAGAAGGGCACTTGTGCTTTATTTTCTAGACAGCTGAGATTCAAATGGTCTTCTATGGTCCTGTTTAGGTGCTAGCTTTACGCTTTACCTCCACATTTCCATAATCTGTTTTGCCTTTTCTTACCTATAACCTCACTTTCCCATATTATTTGTAAGCCCTCGGCTGTGACGGACATTGTTGGTTGGAATTTTTGTATAGTACTTGAATCGTCTATCATTTTTGTTGCATTCATGTTATGTAGGTCGCAGTTTAGGTGAGTGACTGTTTTCTCCTTCTCTCTTACACATATAATTTCACCCTTTGCTTCATGAGAGAAGAGTGACCGGCGAGAGTCCGATTTTGATGGTCTTGCAAGGTCGACAGGTCAGCTTATTTATAGACATCATACAAGTCGTTTGCTTATTTACTGCTGTAGCTATGACTGTTGATTTCTGATTGCATTAAATTGATTTAAGTGGACAAGTTATAGTTAGCTCTGAGTTTTCATATCCGTTCCATTAGTTTGCATTTAGTTTACTCGAGGACGAGTAAAGGTTTGGTTTGGGGAGATTTGATAAGTGCAATTTATATAGACTTTTTAGCCTCTTATTGCACGCATTTCTATGCCTTTTTGTATCACTTTGTATTGCAAAATGCCCCGAATTGGCTACTTTGGTTTGTTTTGTCTTAATCGCAGAAATGGACCCGAAAGTAGCGGAATAGACCCTTATTCGTCCCATTTAGCATGCATTGTAAGGAGATAGGAATTTTGGAGGAAGAGTCGTACCTCGAAGTGCATGAAGGGTGGTCAAAAGAAGCTGTCACTATGAGTTGAAGGCTGATCTCAGTGGAAATCACTTGATCGAGATGTTCTGGGAGTCGATCGAGTGGTTTGGCAGATATTAGAGGTCGATCTAGTGGTTTTTTTTACTCGATCGAAATGAACTTTTATGGAGTTACTCGATCGAGAGCCTAAAGTGCTCGATCGAGTAGATTTTCTGGAGAAGACCTCGGTCGAGTAGTCTGAAAGTACTCGATCGAGCGGATTGCTATTTTACACGGGTTTTAGTAATCTGTGATAGGTTTATTTTAGTTAATTTTCGCTCCCCTATATAAAGGGAGTCGTGATTAGGTTAATAAATATACTTCTACATTTCTAGAACGTTGCTTAATTACGTTCTTGCTCTCTTTTGACTCCTGAAACTTTTCTCCCTCTTTTCTCTCGGATTTGGATTATAATCATTCTTTCCCCTTTAATCTAAACGTAATTTGCTTTCATTAATTATTCCTCTATTCTTGTTTATGCTTAATTATCATCTCTTCGTTATGTCTATTGTTAGCATGCTTATTGTTGTTATTGTTGATTGCCCTAAGAACATGAGTAGCTAATTTTCTTTATGTTAGGATTAGGGGATCTATGGTAGAATTGTGACGATGTAATAAATAGACTAGATGATTTACATGTGAGAATCTGTCCCTATAGCAATATAACTGTAACACCTATTTAGCTGAGTGCACGCTTCTAAATAACATTAATTTGGTTAACTTTGTTCCTGGATCGGAAGATTGGAATAAACAGACCTGTTATGAACAGTAGACTACCTTAATGAGGACGAAAGTTAAGTTAGTGGAATTCTAGGGTGGATAGCAGACTGGAAGGACCTTTCCCATGCCCTTCTCACAGTAGATTGTCTAGGCTATTTGCAACTAAGTCGATGGACTACCATGGTGAACCGAAATCCTGACATACTCTCTTTTATGTGATCACTTTTATCATATTTTCTCGCTTTACTGCTCTTAATTTATTTCTCCTGCCCTTAAACCTTTAGTAGTTTAGAAAACCAAACTAAAACCCCCATTTGTGACCTAGATAGATGGGCTTTCAGATAGATACCTTGCCTCCCTGTGGAGATCGACCCTACTTATCACTGGCCTCCGTTAGTATATTTAGGTATTTATTTTTGGTACAGAAACGACCGTATTAGCCCGCCTAGCTTGAAATTCCTCTTCGGAATAGATCTTCAATGGATCTACAACGGCGACGGCCTTCGGTCTCTTGCAACACCCCATACTCGGTCTAAGACAACCCCATACATAGCCCACTACCCCTTTGGGACCCGAGCTTCTCCTCTTTGGTTGCCTCATTACATCCGGGCTAACATCATTGACTAAGTCATCAAAGAATGCACGGTTGGCCTTGCCGACCTCTCTATACTTCAAGTCGACGACCTCGTCCTTACGAGATTTGGATCTTTCCTCCAAGGTTTGAGCTCTTGACCACTTGACATAAGCGGGAGTTACTCATGTCGTGGCAACGGGGTTTGGTACCTCGCAAATCGGCCGAGTGGCCCACCATCTTTCGAAGACCTGCACAAGCTCGGAGTTTCGAAAAACACTTTCTTGGACGAGAGTATCTTGAGAGGGCATCTTTTGTTGACGCCCCATTTGCCTCATAAGCCTTTCAGGATAGATGAAGGAAGCAACCTTCAAACCCACCACCATCAAAGAATAAGAACTAACAACCGAAGCGGGCAACCCCGTGAAGGACCTCAAGTGCCACTATGGCACCACCCAACGGATATGAGGACCACCCTCCTCCACTAATCTTGAGGTCTAATAGGCCTCGCTGGATGCAAAACTATCAAAATACAACTTCTTCCTCATAGTAAGGTGACGGAAGGAGTAAGAAGAAGAATCGGCCGGAGGCTTTACATACCTTAGCCTCTCCAACAGCCACACTTGGAGGATCCTTTCAGATCCGAACGAGGGAGCTTCTCCACAAGAGCCCTTCTTGTCCAAAGCTTGGATGATCTCGCCAAGCACCAACCATGATGGATCCCTACCATGCTCCATTTGCTAAACTATATGCATTAGGCAAAAGGCAAGAACCCTTCTCCTAGCCACCTCCGAGACATTGATATCCAACCGGTTTGAGAAAATGTTGATAAGAACCAACATATCCACACCGTGGGGAGCAAGGTGAAAGTTGACTTGACTTGTTGACAAGCCCAACATTGAACGAAACTTCTCTTTGTAACACAACCGAGTCGGGGGAAGCACCGGAGTACAACCCGGCCACCCACCAATGGCGCTTACTTCTTCGGCAAGAGGACAAATTTCACCTTTCGGGAAAACGAAAACATGATGTTTCGAATCCCAAAATCGAGAGCATGCTTCAAGAAACGAGGATTGCACCTTGACTTGATTAAGCACCAATAATTGACCAACTCCCATTCCAACGAGTTGATACTTCTCAGGAGGCGACAAATCCCGACACCAATGTCGCAACCCATTTTCGAAAGCATCCATGAATTATTTTGTGGAAGAAGAAGAAAGGTTTTGTAGAGATGTTTTTTGTGCTTCGGATGATGAAACAATAAAGCAAAAACGTCCCTATTTATACAAAACAATCAGCACTTTTTTTCCGAAAAAAGGAAAAGCTCACTTGCCTCGCCCTTGGCCTCGCGCCTCTTTGGGCTGGTCCTCAGGATCCGCACCTTGAATTGTCCCTATCAAGTTTTGTTTCTTCCTGACACCTCAATCTTCTCGCCACAAGCCTCGCGCCTCTTCGGGCCTATCCAGGAATTTTTGTGTTTTCTCACACTCACATTTCCTTGTTTTCGTGTTTTACGAAATCCGACACGGTTTCCATGACGCAACTTTAAACATACGGGTTTTTTCTCTCTTCTTTTTTAGGGGGGAAGGGCTAGTCGCCCCGATCCGCGACGGATCGTTTCCATGTCAGTCGAAAATTTTGAAAAATTTTCGCTTTTTCGCAAAAATAGAGAATTGATAACACGACGTCAATTTTCTTCAAAGATTGAAGATCTCGCAAATCCGAGTCTTGATCTCACAAAAATCAAATCAAATACAATCGCAAAAAACTCTTTTAAAATTCATACATGGCGGTTTGAGTTTTAGCTTTTCGAGTTACAAATCAATTTTTAGCGAAATTCAATGCAATTTAATTCAAACATGAGTTAATTGCTCAAAATTTCAAATCAATTTATTTTGAAAAATCCAAACGTGACGACCTGTCGCTGAATTTTAAAGATTTATTTTTTAAATTTTAAATTCGAGTCATCATGGCTATTTTTGCTCTTGCGTGTTTACGTTTATGCATATGTACTACCTGTTGCTTGTTTTCTACACTAACGATGCAGGAACAAATGTAAAGCAAAGGGGAACTAGCAGGTGACCGTGCTTCTCCGAAACACAACACAAAAAAGCGCCAAACCAAATAAACTAAAAACCAAAAGCACATATATACAAACCGCCTCACGCAAAATGTAAATATGTTCAAACAAAAGTCCAAAACACGGACAAACAACTACAACTACTCAGCACCTCCCGGTGGACCAGTATCGGTCTCACAAGGAGTCGCGGCCAAGGCAGACACCACCTCCTGTTCGGGCCCCCTCTTTCGAGAACTCTCCAACGTCTCGTACTCCATCGTTACGCGAAGCTCGTCCGCCGCAGCCAACAGAGCCCTAAGAGAGGCAATCTCCGCATCTAGGCTCCGCAACTCGTCCTCACGATGCCTCAGCTCCTGGCCCCGACTGATGATCCCCAGCTCCTGTGCCTCGATCATCGACCTCGCTGCGTCCAACTCAGCATGGACTCGAGCAAGTTTCGCCGGATCCACAGTACCCTGCAAAACACAATAGAGGCCGTTATGATCAGAACGCGAAATGCAACACAAAAACACACAAAATAACCAACAAAAAGTACTTGTGCAAGCCGAGACTCCCTCGCAGCCAGGTCACCAACAAGTGCCCTACACCGGTTAAACATCCGCCACAAACTCATACGACTAGCGGTTGACACCTACAACCAGAAAGTTCCTTCAACACAACAAAACTGCAAGGCAAAATACAAACGAGGAGGAGTATTCAAATCAGAAACTCACCCTCAGAGTTGTCAACCTCCACTCCATTCCAGCGTCGGTTACCTCAGCGGTCGCAGGCTCTGGCAGACGCAGCTGTAGCTCCTCAACATCTGGCCCCTGAAAGGTGGTCTGTGTCGGGAAAATTGGGGGCTGGGTCCTCATGAGCATGTCGACACCCTGCAGCAGGAATCCGCGTCGAAGGTAACAAACCATTCCGCCAAAGCACAAAAAGAGGCAATGAAATTGAACAACGAAGGAAAACATACCTCAATCGGATACCAGATAAGTCTCGACAAGCGGAAGGTGTCGTAGTCAACCTCCCGTAACAACAGCTCCTTACCCCCACGGTTGTGGAGGTGGTCCTCAACCTCGTCGGGTGTCGACTCCTGGATCAACACCCTAGGCGGATCGACCGGCACCACAAAGGTCTTACTAAAACAGTAACGAGCTAAACGGTCGCCCAGGTACCAAACCGGCTCGATCGCCGTCTCGAGGTACAAGCGCTGGTAACTACGAGGTTTCTCAAACAAATAAAAAATAGTGAAATTCAAATTCACTATTTTCACAAAATTTCAACGACGGAATTAAAAACCGTCATTCTTCAAATACAAGTACAAAATAGTGAAATTCAAATTCGCTATTTTCACAAAATTCCAACAACGGTATTATAAACCGTCATTCTTCAAATACAAGAACAAAATAGTGAAATTCAGATTCGCTATTTTCACAAAACTTCAACGACGGAATTAAAAACCGTCATCTCTCGAACAAAAACAAAATGGTGAAATTCAAAGTTAGCTAATTCCACAAACTTCAAATTTTAAGCGATGGCATTAAAAACCGTCAAACCTTCAAATAGGATAGTGAAATTCACTACCCTTCACAAATCTTAAATCATGGGAAGGCAAAATCGAAACCGCTATCCCTAAACACACATCAAAGGGCAGAATGTACATCTGCCATTTTCTACAAACTTCAAACAAACGACAATAAAAACTGTTACCTCCCTTCGGGATTCAAAATGATCGCCAACCACGATAGCCAGGCTCACGAGCCTATCCCTTTCTGGCGCCACAAACATCCAATACAAACATCGAGATTACCCAGTAGGATATCAGAGGCTTCCTCACGGAGCCCGCTAAATCAAACAACCCCTCGAAATAGGCCCATCCAACGCAGCTATTTCCCACAGTCGATTAATCGACATCCGATATGGCTGGCGAGCCTCACAGCGCATATCCAACATGGCTGGCGAGCCTCACAACTCACATTTAACGCGGCTGGAGAGCCCCTTAATATCCGCAAAGCGGCTGGCAAGCCCTTTCATATCCGCAACGCGGCTGGCGAGCCCTATCATATCCGCAACGCGGCTGGCGAGCCCCTTCATATCCGCAACGCGGCTGGCGAGCCCCTTCATATTCGCAAAGCGGGTTGCGAGCCCCTTCATATCCGCAAAGCGGCTGGCGAGCCCTATCATATCCGCAACACGGCTGGCTAGCCTTTGTCCGCAAACAAGAAACGACTCAAGGACATATTACAAAGATGCCTCAGATATTACTCCTTCTCATGGCTGGCGAGCCTTTGTACGTAGTCTAACAGACTAAACACGACGCGCATGGACAGTCGACAGACTCTAAACTGTTCCCGACGATAGGTCCTTGACTCGTATCCCCGAGTCGCATTGGCGCCGCCCTTCCCGACGACAGGTCCTTCGCCCGAACCCTTTCGAGCCGCCTCGACGTCGCTTCGGTCTCCAGGTTGTAATCTTTGATTGACCTTGGGGTTATACTTTGACTTTCGCCCTATCCAAGCCTCAGTCAAAGTGGAGGCTCTGTAGATACCCAGTATCTGTCGAGTCTCCAACAAACACCCGATGATTATCGGACTACAACATGCTTAGGAATCGCTGCGTTTGATCGACAATTTTGTATCACAATACGTCGAAAAACTTAAAAACGATTTCGAAAATAAAACATTTCAAAAGCACCTTGAGTGTTTAACGCTTGACGATGGGGTCGCAATGACACTAACTAGAGTCAAAACTGACACCGGACCAAAAACTGACTCAAAATTCAAATCCCGACTCCAACAACGAGTCAAATCAAGTCAAACACAAAAAACAAAACTTTTCAAGACTTCCATGTTAAGTATTTCCCGGAATGCTTCATGGTCAAGTACAAATCATGTCATCCAAAATATAGGATAGAAAAAATCATGATTTCAATTGCGTGATAGTGACTAAACACCTCGAAGACCCGCGAAATGGCTCGTGCCTCTTCATGCAACTCATGCGGCCACGTCGCTCAAAACGCCAACAACCACCCATTTCTCTATAAATACCCACCTTCACACACCATAACACCTTACGCGAGTGTTTGCCCGCTCATTTCTCCCTTAAAATTCTAGACTCGACTTCTCAAGTCACAAACCAACATGTGTTTTCGACCTACTGATCGAAAACACAAGCCTTACACATTATTTGGTACCGTCATCGTGCATTAAATCACTTGATCGACCATCTCGACCAACTACACCATCACTAAACTTAAAAACTCTTTTTACATTGCAAAAACGGTTTTCAAACCGAGTTTTCCGACCAAAGAAGTTGATACATGATACCCGTCGTTGTGAGTACCAAAAATAATATTTATATTTCCTATTAAAACTAACCTAGGCTAGTGGTAACAGGGTTGAACCACAAGGAGGCGAATGTAATTAATAATTGTCTAATTCTAGTCTAAAGTAACGAATGTGGGGGTTGAATTGATTTGGTCTATAGCTAAAGGCAATAAACTAAATAGACGGATAAAACAGATAAAAGAAGGGGTACTAGGATGGTCGGTTCACTATAGTTTCGGCGGCAGCATACTAAGTAGGTCTAAATCAAACACATGAGGCGGGAAACAAGAGGTCCTCTCGGTCCACTCTTAACGAGTAGCATCTTTCGATCTCATTACAAGTCCCTAATATCACTAATACTGACTTTCGTCCTGAAAAGTGACTAAAAACCTAAACTTTACCTATCTTCCGATCTCAGCATAGTTTAGTCATTTTAATTGATGGTCAATCAACCTTCCCTATCTTTCGATCTAATGGGTCGGTCATATCCTAAACATTCAACTAGTCGCGTGCACTCGATTCGTCACATATAGAAATTAAAACAATTAAAACGAAGGTAACACCTCGTCTGGTCAGTCGATCGACCAAGTATAGCAGTCGATCGACTGACACGGGATTTCAGGCCACTATTCTAATGCCGCCTAATCCTATAGATCCCCTACATCCTAGCACGAATAAATTAGCTACTCATGACTATAGTGGAAACAACAATAATATTAAGAATTAAAACTACTGATTTCATGCTTGAATTAACGGAATAAAAGATTAGCATAAAACGATAATTATGGCTTCGGGAAACTAACTATCAATTTCTATACTATCAACACAATTAAGATGAACTGAAATAAGAGTAGGGGAATAGCGAAATTGCAGAGGAATTATAACGGAAAGATTAATAGCATAAACGAAAATCCAATGCAAAACAATATTCCGAACCCTAATTATTTCCTAAAGAACTGTATGCTAAACTTGAATAAAAATTGGATCCTTATTCTGAAAGCCTAGCTTACGTTATATAGAAAACAACGTAGCTCTTATTTCTAAAACCTAAAATACAAAGGGCTTCAAGTTCCTCGATCTTTTAATTCACGTCTGAAGTATCGGTTTGGTCGATCGACTGATAGGACTGGTCGATCGACTGGTCTATGCTGAACAGTAGCTACTGGAAGTCGTGGGTTGGTCGATCGACTAAGGGAGCCAGTCGATCGACTGCGTTAGCTGATTCTTGACTTCTAACTTCTCGTGGATTTGTCTTTCGGGCCTTGAAATGCGCACCAAGCTCTTTCCTTAAGTAAATACTTCATGTCAAATGCAGTGCAAGATACTCGGGGACGGATTTAGCTCAATATCTACTCATTTCCGCATAAACCTGCAATATTACATAAAAATACGAAAGTAGACGAAATGGGGCAAATAGTAGCCTTAAACTACATAAATGAGCTCTGAAATGCGTGTAAAATAGGGTGTAAAACATCATATAAAAGACACGTATCAAACTTCCCCAAACCAAACCCTTGCTTGTCCTCAAGCAAGAACTAGACTCGATCTAAAGGAACGAGTTCAATCTCAGAGCGAAATGCAATTGAATAGCCTAAACCGATTTAATGCACAACCAACAATCAATTAGAGATGTGAATCATGCAAACGAGTTATAGAGTCGTTAAAAACTGCTGAACCGTTGACTATAGAGACTTATCAAATTGGACTCTCACGGGTCGCTCAAATCACTCAAATAAGCACAAGGTGAATAATGTATTAGATGGAAAGAAGTAATATTGTAGTGACTCTCACCTAACTACGACCTATAAGAACATGCCTGCAATATAATATGAAAGTAATCTCTACAACCGTACATATGCATTCCAACCAAACAAATGACCATGACACATGCCGAGGTATATATAGGATATGTGAGGTAATGGGCAGAAAGAGGCAAAACATTTATGGACACGTGGGGGTACAGGTGATCAAGCTAGTACCGAAACAAAGCTATATAACAATATCCACTTCTTGCTCAAACTTCAATAACAAACGGGTGCTATAGCAAGCACAAAACTCACAATCTCCGTAATAAATCAACTCCCCATAATATATAAATGAAACATGGGAGCAAAAATCGCCATTTGATAAAGACTTGAATCGTGCGAAATGATTTTTTCTCTTTCTCTTCTCGGGTCCCAGTCGATCGTCCGATTATGCCAGTCGATCGACTGCCTATACAGTACAACACTCGTTTTTTTTCTTTTTTTTTTTCGAATCATTTTTCTCTTCTTCTTTTTTTTTTTCCGTTTTTTTTTCTTTCCTTCCTTTCATCTTCCCAATCATCATCTCAAAAGAGCATTTGCCACCAAAAACGTAGTAACAATCCCAAAACATAAACTACTAGCTTGACAAGGACATGCTAAATGTAGGATGTAGTAATGGGACAAAAAGGCTGTTTTTGGTAGTGTGGAGCTTATGGGTAAAATGAGAAAAGGGGACCACTACCACATGTGTCAACTAACCACAAACCGAATGCATACAGGTATTAAGCAGATTAACTTCATATTTATGCATATTGATGTAACATGTCTCATAAGGAGTAACTACACACATCCTAGATAAACTGGTCATAGATGTCACCAGTTATAGGCTCTAATAACTCAGAAAATATAAGTAGTTTGCCAAAAATCTAAGTCAAGTCTAAAGTCCAGCAAGAAATTAACGAAAACTCGTAGATATGCATTTATGATTCTACTAATAACATGTTAATCAGCAAGGCTTAGGCAAAAACAGATGCAAATGCAATGTCATCATTGAAATACTACCGTTCCGACTCGACCTACATGCTCAAATAAACGTGCATTGTTTTTGAAATTTTTGAAATTTTTGAAATTTTTTGAATTTTTGTATATATGAGAAACGAAACAAACAAATGCAAACTGAAATGTAAACGTGAATGCAAGCAAATGATATGCGACGCAAAACCCTTCCTCAAACCAAATCGCACAATGTCCCCATTGTGCAAAATCATGTAATGAAAGAAAAGAGAAACGGGAATTTGCGAGAAAATTAAGTAAACAAGACATGAAGTGGAACTCAGGAACTCACAAGACTTTAAGCGCAGCAAAAGGAAACCTCCCCAAACCAGCGTGAGCTAGGAGGTTTCAGTAGCTAGCAGTGCTACCAATAAGTACCTGAAAAGACAAAAGAACCACGCATAAGTCCGAGAAAACAATTTTTGAAGCGGTATAATGTGCATAAGATAAAGAAATTGAAGAAAACAGAATTATGTCGGAAAATAAAGAGAAGGAAAGACTCCCTCAATTCCGCAAAACGACCAAATACAGCAGGGAAGAGGTCGTTAATAGGTACAGCAGCAGGCAACGGTCGATCGATCATCTCACCCAGTCGATCGACCAGGTGAACAGGAACAGAAGCTCCTGGAACTGTGAAGCTCAGTCGATTGACCATAAGGGTCAGTCGATCGACTGGAAATACTGCTGTAACTTTCTGATTTCTCAATTAGCTCGAGAGCATGAGCTAATAAGGTCTAAAAACCTGCAAATGCACAAAAATACGCGCCCAAAATTGCGCAAAACCCAAAGTAACCATCCTAAGTGTTTAAAATCCTAAGCAAACGAAATAAATTGCGAAGTCTCGCGCACACAAAAGCAATAAATGAAAAGGTTCAAAAACAAATAAAATGTAAATCTTTTGAAGAAGTCTCAATCAACTAATAGTTGATCAAGAACGGCCATGGAATGGCCCACTTGACTGGCTTCTGGCTACAAGAGGTAGCCTCAACAGTGCTCATCTTCTCAGCGGCACTCTTCTAAACTTCATCATCCGATAAGCTCAACGGACCAACATGTCGGACATCTTCCCACTCAATGACCTCCTCTGACTCGTCGGAATCTAGATCAGACTCCGTTGCTTTGACTGTTTCATCTTGGGGTCCTTATCAGTGCCATAGCTAAGGCATCCTAGACCACCTCTCTGAACAATTGGCTCCTTCACAGCTGGAACAACATGTGGCTCTTCCTTCCCCAAACCAGCTCCTGCAATATCTAAAACATTAGAATCTTCCACCACTTTGCTCCCAATCTGGGGCGGAGGTGTCACAACAGGAGTAGAAATAGAGACAGGCATATCAGGAAGTATAAAATAAGATTTCTTTTCAGAAACCGTATTGCAAGTGACAGGCCACATGGGGTCTTTCTTCCTAGCCGTGTGGGCAAAGACAATGGAATGCTTGCCTACCTTAAAGGTCAAAGTTCCCGAACCAACATCAATAACTGCACCAGCAGTGTGCAGAAATAGCCTACCCAAAATGATAGGGATATGGGCATATTCGGGCATATCGAGCACAACGAAGTCAACAGGGAAGAAAAACTTCCCTATTTGCACGGGGATGTCCTCTAAGACTCCTATTGGCTGGACCGGACTGGCAGAGCGATCACCATGATCTTGTTATGTTGGTCACTGCAAACCTAGTCAATTTGAGCTTCCTAGCAAGACTCAAGGGCATTACACTAATACTGGCTCCTAAGTCACATAAGGCTTTCTCTATAGAAAAGGTGCCAATATTACATGGGACAGAAAAACTACCCGGATCTTCTAGCTTAAGGGGTGCAGTATGGGTCAAATAAGAGCATGTATCCTAAGTGAGTGCGACAGTGTGCACAGTTTCAAGTGACTTCTTTTTAGACAGTAATTGCTTCATGAAATTTGTGTAAGCAGGCACTTGATTGACTAATTCGAGGAAAGGAACTTGCACATTTAAACTACGAATAACTTTTTCAAACTTATTAAATGATACCTGTTCCTTTGTCGGCACCAATCTCTCTGGATAAGGGGCTGAAAGTAGCAACTTAGCCCTCTCCTCTAGATCTCTCATACCGGCATCGGTGGACTTAGGCTGGAAGTCCACAACCTTCTTCTTGTTGTAGCTCGACCCCTCTTCAGACCGTCTCAAATGTGAACCATTAATCAACAAAGGGTCGTACTTCGGAACCGGAACCGACCCATCAGCATTCGGGTCTGTCCTCAATATTTTCGGGCCAGTAGTACCCCGCAACAAGTGGTCCCTCAAGTTATCGGGCATTGGAGGACGAAGAGAATCACCTTCAGCAGCAATCTCAGTCGATCGACTAGGTTGGTCAGTCGATCGACTGACTTGTACAGGACCAGAAGTTACTGTTTGTCGCACTTCAGTCGATCGACCGGGTATGTCAGTCGATCAACTGACATACCTGCTGATAGTCTTTTTCTTGCTTTTGTTCGTTCCAGCTTTCTTCTGACTCGGTTCCGCCTCATCTTTTTTAGGGGCATCTTCTATCATAGAAGGCCCTTCAAGGGTAGTTCCACTCCTCAAGGTGATAGCATTAAGGGTCTCTTTTTGCTCCGTCTGAGTTGGTAAGTGTCCCGGAGCTCGAGTTGTGCTCTTGCTAGCCAATTGGGCAATTTGGCTCTCCAACATGTTTATCCCGGCCTCTCTAGCCTGGGATTCCTTCACTCATTGAAATCAGAACCTTGGGTTTGTTGCTGCTGCTGCTGTGGGACATACGGAGGCTTTTGGAACTGTTGTTGCTTATGAGGAGGCACATAGTTCTGCTGCTGCTGCTGCTGTGGAGGTTGTGTCGGATTCAGAACATTTTGGCTACTCCACCTCAAGTTGGGGTGGACATTCGGCTCATAGTAAGTATTTGTCTGCCTATAATGTTGAAAGGCAGCACAGGACTCAAAAGGACTAGGACAATTGTCTGAAACATGTCCCTCAGCTCCACATCTTTTACAGACGAAAGGACCGTCTGAGACAGCATTTACATGGTAAATCCCTCCTTTGGAAACTCCTCCCAACTCGTACTTGTCAAATCTCGCCGTGAGAGCTTCTAATGCAGCTACAGAAGGAGATTCAACAGCTCTCCTTTGATTTCCCCGGGAATTCCCATACTCACCTTTGTGGGTGGCCAAGTCATCAATGATCTTCCACCCCTTAGGCTCCCCCGTATTCTCCTGGAATCTGCCATTAGCTGTCGCATCCAGGATAGCCCTCTGATCGTCATAGAGCCCATTGTAGAACTGATTGCATAGGCTCCACTTTTCAAATCCATGATGCGGAATAGTTCGCACCAACTTCTTGAAACGGACCCATACCTCATGAAAGTTCTCATCCGGCCCCTGTTTAAAGCTCGTGATTTGAGCTCTAATAGCATTCGTCTTCGAGGCAGAAAAGTACTTCTTGCAGAATGCCAAGGCCAAAGAATTCCAGTCGGTGATCCCATTAGCAGCTCGGTCTAGATCTTTGTACCACTCCCTTGCAGCATCGCGGAGTGAGAATATAAACATGGTCTCCTTTATCTGGTCCTGGGTCACACCGGTCGGCGGGGGTATAGAGCAGCAATAATCAATAAATATTTTCATATGCTTGGCTGCATCTTCATTTGCAGCTCCCCCGAATTGGTTCCTCTCAACCAAGTTGATATAAGCAGGCTTCGGTTCGAATTTCCTATCAGCTCCAGGTAATTCGAACCCCTTGTATAGATTTGCAGCTGTCGGCTCAGAGTGACTCGCTATACTCCCTTCTTCAGCCATGACTGTAAATTCTGGAGATATAACTGTCTCAGCTGAAGAAGTGGAAATGGGTGATGAAGGTGGATCCTTCTCGTATAGCACGTTCTCGTAGTAACTAGACAGAGTACTCAGCTCTTCCTCTGTCGGCAGTATCCTAGATGATCGTCTCAACTCACGCAAGGTCTTCTCAATCTCAGGATTGAAAGGTACTAATTCTCCACCCTGTGACCTGCGCATAAGAGGAACTACAAAAAGAATATGAGAATAGTTTAAGGAACGAATGTCCCTTAAACTAAGAAACAGACTAAAATAAAACAACTAAAAATTAGAACAATTGCCTCCCCGGCAACGGCGCCAAAATTTGATACCCGTCGTTGTGAGTACCAAAAATAATATTTATTGTTCCTATTAAAACTAACCTAGGCTAGTGGTAATAGGGTAGAACCACATGGAGGCGAATGTAATTAATAATTGTCTAATTCTAGTCTAAGGTAACGAATGTGGGGGTTGAATTGATTTGGTCTATAGCTAAAGGCAATAAACTAAATAGACGGATAAAACAGATAAAAGAAGGGGTATTAGGATGGTTGGTACACTATAGTTTCGGCGGCAGCATACTAAGTAGGTCTAAATCAAACACATGAGGCGGGAAACAAGAGGTCCTCTCGGTTCACTCTTAACAAGTAGCATCTTTCGATCTCATTACAAGTCCCTAATATCACTAATACTGACTTTCGTCCTGAAAAGTGACTAAAAACCGAAACTTTACCTATCTTCCGATCTCAGCATTGTTTAGTCATTTTAATTGATGGTCAATCAACCTTCCCTATCTTTCGATCTAATGGGTCGGTCATATCCTAAACATTCAACTAGTCGCGTGCACTCGATTCGTCAAATATAGAAATTAAAACAATTAAAACGAAGGTAACACCTCACGTGGTCAGTCGATCGATCAAGTATGGCAGTCGATCGACTGACACGCAATTTTAGGCCACTATTCTAATGCCGCCTAATCCTACAGATCCGCTACATCCTAGCACGAATAAATTAGCTACTCATGACTATAGTGGATAGAACAATAATATTAAGAATTAAAACTACTGATTTCATGCTTAAATTAACGGAATCAAAGATTAGCATAAAACGATAATTATGGCTTCGGGAAACTAACTATCAATTTCTATACTATCAACACAATAAAGATAAGCTGAAATAAGAGAAGGGGAATACCGAAATTGCAGAGGAATTGTAACGGAAAGATTAGTAGCATAAACGAAAATCCAATGCGAAACAATATTCCGAACCCTAATTATTTCCTAAAGAACTGTATGCTAAACTTGAATAAAAATTGGATCTTTATTCTGAAAGCCTTGCTTACGTTATATAGAAAACAACGTAGCTCTTATTTCCAAAACCTAAAATACAATGGGCTTCAAGTTCCTCGATCTTCTAATTCACGTCTGAAGTATCGGTTTGTTCGATCGACTGATGGGACTGGTCGATCGACTGGTCTATGCTGAACAGTAGCTACTGGAAGTCGTGGGTTGGTCGATCGACTAAGGGAGCCAGTCGATCGACTGCTTTAGCTGATTCTTGACTTCTAACTTCTCGTGGATTTTTCTTTCGGGCCTTGAAATGCGCACCAAGCTCGTTCCTTAAGTAAATACTTCATGTCAAATGCAGTGCAAGATACTCGGGGACGGATTTAGCTCAATATCTACTCATTTCCGCATAAACCTACAATATTACATAAAAATACGAAAGTAGACGAAATGGGGCAAATAGTAGCCTTAAACTACATAAATGAGCTCTGAAATGCGTGTAAAATAGGGTGTAAAACATCATATAAAAGACACGCATCAATACACTTTCGTCGATTTCTCTCAAGCCTAGCATGTAAGTATAAGTGTGTAAAAATCCTCTTCTATCATGTTTTTCATCTATTTTATGACTATAACATGCTAAAACATGCATAACATGATTCAAATATGGGATAAATGGGCCAAAACCGGATTTTAGCCGGAGACAGGGGCTGCTTGTATAGCAGCATGGCTCGCGCCTAAAGCCCCTCTCAGGCCTAAATCCAGCCGTGTTTGGTCTCATCTTCCTCTTTATTTCATTTCTCATTTGTAATCGGTTTCTACCATTTCAAATATTTCAAATCATTTTTATGATAAACTTTTGACCACAAAACATTTTCACCCTTGGTTCCTAATACCATGACGGTTTAATCCGTGTTTCGGTGATAATATTTGGTTAATCACATTTTAAAAGGTATTTTAAAGCCTTTTATTTCATTTCTTTACATTTCAGAAACAAGCATATTAGTCATAAATATAAAATCATCCTTGGTTCTACATACCATGTCGGATTTTAACCCAAGTACGATGATAAACATTGACTAATCACAAACAAATGAACTTAAAACAATTAGTTCATAATCATTTTCAAAACTATTCATGTCAAACTTGCAAAACCGAACCCGACATTGAATATTGACAAAATAATGATGATTATTCAAGTCTCGTTCTTCATATCAACACAAAAGCGGTCTAAACGACCTTTTCAAATTAAGACGGGTTCAAACACCATGTTTTCAAACCATTTTACAAACCCTTTTGATGGTGAGAATACGTCCTTCCAATCGTCTGTTGACCCGCGCCTAAAAAGGCCACTCGTTTTCCAATTTTCAAATCAGGACTGGCCTGTTTGCATCGCCCGACGGCTCGCGCCTATATAGGCTGCCTGATGCAGACCCTGTTTCCTTCCAGCACTTGTCTAGGACGATCCCGACTTCGGTTAACCCGAATACAGGACGGATCAGATGACGAATCTGCCTATTTTACATTATATTTCCAAAACGCCTTACTAAGACAAATGGATCACGTTATGCACCATAAACTTAATTCGGTAAATGGATGTTTAATTTCTGTCTTGCATGAAAATAAACATTAAATCCAACTCGACATCAAATACTTGATACTTGGATTAAACAACCGACCTAGAAAGCTCACATGTTAGGTTCAAACTTGTGGATGCGCATTCATGCATTTACCCGTTTTATCAACTTTTGCATTTAATCAACCAATATCGATTAGTAGAGGCCGCTACCGCGGGTGGGATTGAGTGTCCGATTAAAGGGCTTACCAATACATACCTTTACCTCTTCCTCAGAAACTTTGGATAGTGGACGACCTTTTCCAGGGCGTACAAGAGTCATTCTAGAGATAAGATGCAAAAGTGGGACGACTCCTTATCTTTAGTACGTACCTATGTCAAACACCACTTTTTGCCTTGGTTGACCTAGGTATAAAGTGGATTCGAACGGGTTCTAAGCATCCCATAAATGCTTGGTGGCGACTCCGAACATCTCTTGCATCGTTTCGAGACCCTTGCCGAGAAGAAACCGACCGATCTATAACGATCCGGTCGAAAGCATTTTCTTACGCCGCCAAGCCTGGCTTTCAAAAGACCGCTGCATGTCCACAGATCGGCTGGTCATCGCATGTGGCTACGTCCACAACAATCGCCACCACCAGCCACCCTTATGGCCACCCATTACCACCACTCGATTCCTCTCACCACCCTAGACCTAGATCTACCCTTACCCAGACCCAAACCGTCCCGCAGCACCCCCAAACCCGAAGCCCTAACACGGGTCACCAACACCCCCAAAATCCCTTTTTATACTCGCTCAAACCCCTAAATGGGTGGTCAACGGCGGTCAAATGGATGGTCAAGGATGGGTCAGAGGTGGGTCGAGGTCAGGACGAGTCAAAGGTATGAATAAAATAGTATAAAGGCTAGTATAAGACGGTTTACCTTACTATCTTGAGACGAGGTGACGGAATCTCCTTTTCCTCTCTTTCTCTCTTCTCCCTTATCTTTTGTGGATTTTTGGTGGATTATGTTGGGATAAGGTTTGAGGGGATAATGGTGGGATTATAAGGTGAGGGTAGTATAAGGTGAGGGTATGTGTATAAATACATGTATCTCATTATTATTATATTATTATATTATTCAGTCTCAACATAACTCGCTAAATATAATAAAATATTATTATTATATAATTATTAATACGAAGTATTACACCAGGCCTGAAGGAATATCTCGCCAGCCGTATGACGAGCACTATCAGAGCAAGCCAGGCAATAACTAAAACACAACTAAAACCTAGAGAGATGGCTCCTACTTTCATGGAAGACCTATTCAACATAATATACGAAGAATATGGAGTTTTTGACTGGGCAAAGATAACGGCAGGAAGATTATAGAGTCAACCAACCAACTCTGGGTAAATAGGGCACGAGGTCTATTTACTAGGAACGTCCAAAACAACCTTGAAAGAGCCGTTGTAAGCCAAGTATGAATAACAAGCATCAGAAGAAGGAAGGATCATCAACTATTCACTCATTCATACTCTCATTTTATCATTGTAAACTACTAAAGCAGAATTATTTAGCATTTACTCACTACATCTAGCCTGACATACTCATTCCCTGTCAAGACACCTTAAGAGATCGTAACATTCCCTCCTGGCTTGGTGCCCGTGGTTTTTTCCCTAATTCCCTGGTTTTTTCCACGTATAAATCTATGTGTCCTACCTTGTTATTCATTCTTCAAGTTATCAGTCGTACTAAGTCAGGGTTAATTATTTGAGTTAGATTGCCCTGCAATTAAATCCCTAGCAGGACTTTATCTCCGTGTGAAATCCTGCTAAAACATATGGCACCCACCGTGGGGCATTTAGCTCAAAAATAATCAAAACCTAGTGCCAAACAACACAAAAACTCTTCCAAAAAATGACTGGAGATAGTATAGGACAACAATTGGCTGCCACTAAACAACAACTACTGGAAATAGAGCAACTAAAGCAAAAAGATCGCCCAGGCTGAAGCTGAAGTCCATAAATTGAAAGAATCATAGTCCAGTCTAAAGCAAAAGCTAGGAGATAAAGCTTCAGGCTCAAAATTGAAGATTCAGCCTGGAACAACATTTTCTTCAATCATCAGGAACATTGATTTCTCCAACTTTGGTACTCCAACTCCATCAAAATCTAAAGCAGGGGATCTTGATTCGGACTCAGAAGAAATCCCAAATGAAGAGGCCATCCCAGATCAAACTAATGCAACCATAATGATGGCCATGCTCCAGGAGATCCAGAAACTCCATGAGCAATTAGAGAAGATCCCTGGAGTGCCTGCAAGCATTGAGGAAGCCAAACCTAAAAGTTATGCCGACTCTCCCTTCGTGGATGAGATAGCTAAGATAGATTTGCCTAAAACGTTTTTCGTACCATCAATGAGAATCTATGATGGAACTACAGATCGTTAAAACCATGTAGCCTACTACAAACAAAGAATGTTGGCAGCCTTTATACCCAGTGAGTTGCGACAAGTATGTATGTGCAAAGGCTTTGGAACTACCCTGACTGGGCCTGACCTTCATTGGTACATAAACCTGCCAAATGGATGCATCAAGTCACTTGCAGATCTGATAAACTCATTCAACCACCAGTTCGCCAACAATAGGGAACTCGAAAAGAGATCCAGTGACCTGTAAAAAATCAAGAAAAATCCTGGCGAGATAATCAGAGCATTCCTGACTAGATTCAATAAGGAGAAAGTATCAATCCCCATATGTGATGTTGGAACAGCCGTGGATGCTTTCAAGCAGGGACTACCAATCGATAGCGATTTCTATGACGAGCTGACCATGAAACCTTGCCTAACTTTTGAAGACGTTCAGGCAAAGGCCATTGGCTACATCAGACTGGAGGAAGATAAAAGCTTCAAGGCTGAAACCACTGACATCGTTTCAGGATATAAAAGATCTAACAGAAAAAGCTCTAATCATAGAGGAAGCAGTTCCAGGCCATCCCCCTACACCAGGCGTGATAGATCAGAAGTCAACTATGCTCATGAGCAACGAGGTAACTCTTATACTTACCCACCTATTCAGGAATATAAATTCTCTGTTGATACTGTAGGACTGATCAAAAGGCTTGACAACATGGGAGACATTGTCAAGTGGCCCAAAAAGACGAACAATTCCAACCCATGGAAAGACGCAACAAGATGCTGTGAATTTCACATGGATATAGGACATACCATATAAGAATTCCTGGCTCTATGCACACAAGTGGCCTACCTGCTAAAGAAAGGCTACCTGAAAGATTTGTTTCCATCAAAGAACAGGGAAGACGGCGGATCAAGAAAGGATTAGGAAAGACCACAACGTGACCTGCCCCCAACACCACTTATCTACGAAGTCAACTTCACCACTGGAGGATCTGATATTTGCGGCCTTACTAGCTCAGCTACAAAGAAAATAACCAGGGAGTCAAAACTGAAATCTCCTTTGAAACATAGAAATTTCCCTCAAATTACTTTTGATGATACTGATATGTAGGGAATCTCAGACATCCATCATGATGGCATGGTCATTACTATGAAAATTGGCACTGCTCGTGTCCTGAGTATCCTAGTAGATGGTGGCAGCTCAGTCAATTTAATTATGCTTGATGTCCGGAAAGCCATGAAGATTAATGAGAACCAGATCATAACGAAGTCAAATATCTTGGTAGGATTCAGTGGTGAAACCAAGAATACTGCAAGAGAGATTTACCTGCTAACCTACGTTGAAGGAGTCTCATCATATGAAAGATTTGGAGTCCTGGATTGCCTTTCATCATACAATGCAATCCTAGGCCGGCCTTGGATCCATAATGTCAGAGCCATTCCTTCAACCTATCACCAATGCGTCAAAATACGAACAGAATGGGGAATAACAACCATCAAAGGTGAACAAAAGTCTGCCCAAGAATGTTGTACAGAATCATTAAAACATTCCAAGGTAGGTAAGTCCCTCGCTTAGCAATTACAGTACCCTGTTAGGAGTACTTATGTGGCAGAAACCCAAATGGAAACAAATCAAGTAGTATTAGACCCTGAGTACCCTGACAGGTATGTACTAGTAGGATCTGATGTCCCTGATAATGTCGGATCAGAATTAGTAAGTTTTTTTAAGAATAAATATTCATGTTTTTTCTGGTCCCATTTTGATATGAGTGGCATAAATGCTAATATTATTACCCATAAACTCAATATTGACACTTCCTTTAAGCCTGTACAGCAGAAAAGGAGAAAGTTTGCCCCTGAGCACAAGACAATCATAAACGAAGAGGTGGACAAACTCTTGAACATGGGAACGATCAGGGAAGTAATGTATCCTGAATGGCTGGCCAACGTGGTCGTAGTGCAAAAGAAGAATGGCAAGTGGAGAGTCCGTGTAGACTACACAGATCTAAACAAAGCCTGACCAAAAGACTCATTCCCACTCCCTTACATTGATGCAATGGTAGATGCTACGGCTTGGCATGAACTACTAACATTTATGGATGCCTAAAGTGGATTCAACCAGATCAAAATGCACCCAGCTGACCAGGAAAATAATGCATTCATCACGGAAAGTGGCATATATTGGTACACAGCAATGCCCTTTGGCCTGAAAAATGCAGGGGCAACCTACCAACGCTTAGTCAACATAAAGTTCAAGGACCAAATTGGTGACATAATGGAGGTCTACATAGATGACATGGTGGTCAAGTCAAAGAAGGCATAAGATCATGTGAAGGACTTGGAAGTAGCCTTTAAAATCCTGGAAGAATTCAACATGAAGCTCAACCCCTCCAAATGCCACTTTGGAGTGTCTTCAGGCAAATTCCTAGGATACATGGTGACAAAAAGAGGGATTGAAGCCAGCCCGGAACAAATAAAAGCCATCCTAGAATTAGAATCTCCCAAGGCAGTCAAAGATATCAAGATGTTAACAGGAAGAGTTGCAGCCCTGAATAAGTCATATTCAAATCATCTGAAAGATGAAGATCCTTCTATGACCTCCTCAGGAAGAACAAATCATTCAAGTGGATGCCTGAACATGAAACAGCCTTCCAAGAATTAAAGACTTACCTGGCTACTCCTCCACTACTGGCCAAACCTAACAAAGGAGAACCCCCGACGGTTTACCTATCAGTCACTGAGACTGCAGTAAGTGGAGTTCTGACCAAGGAGGTTGAAGGCCAACAACACCACGTATATTACGTAAGTTAAAGTCTCCTGGATGTAGAAACAAGGTATGTATTACTTAAAAATACGTACTTGCATTAATTGTATCCTGCACAAAACTTAGACCTTACATTGAGAGTCACCCAATAATTGTCGGGACCAACCTACCTATCAAATCTGTCCTCAGAAAACCCGAACTTTATGGCAGAATTGCAAAATGGTCAGTACAACTCGGTACTTATGACATAAGCTTTGAACGTAGGACAACAATTAAGCCCCAAGCTTTAGCAGACTTTGTGGCTGAATTTAGTCCCAGCCTAGAATCAGACCTCATAAAAGAGGTCAATCATTTAGACACCCAAAAATTAGGCCAGGAACGGACCTTACATGTAGATGGAGCAACCAATATAAGAGGAATTGGCCTAGGATTAGTACTAAAATAACCACAAGGAGATTTAATATCTCAGCCTATCAGTTGTGAATTTAAAGCAACAAACAATGAAGCTGAATATGAAGTCCTAATAGCTGGACTCAAGGCTGGACCTTACCTGCGATGCCTGAAACCTCATGAAGCCAAACTAGTTATTGAGGACCTTGTGGGATTTATCTGTATGCATCCCTTTAAATTTAAGGATTATAACGAATTATAAGATGATGAATGCTAGTCATAAAATTAAATTACATAAAAAAAAACATAAAGGATTAAGAAATAACCTTCGGTCCTAGCTTTTATGGCCTATGAACAATATCGCAATGATATTCTCCTATCAGTTGCACCCAAGACGATATGAGAAATGCCCTTTGATTTTGCTAGAATCGATCCACAAATTAACTGATTAATTTTAGGTTTTTGTGTTTTTCACTGATGAGATGGAGGCTAGGTTTTGGTTAGAATGATTAGGTTAAAAATAAGCTCCCTCTTCCTCTTATTCTGATCCGAGAAAGAGAAGTAAATGGGGAGTCTTTTTTTTTTTTTCTCATTTCGGCCCAAATCCCACAGAAATAATAAGGATTAAATTCCTTATTTTCGGTTATTCCAAAAATGTATAAAATGTGTTAAATATAAATTGTCATCTAGTGAGGATCGAACCCATAACCTCTTGGTTTGAATACCCTTACTATTACTACTATGACACATTCATCTTGTTGATTAAATATAACCGATTACATTTAATTACGAATTAACATATTAATTCGTCCAAGCTAACATCATATACATTAATTAAATATAACTTATTATATTCAATTTACGAATTGACAGTTAATTGTCTCAACTAATATTATTTAATTGGCATTAAATAATTGTCTCATCAGCACATTGACTAACTGTTTAGTCATATAAGGCATCAATGTGATTACATTTCCATAACCACATCTCTCAAACACATCCTATAGGTGTGACCTTTAGGGACCAGTTGATCACCGCCATCTGTATGATAATAACGTCAAACTTTCTAGCAAGCCAACCATTATTTGGTAATCGTTAATCAACTGATAAAATACGAAGTATACCCTTGTGAACCTGTAAGAGATTTGCATATGTTCTCACACTAATTTGTGGAGGACAGAAGCTCCAACAAACTCCCACTTGTTCTCACAAGTGTATGTGCGATAACCGATTCTCATATCCTAAAATTTCTCCCACTAAATGTAAAACAATTTGCAAAATCTGTATTCACAAAGGTCGTATTTTACAAGTGATCTGCATCA
Source organism: Silene latifolia (assembly GCF_048544455.1). Lineage (NCBI taxonomy): Eukaryota > Viridiplantae > Streptophyta > Magnoliopsida > Caryophyllales > Caryophyllaceae > Silene > Silene latifolia. Next base: position 149,237,338 of record NC_133538.1, read on the forward strand.
AGAGTGGTTTCCCCGTCTTGAGAGTAACTTAACTGATAAACGAATCAACATTCGAGCATGGCCATGCATTTCAGTTACAACTCCTCGAGTGGCCCTGGGAAATAACTATACCTGATAAGGGTTGGATATTTTCCTCAACTAGAATCCTGCAGATGTAAGCACAGTATGAAATGACCCAGAAAAAATCTACTTAGCTCCGATTCAGCAGACCGTGAGAAAGAAACCAAAGACACCCAAAAGCGCTTAATCTCAAGAGGCGATCGATAGTCAAAAGAATCGACTCTAGGAACACAATGGATGTCCTATCCACGACCTGGCACCGAATGTTTTTAAACATTTAGGACTCCATTACGTTGTCACAAAAAATTGTCCTACGAGGTATCGTTATAATCTCGCATTTGTGATCGATCAGTCAACAGTTTGACTTATGGCTCGTTGAACCCACCATCAATCGACTGCAAAATATAATAGCCGGAGTTATCAGCTCACATGGGCGATTACGCACCAAACAAATATAATGTAATTCAGTTCACTTTGTGGCGTTCAATGTTGTCAGTACAATCCAACATGAAAAACAAAATATTATAATAAAACGATGAAGTTATAAATAGTATATGAAAAAGATAATGTATCAAATCCATAATCAAATACTACAACTCAGGAACACGTTTAATTCCCATGGAAATAACGTGCCCTTCATGCTTATCAAAATTGAACGGTTTAGTGAGAAGGTCCGCGATGTTATCATCCGTCGCAATCTTGTCAATCACTAGCTCTTCTTGCTCCACGTAATCACGGATCAGGTGAGCTTTCTGATGTACATGTCTAGATCTGTTGCTAGACTTAGGCTCCTTAGCCTGGAAGATGGCACCTCTATTGTCACAATAGATGGTGATCGGGTCATTCGAACTAGGAATTATCGTAAGTCCTTGTAAGAATTGACGCATCCATATCACTTCCTTAGCTGCTTCCGAAGCGGCATAGTACTCGGATTCAGTGGTAGAATCTGCTACAACACTCTGTTTGGAACTCTTTCAGCTGACAGCAGCACCATTAAGAGTGAAGACGAATCCGGACTGAGATTTTGAATCATCTCGATCCGATTGGAAGCTAGCATCTGCGTAACCGATTGCGTATAGCTTAGAATCGCCTCCATAAGTCAATACCTTATCCTTAGTCCTCCGTAGGTACTTGAGGATATTTTTAACAGCTATCCAGTGTGTTTCACCTGGATTCTTTTGGTACCGACTCGTCATACTCAATGCATATGCCACGTCTTGACGTGTGCATATCATGGCATACATTATTGATCCTATTGCACATGCATAAGGAACACGACTCATGCGCTCAATCCCTTCAGGCGTCGTGGGTGACTGAGACTTGCTCAACTGCATCCCAGACGTCATTGGAAGGTTCCCCTTCTTGGAGTTGGTCATGCTGAACTTCTCAATAATATTATCCAAATAAGACTCCTGACTAAGTGATAACGTCCGTCGTGATCTATCTCAGTAGATACAGATTCCCAAAATGCATTGTGCCTCACCCAGATCTTTCATCTGGAAATTGTTCTTCAACCATTCTTTAACCGAAGATAGGAGAGGAATGTCATTCCTAATCAGGAGTATGTCATCGACATACAATATCAAGAATACAATCTTGCTCCTACTCAACTTGATATATAAGCATGGTTCTTCGACCGATCGAGTGAAACTATACTCTTTTATCACCTGGTCGAAACGATGATTCCAACTCCGAGAAGCTTGCTTAAGTCCATAAATGGAATGCTTAAGCTTGCATACTTTCTTAGGATGTTCAGGATCTATCAAACCTTCGGGTTGCACCATGTACAACTCTTCCTCCAAATAACCGTTTTAGAAGGCGGTTTTCACATCCATTTGCCAAATTTCATAATCATGAAAAGCGGCAATCGCTAAGATTATCCGAATGGAACGTAGCATGACTAAAGGTGCAAAAATTTCATCATAATACAATCCGTGCACTTGAGTGAAACCTTTTGCCACTAGTCGTGCCTTATAGGTATCTGGTTGCGCGTCTACAGAACGCTTTATTTTGTAAAGCCATTTGCACTTTAGAGGTTTTACCTTATTAAGTAAATCAACTAGATCCCATACGTTATTCTCATACATGGAGTCCATCTCGGATTGCATGGCTTCGAGCCATAGCTTTGAGTCGGAACATGCCATAGCACTTTTATAGGTAGCGGGTTCATTACTTTCTAGAAGTAAAACGTCATTCTCCTCGACCATACCAATGTATCTGTCCGGAGGATTAGAGACTCTACCCGACCTCCTGGTTTCCTCAGGAATATTAACCGTATCATCAGTTGGAGGAACAACTTCCTCCATCCGTTCCTCGGTTGTTGGTTCTGGAATCTCCGACAGCTCGAAGGTTCTATTACTCGTCTTGTTCTCGAGAAATTCTTTCTCTAAGAACGTCGCACTAGCCGCACCAAAAACTCGATGTTCGGTAGGCGAATAGAAGTAATGACCAAATGTTCCTTTTGGATAACCTATAAAGTATGTCTTGACCGATCGCGGGCCGAGCTTATCCTCGTGTCTCCACTTGACATAAGCCTCGCAGCCCCAAATTCGAATAAAGGACAAGTTAGGGACCGTTCCCTTCCACATTTCATATGGAGTCTTGTCGACAAATTTAGTCGGACTTCGGTTAAGTATAAGAGCAGCTGACAAAAGAGAAAAACCTCATAATGAATCAGCCACTACCGTGTGACTCATCATGGATCAAACCATATCAAGTAAGATTCGATTTCTCCATTCGGACATACCATTTAATTGAGGTGTTCCAGGTGGAGTTAACTATAGAACGATTCCACAGTCTTTAAGGTATTGATCAAACTCATTTGAAAGATATTCGCCACCCCGATCTGAACGGAGTGCTTTAACCTTTCTACCCAGTTGGTTCTCAACCCTGTTTTGGTATTCCTTGAATTTCTCAAAGAACTCACTTTTATGCATCATTAAGTAGACATATTCGTATCTACTCAAATCGTCCGTGAAAGTGATAAAATATCTATAGTCATCTCTAGCGGTAATTGACATAGGTCCACAAACATCAGTATGTATGAGTCCTAATAGGTCCTAGCGCGCATTCCAACACCTTTGAAGGAAATTCGAGTCATTTTGCCTATGAGACATGATTCACACGTGCCATATGTAGAAAATTCGAATGTGGGAATAGTCCCATTATCGACGAGTTTCTTTACACGTTTCTCATTTATGTGTCCCATTAGACAATGCCATAGATAGGTTTGATCTTTGTCACCAACCTTTAATTTCTTATTATTCACGTGTAATACTTCCGTGGTTTGATCTAAGATGTAAATTCCATTCGTGGAAACGGCTTTGCCATTAATCATTTCATTAAAAAGAAAATACAGCTATTATCCTTTATTGAAAATGCAAAACCGTCTATCTCGAGTACGGAAATAGAAATAATGTTCTTAGATAAACTGGGTACATAGTAATGTGATTATATAAAAATAACTCAAAACCACTAGGGAGTTGGATTACATATGTTCCCTTCGAGAGGCAAAGCAACTCGTGCTCCATTCCCGACTCGCAGGTCCACATCACCCTTTTCGAGAGGTATGATGTTCTTTAGGTCCTGCAAATAATTACACAGATGAGAACCACAACCAGTATCAAGTACCCAAGTTCCGAAACTTGCATGGTTAATCTCAATCATATGAATATAAGATGACATACCAACATGAACGACGCGACCTGTTTTGATGTCCTCACGGTAGACGGGACAGTTCCTCCTCCAATGTCCAGACTTGTGACAATGGTGGCACTCAATGTCACCGCCCTTGCTCTTTGCCTTGCCCTGTGAGCCATTAGTCTCACCGGGCCCACTCTTACCATTTCATGGCTTTTTAAACTTTGGCTTACCTACAGCTAGGTCGCCATGAGCCTTGCCCTTACCTTTACCCTTGTTGGAAATCGTGAGAACATCCTGCTTCATGCTCCCACTCAATTTCATATCCTTCTCGGTCTGTACGAGAAGGGAGTGTAGCTCATGAGGACTCTTTTTCAAGTCATTCATGTAGTAGTTCGCCCTGAAAAGGGCAAAACCATCATGAAAGAATGAAGCATTCGGTCAATGACAATGCTCTCACTGATTTTGCAATCAAGTGCCTCCAGCTTCTCGACATTCTCAATAATGTGAAGAATGTGTGGGCTAACCGGTTGACCCTTCTGGAGTTTCGCATCAAAGAAGCGTCAGGTATGCTCATATGTAACGATTCTCGGTGCTTTTGAGAACTCGTTAGTGAGCATGGTGAAAATCTTGTTCGCACCTTGGGCAATGAAGCGTCTCTGCAAATTGGTTTCCATTGCAAAGATGAGTACGTTCTTTATCGCACCCGTTTCCATAACGAAGTCACTATAAGCGAGTGACTCGTTGACTTCTGCATTGGGGCCTGGGTTTACCGGTATTGGCTCAGTTAAGTACATGAGCTTACCGTCGCAAGAATGGCAAGCATTCCGTAGTGCTGCCTCCCAGTCCGCAAAGTTGGACCCGTCGTTTTTCAGACGTGTGAACTGATTCATTTGATCCATGAATATTTGCAGCCAGGACTCGCGTCCAAGTGTGGCACTAGGCATTTGGATTGCGTTATTTCCAGACATTTTGTTGTAACAGTATTATCAAAATAAACGTGTTCTACACTGCGAGAAGAAGAATAAAAATAATAAGCATGTGCATCGATTTTAATTTAAGTCTAATGAACTAGTGTCATAACGCGAAGACTCAAAACATTTATACAATTGACCTTCCTCAAGAATTATATAAATGATCTCAAGACTCAATTATCTGTAAATTGATAAGCCAACCTATTGGCTAATTCTACTGTTAGAATTCTTGGTCGATAAATTTCTGTAAATTCTATCTTTAGTCCATCATAATCACGAGAAACTCTTCGGACTATAATGTTGAGATAAAATAAGTCAACAAAAACTACTTACCCAACGTAGAAGGGGTCATATTATGCCTACCGACGAAGAAGGGATTCATCGTTGTTTGCCCTTATAAAGACTAATCTCAATTTCCGTTTTAGAGGAAGATCCCATCAACTTTATTTTAATTCATTTTAAGTGAACTAATATCTAGCATGCGTGAATGAATAAACTAAGATGATGGCTTAATAAACATGTGACATCTGTATGTCTATGAAAACTAACATACAACCTATATGTGTCAATTTTCATGCATTTAAGTAGTAGATGGTTTGGTTTAAGGCGGAAAATGATGCATAAACTATCATGTGAATGAAAAGCAATAGGAATGAAAAACGTAAAAACAATAATAAAGTCCTAGTGTGGCCTATCCTATCAAAATGAAAATTAAATACAAATTTGGAATCCATCCTTGGACCTGAGAAGCTTGTCTCGATGTTCCATCTTGATCCATATAGCGGGAGTGAGCTCCAATCTCCATCTTTTGTCTTCTTTGAAAATTACAATAAATAAATTTACATGATAAACCTATTTATTACATTCTAATTTCAAAACCCAAAAACTAAAGAAAAATAAAGGAGATTCGAGATCTCAAAATTACATTAAAAATTATGTTCCCATCATTATGAAAACATAATTTGACTAAGGCCACACTAGGTATTACAAATTACAACCGATTGCAAAAATACGTAAATAAAATCATTCAACGATTCATTCAACTAAAATAAAATGCATCAACTAAAAAAAATTAAACATACAAGACATAATTCTTTAATTATGTAGATTAATTTTATCCAAACCACCTATTTAATTGATCAAATTAAGTGACGATTCCTCAATTAGTCACATTAAATTTAATCTTAATTCATATTAAACTCGTAATATGAATTTAATCCATCAATATTTTAAACTGCTTTAAAATAATTAGGTATCTATGAATTATGAACCGCTTCACAATAATTATCATATATTATAAATTTAATGTATAATCATTCTAGGCCAAAAACAACAAAAAAAACAGATTTTTTTTTTCCTCAAAAAAAACTATCGGCATAAACAAATAGCCCAAAAAAAAACGTTTTCTCGGTTTTTCTTCAAAAACCGAAAAAAAACAATTTTTTTTTTTAATACTGCTGAACGTGAAAAGTAAGAGAAACAGATTTTTTTTTTCTTTTTTCACGGCTGAAAAACCGAAACAAAAAAAAAAAACAGAAACCCTAATTATTTTTGTGTTTAATTTGAAAAAAACAAAATGACCCCAAATTTTTTTATCAATTCGGCATTATGCCCTAATTGCAAAAACATGATATTGATGAACAAAAATAGTTTATTGTTGCTATTAACAAAATTAGCATATGAATTAATGAAACATGATTAACCGTATATGCCAAAAACTATATAGCAAAAACAAATTTTTATATCGTCAACATGACAATTCCCATTTACATTCTAACTTAATCTGCATTAAATCAAAACATCTACCAATTCTTCATATAATCATTCTAACTGATTAAAACAACAATATGAAAAATCAAAATGGAAATTAAATCATCAAAACAAGAACAAAAAAAACCGGCTGCAAAAAAATTTTTAATCGGCATAATTTTTTTTTTCAGCCGTGGGTTTTTTTTTCTTCTTTTTTCGAAACCCTAAAAATTGTTTAAACCAATTTTATGAAAATCATCAAAATAAAATTCGTGGCCTTGGCTCTGATACCACTTGTGGGATTTATCTGTATGCATCCCTTTAAATTTAAGGATTATAACGAATTATAAGATGATGAATGCTAGTCATAAAATTAAATTACATAAACAAAAACATAAAGGATTAAGAAATAACCTTCGGTCCTATCTTTTATGGCCTATGAACAATATCGCAATGATATTCTCCTATCAGTTGCACCCAAGACGATATGAGAAATGCCCTTTGATTTTGCTAGAATCGATCCACAAATTAACTGATTAATTTTAGGTTTTTGTGTTTTTCTCTGATGAGATGGAGGCTAGGTTTTGGTTAGAATGATTAGGTTAAAAATAAGCTCCCTCGTCCTCTTATTCTGATCCGAAAAAGAGAAGTAAATGGGGAATCTTTTTTTTTTTCTCATTTCGGCCCAAATCCCACCGAAATAATAAGGATTAAAATCCTTATTTTCGGTTATTCCAAAAATGTATATGTGTTAAATATAAATTGTCATCTAGTGAGGATCGAACCCATAACCTATTGGTTTGAGTACCCTTACTATTACCACTATGACATATTCATCTTGTTGATTAAATATAACCGATTACATTTAATTACGAATTAACATATTAATTTGTCCAAGCTAACATCATATACATTAATTAAATATAACTTAGTATATTCAATTTACGAATTGACAGTTAATTCGTCTCAACTAATATTATTTAATCGGCATTCAATAATTGTCTCATCAACACATTGACTAACTGTTTAGTCATATAAGGCATCAATGTGATTACATTTCCATAACCACATCTCTCAAACACATCCTATAAGTATGACCTTTAGGGACCAGTTGATCACCGCCATCTGTATGATAAGAACGTCAAACTTTCTAGCAAGCCAACCGTTATTAGGTAATCGTTAATCAACTGATAAAATACGAAGTATACCCTTGTGAACCTGTAAGAGATTTAAAAATGTTCTCACACTAATTTGTGGAGGACACAAGCTCCAACAGACCTACATGATGGATACTGTAGAAATCACAAAGGCGGCAGAAGCCTGGCAAGCAAGGTTCTAAGGACAGGCTACTTCTGGCCAACCCTCAGGGCTGACTGCCTAGCTTACAGCTAAAAATGTGAAGCCTGCCAACTTCTTTCTCCATTCATTCATCAACCATCAGAGCTACTACATTCCATTTCAGCTCCCTGGCCATTCATGAAGTGAGGAATGGACATTGTATGCAAACTACCCCAAGCTTCTGGACAAAAAGTCTATATGTTAGCCATGACTGATTACTTTTCAAAATGGATAGAGGCTGACTCATACAGGCAAGTCAAGGAGAAGGATGTCATATCATTCATCAAACGAAACATCATATGTAGATATGGCATCCCCTTAGAAATATTTTGTGACAATGGCACTCAGTTTGTGGGAAAAAGGACAATGGCCTTCTGTGCACAATGGAATATCATTCTGGTGACCTCTACACCAGGCTATCCAAAAGCCAACGGTCAGGCTGAATCCAGCAACAAAGTGGTAATCAGCTGCCTCAAGAAAAAACTAAAGAGAAAAAAAGGCAGATGGGCTGAAGAACTCCCTCTAGTCCTCTAGGCTGACAGAACTACACCTAAAACATCCAAAGGCCAGACCTCTTACTCCCTGGTCTATGGCTTCGAAGCAGTGATCCCAACAGAAATCCATGTACCAACTACTAGAAGCAGCCTGAACACCGTGGAAGAAAACAAGCTGCTACTGCCAGATAGCCTCACCCTGGCTGAAGAATTAAGAGATGCAGCCAAGATCAGAATAGCTTCCTACTAACAAACAGTAGCCAAAAGCTACAATAGGAATGTGAACATCAGAGTATTCCAGGAAGGAGACTTAGTCCTATGTAAAGTCTTCCCAAATACAGAAGACAAGAGTGCTGGCAAACTTGCTCCTACATGGGAAGGACCTTACCAGATTGATTCAATAGTAGGGCAGGGAGCATACAGGCTACAGACCCTGGACGGAGAAATGATCCTCAGATCCTGGAACATCTCCCACTTAAAACTATTTCATGTATAAACTACTTATCTTATGCTTCAACCAGGTAAGACTATTAACTTTATCTCTGTTGAGCCCAATTTAGCCTAGACCAACCTCGGTCTAACCTGGCATAATTAGGCTGAGTGGGGCAACCAACGTCCGGACAAAAGCGATTACTATTTGACAATTAAAGTATATTCCAGGGCAGGTAACCTGTTGAACCTTGAAACAAAAGTCTGCTGCCAAGAAAGGAAAGCATAGAACAGCCTGGCAGAGCTCTTAAACAAGCCGGATTGAATTGACAGGCAACATAACGGTTACATAAAGGGAAATGCTCATGTCCTACTTTCATGGAAGACCTAGTCCAACTCCAAAAAGTATCCTATTCTCACACATTAGATCGTGTATAACACAACAGGCCAATGTTTGTTGAAGAAGACTAAGTCAAGCGGATTAATATGGAACGTGCCCTATTTTTTAGCAAACAGCTACCAACGGCCAAGAGAGACGTTGAGCAGCAACCAACGTTAGCATTTGAGAGATATAAATAGCATAATCAAAAAATTGTAAAGTATTCATTGATTATTGATTATATTTTATAGATTACTCACTACTTTTTCTCTTGTACTCAAGTTTAGACACAACATTTGTATTCAACCTAGATAAGAAATACAACAACATTACTTATTCCCCATTCTTATTTATTTCCATTTGAAATTTCTACTTATAATTTACAGAACTAGATACCCTGATCACATATTAAGTAGGCCGGATCTTTCTAGAGAAAATCCTGCTAAAACAATTGGTACCCACCGTGGGGCATCTAGTTCATTAATCCACAAAAAATTTCATCATCTTTCATTAAATATTCTCGCAAGAAAATGGTTTCACTCACCCAGAACAATAACTAGCCGCTGCCTTGGCTAAAATCAAGGAACTGGAAACAATACAAGAAAAGGTGGCCCAGGCGAAACCTGAGATCACTAGACTCAAAAAATCCGAATCCAACCTGAAGAAGAAGTCGGAAAATCAGGCTTTAGGCTCTTAAACCAGATTTGAGCCTGGAACTCCATTCTTATCCATCATCAAGAAGATTGACTTCTCCAGTTTTGGAACTCCGGAGAAGGATGTCTCCTCGGATCCACACACCACCCTTGATAATGGATAAGAAAAGACTGATGTAGCAATAATGATGCCCATGCTTCAGAAAATCCAAAAACTCCACAGCAAGATAGAGAATATACCCGGAGTGCCAGATCCTGTAGCAGAAGTGGAAGCTGATAGCTTTGTTGACTGACCCTTTGCGGATGAGATTGCAAAGATTGACCTCCCCAAGAAATTCACCGTTCCATCTATGAAAACTTATGATGGGACCTCAGATCCACAAAACCATATTGCCATATTCAAGCAGAAGATGCTAGCAGCCTCGGTACCCAGTGAACTCAGGTAGGTTTGCATGTGTAAAGGCTTTGGCACTACCCTGACCGGAGCAGCATTGCAGTGGTTCATCAATCTCCCAAATGGAAGCATCAAGAACTTTGCGGATCTAGTCAATGCCTTCAACCAACAGTTTGCAAGCAGCAGGGATATGGCAAAAAGACCTAGCGACCTGTTTAGAGTGAAGCAGCTCCCGGACGAGACCATCAAAGAATTCCTGGCCAGATTTGTCAAATAAAAGGTGGCCATCCCCAGATGTGATGAGGAAACAGCGGTTGAAGCATTCAGGCAAGGAGTCTTGCTTCACAGTGACATCTATGAAGATCTCACCAAGAAGGCCTGCCCCGACCTTTGCTACCGTTCAGTCTATTGTCCTAGAGCATGTCAGACTGGAAGAAGATGTCAACTTCAGGAAAAACTCATCCGGAGGAAAGCAACGCTATGGCCACATACACCAATAGAAAAAGTTCCTACCACCTTAAGGAAGAAACCCCAGATCAGCACCTTATTCTAGGGCTGACCGGTCTAAAGTCAATTTGGCACAGGAATGCAAAGGTAACCTTTCTAGCCTACCAACTATTCCTGACTATAACTTCTCTATAAATACTGCAGGATTAATCAAATGCCTGGAGAACTTGGGAGACACAATCAGATGGCCCAAGAAATCAGACAATCCCAGGAGGGACCCTTCAAGATGGTGTGACTTCCACCAGGACATTGGACATACCACAGAAGAATGCATTCAGCTCAGGAAACAAGTGGCGTTCCTCCTAAAGAAAAGCTACCTGAAAGATCTGATCCAGCAACCCAGATGCAAAGATGAAGGATCAGGCAAAAGAGATCCAGGGAACAACAGGGATCCTCCTCCTCCTCCCCCCATCTATGAAGTCAAATTTATAAACGGAGGCTCAGAAATTTGTGGCTTGACCAGTTCAGCCGCCAAGAGAGTTGCTAGGGAGTCAAAACTTCAATCTCCTTTTAGATCTAAATCATTACCCACTGTTATATTTGATGACTCGGACTTGCAGGGAGTACCTGATCTGCACAATGACAGCCTAGTGATTACTATGCAAATTGGTACAGCTAAGGTGTCAAGTATCCTAATAGATGGAGGCAGCTCAATTAACTTAGTGATGCTAGACGTCCTTAAAGCTATGAAAATAGATGAAGAAAAAATCACCAAGAAGTCCAGTGTCTTAGTCGGGTTCAGCGGAGAAACAAAGAGTACCCTGGGAGAAATCAACTTGCCAACTTATGCAGAAGGGGTAGCCTCCTATGAAAGATTCGGTGTCACACCCCACGATAAAGCGGAAAATATAACTTATAAATTCAAGCAGAAAATAGGGAATTTTTGAAACTATTAAAACTTAAAGCGCGGTTTTATTAAAATACAAAACACAAATAAAGAATGCGGAAATAAGGATTAAATTATACAAACGTGATAGTCAAAGGTGAGGGAAAATATATCCCTCGAATGACAATATAATAAAAGGTGAGTCTAAACAATCCTAATAAACCAACTTTTAGGCCAAAGTGCTCGCTAGCTCACACAAGTCTTCACCCCATGAATGCACCACTAATACCTGTCATTCATGCAAACATGAATGCCACAGTCAGTGGGGAGTAACTCAAGGTTCTCCCAGCCACAAAATGTCGAAACGAACATAACAAAGAACTCAATTAGATAAATCATGTAATATACTTACAAAAGATATGATCAAACATCAATTTTATATATTTAAACATGTCAATTAAATGAGATGGAATACGATGGATCAATATTAGCATAATGGAGACTCACTATTTATGTGAAATAATTAAATAATATGAAAGATAAGAATACGGTCATTTATGCAAAAGCACGCATTTCAAGGAAATACAACATAGATGTGTGATTAGAATCCGAATCATGTGAAACAGTTAAGTAAGGGATCAACCAATGCAAATTACAAGAATATAAACCGTAGCCATTATTTGGAAAACCACTTAGCAATCATTGTACGGGACGTGGCTACTAATGTCACATTCATACTTATGGCTTGCATCTCACCATAAGAACGGATGGGATCATCAATAACGACGATCATATCGCAACTAGAGGGCTTATAGCTCACCCCTAAGATCCGATAGGACCAAGAAAAACAAAAGAAGGCATAACTCTTACCTTGAAAGACAAATACCGATATCTATAACCAAACAAGACCTTTACTACTCATATATAAATATATAATTCCCCTGGTAGGATGACAATGGTACTCCCAAGACTCAGTCCTAGTCTAAATCTGGCTAGAGTCTCGGGACAGTACAGTTCCCGATTCGACATGCGGCAGAACGGTCCGCATCCAAGACTCGATGACAGATCGGAAATCGAGAACCCACAATCGACAGGACAGTCCGAAAGAGGCGGAAGATATGAGCTAAACCCACAATCGGCAGGATAGTCCGAAAGAGGCGTAAAGATAAGTGAAGCAATACGGTATAGCATAAAGGCATTATATGAGAATACGACTCAACCAAGCGATACGAATCAACTTGGAAAGATTCTACAACAAGTAATGAACCGATGATAATCTAAGTGAGACATTTCGTGCCAAATTATAATCATGAATATGAATAAATAACCCATTTCTTCAATATTTGTCACTTGAATAAAAATGTAGACAGACGGAAATGAACCATTTATAATAGCAGAACAAGCATTCAATTATAAATGACTCAAATGTAAGATAAACTATTTACAATTCACTAGGCATGAACAATTAAATCGGACTCATGTTAAAATGGAAGCATGTCATTACATATACAAATGAGATAATTAATAAATGTATTGCACAATTATAAATCATGTGAGAAGGATATCAAAATGAGCGATATTTAACGAATTTCGTTATATAAAACACGAGACGGAAATCCAAATATTTCAAAGAAACCAACTAGTGCTAAAACATTTCCAATCCACAAAGGACTAGCTAGGCAGCCCTTACCCGGCCTCAACACCCGACCATACACGGCCTCACAACAACCCCGGTCACTAGTACTCACTACCCGATAACCGTGTCAAGCAACTCAATGCTTCTACCTAAACCGTGCCACCTTAGCCAAAACAAGACACGTTTAAGACGAGTCTTTATGCGCATGAACAAGACGTAAAATTTACCTTACAACCTCATGTATATATACAACCAGATTCTATCCGAATGAACTTGGTTTTGCAGTCTCTAACTAGCCTATTTCAGCGTATGAGAACAGCTCCCTCACGAGCTATACGAAGACCATACTTGAGACCAGATTAAGACGAAAACTGCTAAAGACATTACGACCCGGATCAAACCCTTATGCACACAGCCAAGCCACCCACAACAGTCTAAACACAACCCACAAAATAATCCCCAAAACAGACCCGACAATAGCATTATACGGACCACCTGTACAAGCAACTCAAAACAAATTCTAAAATGCAGACGACTCATCTCCAAGACTCGACCCGTACTCGTCTCAAACCTGCCCAGAAAACCCACCTAAAATAGGGCTCACAGACTCCCCCTGTCTCGGTTTTAACCCCGGAACATAGCAGTCCATTCCACTCGAATGAAAATACAATAAAACGTATAGTTGAGTCGGAAGTATGCACGACTCCAAACGTGAATAACCACCACAAATTGCCACCACCAGGCTCAACCCAAAAAACCAGAAATAGGAGCTACAAACACCCGTCTAACTGAGTCAAAATTTGAGTTCGCGCAAGCAGAGTGTACGACAGAACACAGGCTCAACATAAACCATTCCAAACACCAATACAAGGCGATATTTACCATATAAACGAAAGAAAAATGCAAAGAATTAAACTTTATCCGAAAAGAACATATAAAACGACACAGCAAGACGGAATTTCGACATTTGTCGAGTAACCTATCACCGTTACTTTTAACTCTCGAATTTTATAGCGAAAACGTCCAAAACACGAGCCTTTCTTCAGTCTTCAGCTAAAAGGAGGAAAACAAGTTGTTTTGTATAAGAACCAAGCTGTCTTTTAAGACGACCTTTTCGAAAACTCAGTCAAAACTCAAAATTTCTTACCTTAAAAGAACGAGGAAAGAAAGAGGAAGAGAATGGAGTAAGAATTATTAAATTTGGTTGAGAAATGAAGGTGGGATTGTTGGAGCTTGTGTCCTCCACAAATTAGTGTGATAACATTTGTAAATCTCTTACAGGTTCACAAGGGTATACTTCGTATTTTAATCAGTTGATTCACGATTACCTAATAACGGTTGGCTTGCTAGAAAGTTTGACGTTATTATCATACAGATGGCGGTGATCAACTGGTCCCTAAAGGTCACACCTATAGGATGTGTTTGAGAGATGTGGTTATAGAAATATAAACACATTGATGCCTTATATGACTAAATAGTTAGTCATTGTGTTGATGAGACAATTATTTAATAAAGATTAAATAATATTAGTTGAGACGAATTAACTGTAAATTCGTAAATTGAATATAATAAGTTATATTTAATTAAATGTATGTAATGTTTGCTTGGACGAATTAATATGTTAATTCGTAATTAAATGTAATCGGTTATATTTAATATCAACAAGATGAATGTGTCATAGTGGTAATAGTGAGGGTACTCAAACCAAGAGGTCAAGGGTTCGATCCTCACTAGATGACAATTTACACATTTTATACATTTTTGGAATAACCGAAAATAAGAGAAATAACTCTCCTAATTTCGGATTATGGGCCGAGTAATTATTAAAAAAATTCTACCCTAATCTCTCTCTCATACACGGTTAAAGGGAAAGATAGGAGTAAATTTTTTAACCTAATTTTTCCATCTCACTCTTGCCTCTCATCTCTACGAAAAACACAGAAAAAACCTAAAAATTAATAAGTTAATTTTTGGATCGATTCTAGCATAATCAAAGGGCATTTCTCATATCGTCTTGGGTGCAACTGATAGGCGAATATCAACTTTGATATTGTTCTTAGGCCGTTTTTGCTAGAACCGAAGGTTATTTCTTAATCCTTTATGTTTTTGTTTATGCAATTTAATTTTATGACTAGTATTCATCACTTTATGATTCGTTATAATCCTTAAATTAAAGAGATGCATACAGATAAATCCCACATGTGGTATCAGAGCCAAGGCCACGAATTTTAATTTTGATGATTTTCATAAAATTGTTTGTAAACAATGATTAGGGTTTGCGAGAAAAAAATATAATCGGCTGGATTTTTTTTGCCGTGGAATTTTTTTTCTTTTCGTTTCCGTACTGTTCACGGATGAACAGTATTACTAAAAAAAAATTTATTTTTTGTTTTTTTCTTTCGGTTTCTCCTGAAAAACCGATTAAAGTTTTTTTTGCGGCTGTTTTTGTTTATGCTGATTTGAAAAGCATCCGAGAAAAGAAATTTTTTTTTCATTCTTCGTTCACGTGGTTTTTTGTTCACAAAGGATGATTTAAAAAAAAAAAAAAATTGTCTTGTTTCGGTTTTTACAGATAAAACCGTGTACAAAATAAGAAATGGGCTGGTTTTTTTTTTGTTTTTGCTGTTATTATCGAAAAAAAAACTTGTTTTGTTTTTCCTTGATTAGCCGAGACATATAAAAAAAAGGTATTTTGTTTTTGTTTGTTTTGGCCAATATTAATTATACATTACCTTTACAATGGATGATTAATTGTTGTGAAACGGTTCACAATTTTAAGATACCAAATTATTTTAAAGCAGTTTAAAATATTGATGGATTAAATTCATATTACAAGTTTAATATGAATTAAGATTAAATTTAATGTGATTAATTGACGAATTGTCACTTAATTTGATTTAAATAGGTGGTTTGGATAAAATTAATCAACATAATTAAGGAATTGTGTCATGTATGTTTAATTTATTTTTAGTTGATGCATTTTATTTTTGTTGAATGAATCGTTGAATGAATTTATTTACGTATTTTTTTTGCAATCGGTTGTAATTTGTAATACTTAGTGTGGCCTTAGTTAATTATGTTTTCGTTATGAAGGAAACATATTTTTTATGTAATTATGAGATCTCGAATCTCCTTTATTTTTCTTTAGTTTTTGGTTTTGAAATTAGAATGTAATAAATAGGTTTATTATGTAAATTTTATTTATTGTATTTTTCAAAAGAAGACTAAAGATGGAGATTGGAGCTCACTCCCGCTACATGGATCAAGATGGAACATCAAGACAAGCTTCGCGGGTCCAAGGATGGATTCCAAACTTGTATTTAATGTTCATTTTGATAGGATAGGCCACACTAGGACTTTTATTGTTTTACGTTTTCATTCATATTGCTTTTCATTCACATGATAGTTTATGCATCATATTCCGCCTAAAACCAAACCACCTACTACTAAAATGCATGAAAATTGACACATATAGGTTGTATGTTAGTTTTCATAGACATACAGATGTCACATGCTTTTAAGCCATCACCTTAGTTTATTCATTCACGCATGCTAGATATTAGTTCACTTAAAATGAATTAAAACGAAGTTGATGGGATCTTCCTCTAAAACGGAAATTGAGATTAGTCTTTATAAGGGTAAACAACTATGAATCCCTTATTCGTCGGTAGGCATAATATGACCCCTTCTACGTTGGGTAAGTAGTTGTGTTGACTTAGTTTACCTCAACATCATAGTCCGAAGAGTTTCTCGTGATTATGATGGACTAAAGATAGAATTTACAGAAATTTATTGACCAAGAATTCTAACTGTCGAATTAGCTAAAAGGTTAGCTTATCAATTTACAGAGAATTGAGTCTTGGGATCATTTATATAATTCTTGAGGGAGGTCAATTGTATAAATGTTTTGAGTCTTCGCGTTATGACAGTAGTTCATTAGACTTAAAAACATAAATGATGCACATGCTTATTATTTTTATTCTTCTTCTCGCAGTGTAGAACACGTTTATTTTGATAATACTGTTACAACAAAATGTCTGAAAATAACGCAATCTAAATGCCTAGTGCCACACTTGGACGCGAGTCATGGCTGAAAATATTCATGGACCAAATGAATCAGTTCACACGTCTGAAAAACGACGGGTCCAACTTTGCGGACTGGGAGGCAGCACTACGGAATGCTCCCATTGCTGACGGTAAGCTCAGGTACTTAACTGAGCCAATACCGGTAAACCCATGCCCCAATGCAGGAGTCAACGAGTCACTCACTTATACTGACTTCGTTATGGAAGCAGGTGCGATAAAGAACGTACTCATCTTTGCAATGGAAACCAATTTGCAGAGACGCTTCATTGCCCAAGCTGCGAACAAGATTTTCACCACGCTCATTAACGAGTTCTCAAAAGCACCGAGAATCGTTACATATGAGCATACTTGTCGCTTCTTTGATGCGAAACTCCAGAAGGGCCAACCGGTTAGCCCACACATTCTTCACATGATTGAGAATGTCGAGAAGCTGGAGGCTCTTGATTGTAAAATCAGTGAGAGCATTGTCATTGACCGAATGCTTCATTCTCTTCATGATGGTTTTGCCCTTTTCAGGGCGAACTACTACATGAATGACTTGAAAAAGAGTCCTCATGAGCTACACTCCCTTCTCGTACAGACCGAGAAGGATATAAAATTGAGTGGGAGCATGAAGCAGGATGTTCTCACGATTTCCAACAAGGGTAAACGTAAGGGCAAGGGTCATGGCGACCTAGCTGTAGGTAAGCCAAAGTTTAAAAAGCCAGGAAACGGTAAGTGTGCGCCTGGTGAGACTAGTGGATCACAGGGCAAGGCAAAGAGCAAGGGCGGTGACATTGAGTGCCACCATTGTCACAAGACTGTACATTGGAGGAGGAACTGTCCCGTGTACCGTGAGGACATCAAAGCAGGCCGCGTCGTTCCTGTTGGTATGTCATCTTATATTCATATGATTGAGATTAACCATGCAAGTTTCGGAACTTGGGTACTTGATACCGGTTGTGGTTCTCATCTGTGTAATCATTTGCAGGGCCTAAAGAACATCATACCTCTCGAAAAAGGTGATGTGGACCCGCGAGTCGGGAATGGAGCACGAGTTGCTGCTGTCTCGAAGGGAACCTATGTAATCCAACTCCCTAGTGGTTTTGAGTTATTTTTAAATAACTGTTACTATGTAACCAGTTTATCTAAGAACATTATTTCTGTTTCCGTACTTGCTAAAGACGGTTTTGCATTTTCAATAAAGGATAATAGCTGTATTTTCTCTTTCAATGAAATGATTTATAGTAAAGCAGTTTCCATGAATGGAATTACATCTTAGATCTAACCACGGAAGTATTACACATGAATAATAAGAAGTTAAAGGTTGGTGACAAAGATGAAACCTATCTATGGCATTGTCGAATGGGACACATAAATGAGAAACGCGTGAAGAAACTCGTCGATAATGGGACTATTCCCGCATTCGATATTTCTACATATGGCACGTGTGAATCACGTCTCTTTGGCAAGATGACTCGAATTTCCTTCAAAGGTGTTGGAATGCGCGCTAGTGACCTATTTGGACTCATACATACTGACGTATTAGGACCTATGTCAATTACCGCTAGAGATGGCTATAGATATTTTATCACTTTCACAGACGATTTAAGTAGATACGGATATGTCTACTTAATGAAGCATAAAAGTGAGTCCTTTGATAAATTCAAGTAATACCAGAATAGGGTACAAAACCAACTGGGTAGAAAGGTTAAAGCACCCCGTTCAGATCGGGGTGGCGAATATCTTTCAAATAAGGTTGATCAACACCTTAAAGACTGTGGAATCGTTCTACAGTTAACTCCACCTGGAACACCTCAATTAAATGCTGTGTCTGAACGGAGAAATCGAACCTTACTTGATATGGTTCGATCCATGATGAGTCACACGGTAGTGCCTGATTCATTATGGGGTTTTTCTCTTTTGTCAGCTGCTCTTATACTTAACCGAAGTCCGGCTAAAGCTGTCGACAAGACTCCTTATGAAATGTGGAAGGGAACGGTCCCTAACTTGTCCTTTATTCGGGTTTGGAGCTGCGAGGCTTATGTCAAGTGGAGACACGAGGATAAGCTCGGCCTGCGATCGGTCATGACATACTTTATAGGTTATCTAAAAGGAACATTTGGTCATTACTTCTATTCGCCTACCGAACATCGCGTTTTTGTTGCGCCTAGTGCGACGTTCTTAGAGAAAGAATTTCTCGAGAACAAGATGAGTAAGAGAACCTTCGAGCTGTCGGAGATTCCAGAACCAACAACCAAGGAACGGATGGAGGAAGTTGTTCCTCCAACTGATGATACGGTTAATATTCCTGAGGAACCTAGGAGGTCTGTTAAAGTCTCTCATCCTCCGGACAGATACATTGGTATGGTCGAGGAGAATGACGTTTTACTCTTAGAGAGTAATGAACCCGCTACCTATAAAGGTGCTATGGCCTGTTCCCACTCAAAGCTATGGCTCGAAGACATGCAATCCGAGATGGACTCCATGTATGAGAATGACGTATGGGATCTAGTTGATTTACCTAATAAGGTAAAACCTCTACAGTGCAAGTGGCTTTACAAAATAAAGCGTTCTGTAGACGCGCAACCAGATACCTATAAGGCACGACTAGTGGCAAAAGGTTTCACTCAAGTGCACGGATTGCATTATGATGAGAATTTTGCACCTGCAGTCATGCTACGTTCCATTCGGATAATCTTAGCGATTGCCGCTTTTCATGATTATGAAATTTGGCAAATGGATGTGAAAACCGCCTTCTTAAACGGTCATTTGGAGGAAGAGTTGTACATGGTGCAACCTGAAGGTTTCATAGATCCTTAACATCCTAAAAAAGTATGCAAGCTTAAGAGCTCCATTGATGGACTTAAGCAAGCTTCTCGGAGTTGGAATCATCGTTTCGACCAGGTGATAAAAGAGTATGGTTTCACTCGATCGGTCGAAGAACCATGCTTATATATCAAGTCGAGTGGGAGCAAGATTGTATTCTTGATATTGTATGTCGATGACATACTCCTAATTGGGAATGACATTCCTCTCCTATCTTCGGTTGAAGAACCATTTCTAGATGAAAGATCTGGGTGAGGCACAACGCATTTTGGGAATCCGTATCTACCGAGATAGATCACGACGGATGTTATCACTTAGTTAGGAGTCTTATTTGGATAAGATTATTGAGAAGTTCAGCATGACCAACTCCAATAAAGGGAACCTTTCAATGACGACTGGGATGCAGTTGAGCAAGTCTCAGTCACCCACGACGCCTGAAGGGATTGAGCGCATGAGTCGTGTTCCTCATGCATCTGCAATAGGATCGATCATGTATGCCATGATATGCACACGTCCAGACGTGGCATATGCATTGAGTATGACGAGTCGGTACCAAAAGACTCCAGGTGAAACACACTTGATAGCTGTTAAAAACATCCTCAAGTAGCTACGGAGGACTAAGGATTGGGTATTGCCTTATGGAGGCGATACTAAGCTATGCGCAATCGGTTACGCAGATGCTAGCTTCCAAACGGATCGAGATGACTCAAAATCTCAGTCCGGGTTCGTCTTCACTCTTAATGGTGTTGCGGTCAGCTGGAAGAGTTCTAAACAGAGTGTTGTAGCAGATTCTACTACTGAATCCGAGTACAATGCCGCTTCGGAGGCAGCAAAGGAAGCGATATGGATGCGTCAATTCTTACAAGGACTTACGGTAGTTCCTAGTTCGAATGACCCGATCACCATCTATTGTGATAATAGAGGTGCCATTTTCCAGGCTAAGGAGCCAAAGTCTAGCAACAAATCTAGACATGTACATCGGAAAGCTCACATGATCCGTGATTACGTGGAGCAAGAGGAGATAGTGATAGACAAGATTGCGACGGATGATAACATCGCGGATCCTCTCACTAAACCGTTGAATTATGATAAGCATGTAGGGCACGTTATTTCCATGGGAATTAAACGTGTTCCTTAGTTGTAGTACTTGATTATGGATTTGATACATTATCTTTTTCATATACTATTTATAACTTCATCGTTTTATTATAATATTTTGTTTTTCATGTGGATTGTACTGACAACATTGAACGCCACAAAGTGAACTGAATTACATTATATTTGTTTGGTCCATAATCGCCCATGTGAGCTGATAACTCCGGCTATTATATTGTGCAGTCGATTGATGGTGGGTTCAACGAGCCATAAGTCAAACTGTTGACTGATCGATCACAAATGCGAGATTATAACGATACCTCGTAGGACAAATTTTTGTGACAACGTAATGGAGTCCTAAATGTTTAAAACATTCGGTGCCAGGTCGTGGATAGGACATCCATTGTGTTCCTAGAGTCGATTCTTTTGACTATCGACTGTCTCTTGAGATTAAGGCAGTTTTTGGGTGACTTTGGTTTCTTTCTCACGGTCTGCCGTAACTGGAGGCTAAGTAGATTTTTTCTGGGTCATTTTATACTGTGCTTACATCTGCAGGATTCGAGTTGAGGAAAATATCCAACCCTTATCAGGTATAGTTATTTCTCAGGGCCACTCGAGGAGTTGTAACTGAAATGCATGGCCATGCTCGAATGTTGATTCGTTTATCAGTTAAGTTACTCTCTAGTCGGGGAAACCACTCTTGATGATGATCGCTTGTAAAATACGACCTTTGTGAATACGGATTTGCAAATTGTTTTACATTGAGTGGGAGAAATTTTAGGATATGAGAATCGGTTATCGCACATACACTTGTGAGGACAAGTGGGAGTTTGTTGGAGCTTGTGTCCTCCACAAATTAGTGTGATAACATTTGTAAATTTCTTACAGGTTCACAAGGGTATACTTCGTATTTTAATCAGTTGATTAACGATTACCTAATAACGGTTGGCTTGCTAGAAAGTTTGACGTTATTATCATACAGATGGCGGTGATCAACTGGTTCCTAAAGGTCACACCTATAGAATGTGTTTGAGAGATGTGGTTATAGAAATATAATCACATTGATGCCTTATATGACTAAACAGTTAGTCAATGTGTTGATGAGACAATTATTTAATGAATATTAAATAAATTAGTTGAGACGAATTAACTGTAAATTCGTAAATTGAATATAATAAGTTATATTTAATTAAATGTATGTTATGTTAGCTTGGACGAATTAATATGTTAATTCGTAATTAAATGTAATCGGTTATATTTAATATCAACAAGATGAATGTGTCATAGTGGTAATAGTGAGGGTACTCAAACCAAGAGGTCATGGGTTCGATCCTCACTAGATGACAATTTACACATTTTATACATTTTTTGAATAACCGAAAATAAGAGAAATAACTCTCCTAATTTCGGATTATGGGCCGAGTAATTAGTAAAAAAATTCTACCCTAATCTCTCTCTCATACCTGTTAAAGGGAGAGATAGGAGTAAATTTTTTTAACCTAATTTTTCCATCTCACTCTTGCCTCTCATCTCTACGAAAAACACAGAAAAAACCTAAAAATTAATCAGTTAATTTTTGGATCGATTCTAGCATAATCAAAGGGCATTTCTCATATCGACTTGGGAGCAACTGATAGGCAAATATCAACTTTGATATTGTTCTTAGGCCGTTTTTGCTAGGACCGAAGGTTATTTCTTAGTTCTTTATGTTTTTGTTTATGCAATTTAATTTTATGACTAGTATTCATCACTTTATGATTCGTTATAATCCTTAAATTAAAGGGATGCATACAGATAAATCCCATAGGGATCGGAGTTAGAAGGGTCGACTAAAAATGGTGAGTACGGCTCTGTTGATTGTTTGTTGTGGTTGCTGCTGTTTTCTGAAAGAAAGGAAGAAGAAGAGGAGTGTGTGGATGGAAGTGGGGGCGGGTAATAACAACAACAATAGAGTATTATTACTATTAATAATAATATATAATAATAATAATAAAAGAAATATATAAAATATAAAATAATATATAAAGGGATATTTAGAGGTAGGGTGTAAGAGGGTAGGTGTGCATGTTGTCGATTTTTGTTTGGTCGGGACTAAAGCAGGTACAAAGTGA
Source organism: Silene latifolia (assembly GCF_048544455.1). Classification (NCBI taxonomy): domain Eukaryota; kingdom Viridiplantae; phylum Streptophyta; class Magnoliopsida; order Caryophyllales; family Caryophyllaceae; genus Silene; species Silene latifolia. The sequence goes on from NC_133538.1 coordinate 149,260,516, forward strand.
AATGTGACGGTGTATAGCTAGACGGAATAATGTCTCGAGTCTATATTAACTTGAGACGGAAACTAATATTATCACTGTCGCTATTATTGTCCGACCAAAATATGCATATATAAATTCTTATATAAATTATGCCTCAAAAATATAATTTAATAATACGTACTTTTATAAAAATGAGATTTTATATAATACATTTATAAAAATCGTATTTGACATAAAATTAATTACATTGAATAATTCGAAAATATAAAATAACGTAATTTTAAATGTTAAAAAGGGAAATTCGCGGGTGTTACAATCACCCCACCTTTTAAAAAGTTTCGTCCTCGAAACTTGGAGGTAGAAAAGAAAGGTTATTAAAAAATAAAACTGAACTTTTGAAATCGGTAACCAAAACATTAAAAATTTTACTTGTAAGAATTAAAATTCTTTCAAAAGTTCCAACTAAAATTTTCCGACAGAACCAAATCGAAAGGCAAACCATTTGTATAAATCAAAATTAAAACACTTTAAAAAATATTAACGGAGAGTCTTCAAAAGTGTAGGTCCCATTCATGGAACGAAATTGCTCTTGTCGTGCACACAAGAACTCTAACTTTCCAAGTCAAAGACAAATTTAAAACAAAATCAATTCGCCGACAAGCGTAGAACAAGTTATCAAACGTCTCCAATAACGAGTTCTAACATCCGGTCAACGTTAAAATCAAATGGAAAAGGGTAATCCACTCAAATTTTCTTTTGCAAAAGCCAAAATAGAAATTAAAGTTTCACTTTTAAACTCAAAAATGAGGCAAGTTTGTGAAAAGATAACATCAAACTTTGACAAAGAAATCATAAATAGATCAAAGTTAACGGAAATTGGGAAAAATTTAAAGAAGTCTCGGGTTTAGCAATTAAAATCATGATAAATAAGTTTATATTCGAAGAACAAGTAGGGAACTAAATCAAATTTTTATTTTCGAACCTTTTTAAAATGGGTAAAGTTTGCAAAAGTAACATCAACTTTTAACAACGAATCAAAACTGGAAGCTTGAAATGTTTAGAAATTTTACGAAGTGAAAAGTAACTTAGACATCATAGGTACAAGTATGCTAAAAGGATTCAAACTTAACTAATCAAAAGAGCTATGATGAATTTCATGGGTAAGATTCGAAGTCAAATCAACCAGGATGTCAAAGATAGCTTTATAGGTTACTAATATCAAACTTAAAGGAGGAGCACGATGAAGCGAGGTATGAACGGTAAGCTTATGGTCAAAGAAGAAAGGGAATTAGACAAAAGGAAACGCTAGGTACTCATATCTCCAACAACAACATCATCCAAATGGTCCTGAAAATTTCCTAACAACAAAACTTATAATCACAACACTCCGAAGGGTTTCCTCAAAACACTCATGTTACTTCACCCTAAGAAATTCCATGAAATAAGGTACTCCACTATAAGTGTGATTTCACCACTCCAAATCCTCAAACATCCACAAACAACTTCCACAACATCAAGGTCAAGGTTTCCAACAAAGCTATACTCATATCCAACTAGTGTTAACCATGGGCTTCTCAAAATGGTAAAACCCTCAATCAAGGATCCTAATTCCAAGCTCTAAATTCCCAGAAAATATTCCTCAAATATTCCACAAGGTTAACAAAGACTTCTTAATACTAAATCTCCCTCAACCGAAGAACTCTCAAGAGCCAACTAATATCAAATCACATTACCAATCCATTAGGGTCACCATCATCCCAAGGTATAGTCTTTCAAATCCGATATCCTAGAATTTTACTTACCATCGAGTTCCCAAGAATCAAGGTATTAGTTGTAACAACGTTTTATCACCTCATATTTCCTCATTTTAACACCATAGATTGAAACTATGTCCTTTAACTTAACAATCGGCGTCAACCATACCATTATCCTTTCTAGTTACTAAAACAAGCGCTAAGACTTCCCAACGATGTAACTTACCACTCTCATAACATACTTCAAGTAGTAATCAAGATCACTCACTTAGACTAACTAATAATCCCACAATTAGCATTTCTCATATGGTAACATATACATTATCAAGCTCTCATGTCCAAAGTGATTATGAAAGTCAATCATAAACTCAACTTACTTAGTCAATCCTATATCCTCAAATCCACCATTCAATTTCATCCATATTAAGCCAAGTTTTAAGCACTAGTATCCCAAGACATAAACAACAAAGCCAAGTTCTATAACCTGAGTAACCAATGCAACTCACACTTAACACACAAAATCCACCAATCAAATATACTCACTTTATCAAGGATCTAGGTATAAGAACCATCAAGTATGTCTCATCACACTACCTAAGTCTTTCCAACATCAAATGCTCTCAAAACCAGGTTTAAGGGTTAAACACAACAATCTCCTCAAAAGTTAAATTTTCCAACCAAGGTCAACATTCCTCAAAGGAAGAGTACCATTAAAAGGCGTTAAGGGAGGATAAGCAAGTAACAAAGGACAAGTTAGGAGTACAAGAGTAGCTTTCAAAGTAAAACGGAAGAGAGTTTAGAAGAAGGATAAGCACCAAGAGATGAAGGATAAGGTAAGATACACAAAGAATGAGAAACATCTTCGGGGAAGTAGAATTGTTCTTCAAAGTTGAACAAATCCTCAATTTCCGGCAATAGGCACCAAATCTTGATCTTCATGTAGGTAAGCTCACGGTCATGATCCAAAGGCACAACAGATATTAAATGACAATCAACAAACATGTTAGAGCCTAACAAAGAGCAAACACACTACAGACTACCACCTTAGGTCCTTAAGTCTACCCATCTCTCATTCATTATTCAAGGTCAAGTTCAAGTTTAAATTTGGGGTACACGTGTGTGCGTCAGGAGCAACATAGGCTCTGATACCAACTGTGACACCCCGCGATAAAGCGGAAAATATAACTTATAAATTCAAGCAAAAAATAGGGAATTTTTGAAACTTTTAAAACTTAAAGCGCGGTTTTATTAAAATACAAAACACAAATAAAGAATGCGGAAATAAGGATTAAATTATACAACCGTGATAGTCAAAGGTGAGGGAAAATATATCGCTCGAATGACAATATAATAAAAGGTGAGTCTAAACAATCCTAATAAACCAACTTTTAGGCCAAAGTGCTCGCTAGCTCACACAAGTCCTCACCCCATGAATGCACCACTAATACCTATCATTCATGTAAACATGAACACCACAGTCATTGGGGAGTAACTCAAGGTTCTCCCAGCCACAAAATGTCGAAACGAACATAACAAAGAACTCAATTAGATAAATCATGTAATATACTTACAAAAGATATGAACTATGTATTTAAACATGTCAATTAAATGAGATGGAATACGATGGATCAATATTAGCATAATGGAGACTCACTATTTATGTGAAATAATTAAATAATATGAAAGATAAGAATACGGTCATTTATGCAAAAGCACGCATTTCAAGGAAATACAACATAGATGTGAGATTAAAATCCGAAGCATGTGAAACAGTTAAGTAAGGGATCAACCAATGCAAATTACAAGAACATAAACCGTAGCCATTATTTGGAAAACCACTTAGCAATCATTGTACGGGACGTGGCTACTAATGTCAAATTCATAATTATGGCTTGCATCTCACCATAAGAACGGATGGGATCATCAATCCCGACGATCATATCGGAACTAGAGGGCTTATAGCTCACCCCTAGTATCCGATAGGACCAAGACAAATAACACAAGGCATAACTCTTACCTTGAAAGACAAATACCGATATCTATAACCAAGTAAGACCTTTACTACTCATATATAAATATATAATTCCCCTGGTAGGACGACAATGGTACTCCCAAGACTCAGTCCTAGTCTAAATCTGGCCAGACTCTCGGGACAGTACAATTCCTGATTCGACATGCGGCAGAACGGTCCGCATCCAAGACTCGAAGACAGATCGGAAATCGAGAACTCACGATCGGCAGGACAGTTCGAAAGAGGCGGAAGATATGAGCTTAACCCACAATCGGCAGGACAGTCCGAAAGAGACGTAAAGATAAGTCATGCAATACGGTATAGCATAAAGGCATTATCAGAGAATACGACTCAACCAATGATACGAATCAACTTGGAAAGAGACTACTACAAGTAATGAACCGATGATAATCCAAGTGAGACATTTCGTGCCAAACCATAATCATGAATATGAATAAATAACCCATTTCTTCAATATTTGTCACTTGAATAAAAATGTAGACAGACGGAAATGAACCATTTATAATAGCAGAACAAGCATTCAATTATAAATGACTCAAATGTAAGAAAAACTATTTACAATTTACTAGGCATGAACAATTAAATCGGACTCATGTTAAAATGGAAGCATGTCATTACATATACAAATGAGATAATTAATAAATGTATTGCACAATTATAAATCATGTGAGAAGGATATCAAAATGAGCGATATTTAACGAATTTCGTTATATAAAACACGAGACGGAAATCCAAATATTTCAAAGAAACCAACTAGTGCTAAAACATTTCCAATCCACAAAGAACTAGCTGGGAAGCCCTTACCCGGTCTTAACAGCCGACCATACACGGCCTCACAACAACCCCGGTCACTAGTACTCACTACCCTAAAACAACCACCATTCAACCCTTACCCAACCCCTACAACCACCTAAACAAACATCCCAAAACAACCACCCGATAACCGTGTCAAGCAACTCAATGCTTCTACCTAAACCGTGCCACCTTAACCACAACAAGGCACGTTTAAGACGAGTCTTTATGCGCATGAACAAGACTTAAAATTTACCTTACAACCTCATGTATATATACAACCAGATTCTATCCGAATGAACTTGGTTTTGCAGTCTCTAACTAGCCTATTTCAGCGTATGAGAACAGCTCCCTCACGAGCTATACGAAGACCATACTTGAGACCAGATTAAGACGGAAACTACTAAAGACATTACGACCCAAATCAAATCCTTATGCACATAGCCAAGCTACCCACGACAGTCTAAACACAACCCACAAAACAACCCCTAAAACAGACCAGAACAGACCCGACAATAGCATTATACAGACCACCTGTACAAGCAACTCAAAACAAATTCTAAAATGCAGACAACCCATCTCCAAGACTCGACCCGTACTCATCTCAAACCTGCCCAGAAAACCCGCCTAAAACAGGGCTCACAGACTCCCCATGTCTCGGTTTTAACCCCGGAACATAGCAGTCCATTCCACTCGAATGAAAACAGAATTAAAAGGTATAGTTGAGTCGGAAGTATGCACGACTCCAAACATGAATAACCACCACAAATTCCCACCACCAGGCTCGACCCAAAAACCAGAAAAAGGAGCTGCAAACACCCGTCTAACTGAGTCAAAAATTGAGTTCGCGCAAGCAGAGCGTACGACAGAACACAGGCTCAACACAAACCATTCCAAACACCAATACGAGGTGATATTTACCATATAAACGAAAGAAAAATGCAAAGAATTAAACTTTATCCAAAAAGAACTTATAAAATGACAGAGCAAGACGGAATTTCAACATTTGTCGAGTAACCTATCACCGTTACCTTTAACTCTCGAATTTTATAGCGAAATGTCCAAAACACGAGCCTTTCTTCACTCTTCAGCTAAAAGGAGGAAAACGAGTTGTTTAGTATAAGAACCGAGCTGTCTTTTAAGACGACCTTTTCGAAAACCCAGTCAAAACTCAAACTTTCTTACCTTAAAAGAACGAGGAAGGAAAGGGGAAGAGAATGGAGTAAGAATTATTAAATTTGGTTGAGAAATGAATGCGGGATCGGAGTTTGAAGGGTCGACTAAAAATAGTGAGTACGGCTCTGTTGATTGTTTGTTGTGGTTGCTGCTGTTTTCTGAAAGAAAGGAAGAAGAAGAGGAGTGTGTGGATGGAAGTGGGGGCGGGTAATAACAACAACAATAGAGTAGTATTACTATTAATAATAATATATATAATAATATATAATAATAATAATAAAAGAAATATATAATAATATATAATAATATATAAAGGGATACTTAGAGGTAGGGTGTAAGAGGGTAGGTGAGCATGTTGTCGATTTTTGGTTGGTCCGGATTAAAGAAGGTACAAAGTGAAATGTGACAGTCTATAGCTAGACGGAATAATGTCTCGAGTCTATATTAACTTGAGACGGAAACTAATATTATCACTGTCGCTATTATTGTCCGACCAAAATATGCATATATAAATTCTTATATAAATTATGCCTCAAAAATATAATTTAATAATACGTATTTTTATAAAAATGAGCTTTTATATAATACGTTTATAAAAATCGTATTTGACATAAAATTAATTACATTGACTAATTCGAAAATATAAAATAACGTAATCAAACGGTTTAATAAATTTTAAATGTCAAAAAGGGAAATTCGCGGGTGTTACATTCGGAGTCCTGGATTGCATGTCCTCGTACAATGTAATCCTGGGCAGACCTTGGATCCACAACGTCAAAGCCATCCCATCAACATATCAGTAGTGTGTAAAGATACCAACTGAATGGGGGATAACCACCATCAGAGGAGAACACAAAGCAGCTCAGGAATGTTATACTCAGGCTTTGAAACCTTCAAAGTCAGGTAAGTCCCTTGCATAGCAATTAAAGTCCCTTGTCAGGAGTGAATATATAGCTCAATCACAGATGGGGATAGGAGAGGTCATCCTAGACCAAGAATATCCTGACAGGAACGTACTTGTGAGATCCGATGCACCTGACTCGGTCAGGCCCAATCTGGTCAGCTTTCTTAAAACTAAGATGTCTTATTTTGCTTGGTCACATTTTGACATGACTGGTATAGATTCTGACATTATAACTCATAAGTTAAATATTGACAAGTCGTTTAAGCTTGTACAACAAAAAAGAAGAAAATTTGCTGCAGAAAGAAATGAGATCATCAACCAAGAAGTCGACAAGCTACTAGATATGGGAATGATTTGGGAAGTGATGTACCCTGACTTTCTAGCCAATGTGGTAGTCGTCCAGAAGAAGAATGGCAAATGGAGAGTCTGTGTGAACTACACCGACCTAAACAAAGCCTGTCCAAAGGATCCATTCCCCCGGCCACATATTGAGGCAATAGTAGATGCCACCGCAGGCCACGAGATTCTAACATTCATGGATGCCTCAAGTGGATTCAATCAAATAAAAATGCACCCTCCGGACCAGGAGAGTACAGCCTTCATTACCAAAAGAGGAGTGTATTGCTATACTGCCATGCTTTTTGGATTGAAAAATGCAGGGGCAACCTACTAAAGGCTAGTCAACATGATGTTTAAAGATCAAATTGGAGTCACAATGGAAGTCTACATTGATGACATGGTGGTTAAATCAAAGAAAGCAGAGGACCATGTCAAAGACCTGAAAGTGGCATTCCAAATACTGGAAAAATTCAACATGAAGTTAAATCCGTCCAAGTGCCACTTCGGTGTCTCAACAGGCAAGTTCTTTGGCTACATGGTGACAGAAAGAGGGATCGAAGCCAGTCCTGAACAGATCAAAGCTATCCTGGAGCTGGAACCACAAAAAAGTGTCAAGGATATACAAAAATTCACAGGAAGAGTAGCCGCCCTGAATAGATTCATTTCCAGGTCATCGGAGAGGGGCAAGTCATTTTATAACCTGCTCAGGAAAAACAAAGACTTCCAGTGGACTCCTGACCACCAGTCAGCCTTTGAAGACCTGAAAGCATATCTATCCTCACCTCCTTTTCTGGCCAACCCAGTCAAGGATGAACCTCTGACGGTATATCTATCAGTCACAGAGACTGCGGTCAGTGCAGTACTGGTCAAAGAAATGGACGGACAACAACACCCTGTTTACTACGTAAGTGTTTTGGCAGGGATTTTACTAAATAAGAACGCCCTTCCAGGGGATTTAAGGAGGGGTGATCTAACTCAAATAACTTTCCTGGCCAGTATAAGTAAATAAATAGATAAGTAAAAAGTAAAGACACAAAGATTTTATACGTGGAAAAACCCTGGGAATACGGGAAAAAACCACGGACACCAAGCTAGGAGTGATTGTTACTATGATTTCAGATAGCCTGACAGAGTATTTATATATCAGGCATGACATGCAAGAATAGTGTTTAAGAATACAAGAGTGGAAGTGAGAATGAGTGTGTGATTAATGTCTCTTCTGTTTTTATCTTCTCTTCAATTTATACTAGCTTCCAAAGTCCTCCTTTTCTTCCGTTTAGGGTTTCTTGGTGAATAGGGCTTGTGCCCTATTTACCCGGAGGTAGTTGACAACATTTTAGCCGTTGTCTTTGACTCTTTCCTCTATCTTTTCCTTCTGAATTAGTCTTTCCTTGTTTGTAGGGATTATATTGAAACAACCTGGTTGTTGCCTGCTTAGCTTGTGCAACGTTTTTCTTGTGCCTGACGTGATCTCCTTTCAGGCTAGGGTTAGTTATTGCCTGTCTTGTATTTTCTCCTGCTTGGTGCATGTCCATATGCTGTTAGTGCCTGGTTTTAGGTATCCTTTGCTTGAGTCTTGGTTTTGATCATTGTCTGGCATCTGTCAGGTCAGGCAGCATAATTATGGGCCCAACAATTGCCCCTTATCTGCTTATTCCATTATTGGGTCTGACCATGAATAAGGGGATAAAAATTTGGGCCAGGCAAAAAACTGTGTAGGAATCTCTAACGGATTAGAAGTTGTGTTTGATTCAGCTTCTTATAACGGCTATATTGCCATAAATAGGGTAGATTCACAAAACCCTAGGAGAGTCATGATTAGCCTTAACAACTTGTTTTCTTAGCTGTTTTTATTTTGCGGTTATAAATACTTTGCTTTGCCCCATATTGCTTTCATATTCCAATCTCAAAATTTCTCCTTTCTCTTTCTAGAATTCTCTCTTTGCAAAAAATCAATTTTCAGTAAGAAATAAAATATGGCTGGTGGTAGAAGAAAGACGGCTGCGTGCTTCCAAGGCTCTTGCTGAGGTTGTGAAGGTTCCTGCTGAAGTTGAGAAGGTTCCTGCTGAAGTTGAGAAGGTTCTAGATGTCATCCCTGAGGATGAAGTGGTGGAGGTGGTCGCTGCCCTAGAGATTTTATCTATCTCATATAAAGGGGTTGAATATACTCCTGTTAAGGCTTTGGCAGATTCTTTCCACCAAGCTAATCAGTTGAAACCAACCTTTGAGCATTATTTGAAAGGTAGGGGCCTCATTCCTAGTGAGGCTGAGGTTTGGATCCCTGAGAGTGGTCCAGTCAGGGCTAATTGGGGTAGTCCAGGCTGGTTCTGTATTTTTGAATGGGCATTCAGGGGTGGAAGTCAGCTTCCTCTTTCTTCTCTTATGGCTGAGGTGATCAGGGCTATCAGGGTTCCTCCATTTCAACTCATGCCAATCGTTTGGAAGAATGTTCATTCAGTTGAGTAGTTGTGTTCTAAACATAAGTTGGTTATCACCCTGGACGACTTCAATAATGTCTACCACTTGAAGAGTCATTCTACTAGAAGGTTCAACCTTCGAGTCAGATCAAAGATGGCTCACCTGATTACTAACTTTGATTCCGAAGATGATAAGGGATGGGCTCATACTTATATGTTTATCAAGGCTGATTCTATTACCCCTGACCTAGATTATCTTAATTATCCGGCTGTTGAAGGAGGTAACTTTCTTTTCTATTGTATTTTGATTTGACAGTGATATATTTTGGGAAATCTACTTACTTGCTTTTATTTCTTGTAGTAAATGACTGGGTAAATAATCTTGATGTTGAGGGGTCAGCTGACCGGATAGCAACTTTTATGGCGTTGCCTGAATAGGAGAGGGTATAGCCTGCCTGTCTGGGGCAAACACCTATGTCTCGTTTCAAGAAAGCCAAATTGAGTACTTATAAGCCAGTGAAAAGTGCTAAAGCGTCAGGGACTTCTTCGCCAGGGAGTAAGTTTTGCTTTCTTTTGTTTTGTTGATTCCTATTTTGGACATGTGTTTATATTGCTGATTTAGAGCCTCGTCGTGCAGCCACCAGGGCTTCTACTAGGATTGCTAGTTTTGGTTTGTTTTTGGTGAAGGCAGGGGTTTCCCAAATCACAGGGGAGAAGTCTAAGAGTAGTGAGCCCACAGGGAGTGATAGTGCTGTAAAGATTCACAAGCCTGTGCAGGAAGTCCAGTTGGTGTCCCTTGAGAAGGTTGTGGATGAGTGTGGTCGTCCTTAGAAGAGGAAAAGAATAGATGAATCATCAGGAGGGGTTCATGAGGCCAGGGGGTTAGGGCTCGGTTGGATGAGGTTCAATTTGCTAAGGAACAAATCCAGGCCCAGGCTTTTATGGTTGACGATCCTTATTACCAGTATCAGGCATAGGATTCTTCTGCCCGTGCCCTGGCTGCTATGTATCGTACCAGGGATTATGCCGCCAACCTGATCACCATGCTTCAGGAGGTATATTATTTTTTTTTGTCTAATTTAGTATGGGTGTTTGTGTGTGTTTATTTGTTTTTGTTTTGCGGCTTAGATGTGTATGTTTTCTTTGCTAGAATGTCAATGATATGCTGAGGGGTGCCTGTCAACTGGATTCTGTCCATAGCCTAAAAAATACCCTGGATTGGGAGGTACAGATTTTGAAGAAAGATATTGCAAAGTTTAAGGCTGAATTGGAAGTGTCAAAAGCTGAGAATCATTCGTCAAAGAAGGATAATGAGGCAGAGAAGGCTCGGTTGGTGGTGGAGTCTTCTAAGCTGAAATCTGCTCAGGATGCTCTGAAGGCTTTTCAGGCCAAGTTTGATATTGTTCAGGAAGATTTGAAGGCTGAGAAGCAGGCTATGCAGGAGTAGTTGAAGGTGAATGAGGAATTGGCTGTGGAGAGGGATTTGGTACAGGGTAGGTATAAGGATGCTGCACTTTACTTCTTTGGCAGAGGTCGTGTGGATGCCATGAAGGAGCCTGTTGAAGTCAAGCCTTTTTGGAATCCTGACCAGGAATTGGCTAATCTCAACACTACTTATCCTGAGCTTTTCAAGATACATGCCGATGAGGAAGTGGACTCTCCACCATCCAAGGAAAAAAGTGGTGATGCTGAAAAGGAAGAGGGTGAGGACGAAGAGGAAGAGGAGGCTGCTGATGAGGGAATTTAGTTCGCTCTGACTTCAAGGCGGTGATTTTATTTGTTTTTCTTGTTTTTGTGATGTTTTAGTTTGTGTGGTTTTGGCCTATCCAGGGAGGGATGTTCCCTGGACAAACAGTTAATTTTTGGTTTGTTTTTGGAGGTTTGTTTTGTCTTGCCCCAGGAGGGATGTATCCCTGGGTAAACATTCATTTGACGTTTTTCTGTTAGAATAACGCCTGTCAGGAGGGCTTATGGCCCTCATTCCGTTTTTGGGAAATGATGGCTCTGTTGCCTGTCAGGAGGGCTTTTTATGAGAGAAGGGCGGTTGCCGGTCAGGAGGGATTATGGCCCTCAGCCTATCAGGAGGGCTTATTTGGACAAGTAGTCTGGTCTATTCCACCATTGTACTTGTTTTTTATGTACTGAGCCCAGTTTAGTTTTTAGGTCGGCGGCGGTGCAAATTTATTTGTAGAGCATTTCGGGAATGCTTTTCGGGTTGGGTGGAGTGGCCTTCAATCCCGAATATTTGTTTAAGACTAAATATATAACAAATGAAAAGAAGGCGTGAAACAAGTTTTCGGGATTTGGTATAAAATGATTTAAATAAGCTGACTAGGCAGAGCTGAAAATAACAGGCATGTTTTCAGGCAAATTGGCAAGTAGCCGGAAGGCATATTTTGTAGGGGATTTGCTATAAGATTCTATTGAAACATATAAGGAGTTGATAGTTTTACCTGTTTCTGGTTTAAAAATGAAATAACTTTAAGTGGGAAATATTCCAGGATCTGGGGATCATTTCTCCTTCGAAAGTTTGCAGCCTGTAAGCTGCTTGTCCTACTATTGAATCAATTACGTATGGTCCTTCCCATGTATGAGCTAGCTTGCCTGCATTTTTCTCTCTGGTGTTGGGGAAGACTTTTCTTAGGACCAGGTCTCCTTCCTTGAATACTCTGATGTTGACATTCTTGTTGTAGCTTCTGGCTACTATTTGTTGGTAGGAGGCTATCCTGACCTTGGCTGTATCCCTTAGTTCTTCGGTTAGGATCAGGTTATCTTGCAATAGTGGTCTGTTCTCCTCTATGGTATTTAGGCTGCTTCTTGTGGTTGGTACATGAACCTGTTTGGGATTATCGCTCGCATGACCATAGACCAGGGAATAGGGTGTCCGGCCTTTGTGGCTATTTTGGGGTGTAGTCTGTCGGCACCCCAAAGGACTAAGGGGAGTTCTTCAGCCCATCTTCCTTTTCTCCTTTTCAACTTTTTCTTCAGGCAGCTAATTACTACTTTGTTGCTTGATTCTGCCTGACCGTTGGCTTTTGGGTAGCCTGGTGTGGATGTGACTAGGTTGATATTCCATTGTGCACATAAATTTGCTATCCTCTTTCCCACAAATTGTGTACCGTTGTCACAGACTATTTCTGAAGGTATTCCATATCTACATATGATATTTTGTTTGATGAATGATATGACATCCTTCTCTTTGACTTGCCTGTATGAATCTACTTCTATCCATTTGGAAAAGTAATCAGTTATTGCCAGCATGAAAACTTTTTGTCCTGGTGCTTGAGGTAATTTGCCTACTATATCCATGCCCCATTTCATGAATGACCAGGGGGCTGAGATGGAATGTAGTAGCTCTGATGGTTGATGGATATAAGGGGACTGAATTTGACAGGCTTCGCATTAAGAGTTGTATGCTATGCAATCAGCTCTCAGGGTTGGCAAAAAGTAGCCTGTCCTGAGAATTTTACTTGCCAGGCTTCTGCCACCTTTGTGATTTCCACAGTATCCATCATGTATATCTTCTATAACTTGTTTAGCTTCGTGTGGTTCCAGGCAACATAGGTAATGTCCAGCCTGTGACTTTTTAAACAATGTGTTATTGATAATGGTGTAGGTAGAGGCTTTGGTCCAAGAAGTTGTGTCCTCGTGAATGGGGCAGGTTTGGTCAGGCCTTTCTATGGTTGGTTCTAATAGGCGGATAATGGGTATCTTATCAAACACAGCAGGGCTGAAGTTTGATCCCATGCTGGCTAGGGCATCAGCCTGGGTATTTAGGTCCCTTGGTATTTGGTCGATGTCAAAAGGATTTGAATTTTTTGCAAAGGTTTTGGACGTATTCTAAATAAAGAACCATTTTTGAATCCTTTGCTGCATATATTCCTTTGACTTGATTGGAAATTAAGAGAGAGTCAGTTTTTACCTTGAGGTTTGCTACACCAAGTTCTATACATACCTTATGTCCAGCTATCAGGGCTTCATACTCAGCTTCATTGTTTGTGGCTTTGAATTCACAACTAATAGCCTGTGCAATTAGGTCTCCCTGTGGTGATTTCAAAACTAGTCCTAGACCAGTTCCTTTCATATTTGTTGCTCCATCTACATGTAGGGTCCATTCCTGGTCAGATTTATGGGTGTCCAGGTGATTGACCTCTTTTATGAGGTATGGTTCTAGGGTAGGACTGAATTCAACCACGAAGTCTGCTAATGCCTGAGACTTAATTGCTGTTCTGGGTTCAAAGGTTATGTCATAGGTGGTGATTTGTACTGACAATTTTGCCATTGTGCCTGATAACTCAGGCTTTCTCAGGACAGATTTGATAGGCATGTTAGTTCTTACAATGATTGGGTGGCTTTCAAAATAAGGTCGAAGCTTGGTGCAGGACATGACTAAGGCAAATACATACTTTTCAAGTAAGCCATACCTGGTTTCTGCATCTAGGAGACTCTAACATACATAGTAGACTGGATGCTGTTGGCCGTTAATTTCCTTAGTCAGTCCACTTATTGCTGTCTCTGTGACAGATAGGTAGACCGTTAGGGGTTCTTCTTTGTCTGGTTTGGCAAGTAGTGGAGGTGTAGTCAGGTATGCTTTAAGATCTTGGAAGGCTATCTCATGTTCAGGCAACCATTTGAATGACTTGTTTTTCCTGACGAGGTCATAGAAAGACCTGCATCTTTCTGATGATCTGGATATGAATCTGTTCAGGGCTGCAAATCGTCCTGTCAGCTTTTGAATGTCTTTGACTGACTTGGGAGATTCTAATTCCAGTATAGCCTTTATTTATTCTGGGCTGGCTTCTATTCCTCTTTTGGTCACCATGTAACGTAGAAATTGGCCTGAAGAAACTCCAAAGTGGCATTTAGAAGGATTAAGCTTCATGTTGAACTCTTCCAGGATCTTGAAAGCTGATTCCAAATCCCTGACATGGTCTTCGGCCTTTTTTTATTTGACCACCATATCATCAATTTAAACTTCCATTGTATCCCCTATTTGATCTTTGAACATCATATTGACCAGGCGTTGGTATGTTGCCCCTGCATTCTTCAGGCCAAAGGGCATTTCTGTGTAGTAGTATATGCCTCTTTCCGTTATGAATGCAGTGTGTTCCTGGTCAGATGGGTGCATCTTAATCTGGTTGAATCCACTTGAGGCGTCCATAAATGTTAGGACTTCATGTTCCGCTGTAGCATCTACCATTGCGTCTATATGATGGAGTGGAAATAGATCTTTTGGGCAGGCTTTGTTGAGGTCTGTGTAGTCTACACAAACTCTCCATTTACCATTCTTTTTTCGTACTACTACCACATTGGCTAGCCAGTCAGGGTACATGAATTTTCTTATCATTCCAATATCCAATAATTTGTCGACTTCTTCATTAATAATAGCATTTCGTTCAGAGGCAAACTTTCTACTTTTCTGTTGCACAGGCTTATAAGATTTGTCAATATTTAGTTTATGTGTAATCATATTTGCATCTATACCAGTCATATCAAAATGTGACCAGACAAAACATGAAGATTTATTTTTAAGAAAGCTTACTAATACTGGTCTGATGTTGTCAGGGACATCAAATCCTATCAGTACATGCCTGTCAGGATACTCAGGGTCTAAAATTACTTGATCTGTCTCCATTTTGGTTTCTGCCACGTAAGTTGTCCTGACAGGGTACTGTAATTGCTAGGCGAAAGACTTACATGCCTTGGAGGGTTTCAATGACTCAGTATAACATTCCTGAGCAGATTTTTGTTCACCTTTTATGATTGCTACTCCCCATTCTGTTGGTATCTTGATGCATTGGTGGTAGGTGGAGGGTATGGCCCTCACATTGTGGATCCATGGTTTTCCTAGGATGGCATTGTAGGATGACAGGCAGTCCAGGACTCCAAATTTGTCGTATGAGGAGACTCCTTCCACATATGTGGGCAGGTGTATTTCTCCCAATGTATTCCTTGTTTCTCCACTGAATCCTACCAGGACATTAGACTTATTTATGATTTGGCTTTCATCAATCTTCATTGCTTTAAGGACATCAAGCATGATCAGGTTCACTGAGTTGCCTCCATCTACAAGGATTCTCAAGACACGTGCAGTTCCTATTTGCATGGTGATAACCAGGCTATCATGGTGTAGATCAGAAATACCCAGCATATCAGTGTCGTCAAAAGTAATTTAGGGTAAATTTCTAGGTTTAAAAGGAGATTTCATTTTTGACTCCCTGGCAATTTTCTTTGCAGCTGAACTGGTCAGGCCACAAATATCAGATCCTCCATTGATGAATTTGACCTCATAGATGGGTGGGGCTGGGGGTAGGTCACGTTGTTGCCTTTCTGGGTTCTTTCTTGTTCCATCATCTTCCTTGTTCTTTGTTGGCATCAGGTCTTTCAGATATCCCTTCTTTAGCAGGTAGGCCACTTGCCTGCGCAATCCCAGGCATTCTTCTGTTGTGTGCCCTATATCCATGTGGAATTCACACCATCTTGTAGTGTCCTTCCTTGAGTTGGCGTTGTTTGACTTCTTTGGCCATTTGACAATGTCTCCCATATTGTCAAGTCTCTTGATTAGTCCTGCAATGTCAACAGAGAAGTTATATTCTTGGATAGGGGGATAAGTATAGGAGTTACCTCGTTGTTCATGTATGTAGTTGACTTCTGATCTGTCAGGTCTTGTGTAAGGGGATGGCCTGGAATTGCTCCCTCTGTAGTTGGAACTTTTTCTGTTGACTTTGTCATATCCTGAATTGTTGTCAGTGTTGTCTGCCTTATAGCCTTTATCTTCTTCCAGCTGAATATAACATATGGCTAATGCCTGGACATCTTCAAAGGTATGAAAGGGCTTCATGGTCATTGCATCGTAGAAGTCACTATCCAGGGGTAGCCCTTGCCTGGAAGCTTCCATGGCTGTTCCAACATCACATCTGGGGATTGACACCTTTTCCTTGTTGAATCTTGTCATGTAAGATCTAATTGATTCTCCAGGCTTTTGCTTGATCCTGTATAAGTCACTGGATCTCTTCTCTAGTTCCCTGTTGATGGCAAACTGATGGTTGAAGGAGTTGACCAGGTCAGCAAAGGACTTGATTCTTTCGTTTGGCAGGTTTTTGTACCATTATAGGGCAGGCCTATTCAGGGTTGTCCCAAATCCCTTGCACATGCAGACTTGTCGTAGTTCACTGGGAATAGATGCTGCCAACATCCTTTGCTTGTAATAGGCTACATGATTTTGTGGATCTGTGGTCCCATCATAGATTCTCATTGAGGGAACAACAAATTTCTTCGGCAGGTCTATTCTTGCTATTTCATCCACAAAGGGTGAATCAGCATAACTTTCAGGATTTTCTTCCTCAATTGGGGTAGGGACACCAGGAATCTTTTCAAATCTTTCATGAAGTTTTTGGATTTCCTGGATCATAGCCATCATGATTGCTGTGTTGGTTTGATCTGGTGAGGTTTCTTCATTTTGGATTTCCTCTGAGTCTGTTTCTTCTCCTGCTTTGGACTTTGGTGGAGTAGGAGTGCCAAAGTTGGAGAAATCAATGTTCCTGATGATTGAAGAGAATGGTGTGCTAGGCTGAACTTTCAACTTTGATCCTGAAGTTTTTTCTCCTAGCCTTACTTTCAGGCTAGATTATGATTCTTTTAATTTTGCAACTTCTGCTTCAGCATGGGCCATTTTCTTTTTCAGCAGTTCCATTTCCAACAATTGTTGTTGGGCGGCAGCCAGTTGTTGTTCAATGCTATCTCCTGCCATTTCTCAAGTTTTTGTGTTATTTGGTTATGGTTTTTGATTATTTTTGAGCTAGATGCCCTATGGTGGGCGCTAATTGTTTTGGCAGGGATTTTATTAAATGAGAACGCCCTGCCAGGGGATTTAAGGAGGGGTGATCTAACTCAAATAAGTTGTCTTCCAGTATAAGTAAATAAATAAATAAGTAAAAAGTAAAGACACAAAGATTTTATACGTGGAAAAACCCTGGGAATAAGGGAGAAACCCACGGGCACCAAGTCAGGAGTGATTGTTACTATGATTTCAGACAGCCTGACAAAGTATTTATATATCATGCGTGACAGGCAAGAATATTGTTTAAGAATACAAGAGTGGAAGTGAGAATGAGTGTTTGATTAATGTCCCTTCTATTTTTATCTTCTCTTCAATTTATACTAGCTTCCAAAGTCCTCATTTTCTTCCGTTTAGGGTTTCCAGGTGAATAGGGCTTGTGCCCTATTTACCCGGAGGTAGTTGACAGCATTTTAGATGTTGTCTTTGACTCTTTCCTCTATCTTTTCCTTCTGAATTCTTCTTCCTTATTTGTAGGGATTATATTTAAACAACCTGGTTGTTGCCTGCTTAGCTTGTGCAACGTTTTTCTTGTGCCTGACATGATCTCCTTTCAGGCTAGGGTTAGTTTTTGCCTGTCTTGTATTTTCTCCTGCTTGGTGCCCGTCCATATGCTCTTAGTGCCTGGTTTCAGGTATCCGTTGCTTGAGTCGTGGTTTTGATCATTGCCTGGCCTCTGTCAGGTCAGGCAGGATAATTCTGGGCCCAACAGTAAGTAAAAGTCTACTAGATGCAGAAATGAGGTACGGTTTACTTGAAAAGTATGTTTTGGCTTTAATTATGAGTTGCACTAAATTAAGACCTTATTTTGAAAGCCACCCTATAATAGTTAGGACTAACCTACCTATTAAGTCTATCCTTAGAAAACCTGAACTGTCCGGACGAATGTGCAAATGGTCAGTCCAGCTTAGCACCTATAACATAACCTTTGAACCCAGGACAGGAATTAAGTCGTAGGCATTAGCAGATTTTATGGCTTATTTCAGTCCTACCCTTGAGCCTGACCTAATTAAAGAAGTAAATAGACTGACCAACGACCAGATAAACCTAGAATAGACCTTATTTGTCGATGGTGCAGCTAATATGAGGGGCACTGGCCTGGGTGTAGTACTAAAATAGCCACAGGGGGATAAGATAGTACATGCTATAAGTTGTGCATTTGAAGCTACCAATAATAAAGCTGAATATGAAGCCCTAGTAGCTGGGTTAAAGGTATGTATTGACCTTGGTGTACAAAATCTAAAGGTACGTACTGATTCCCTCCTCATTTCAAATCAAGTAAATGGAGTTTATACTGCAAAAGGCTCAAAAATGATGCTCTACCTAGAAGTTGTGCAAAATTTAAAATGTAAATTTCGCAATTTTAATATTGGTCAAATACCCAGGGATTTCAATACCCAGGCCGACGCCCTAGCCGGCCTAGGACCTAATTTCAGTCCCCCTGATTTTGATAAGATCCCCATTATACATTTATTGGAACCTGCAATAAATAAACAAGATGAAACCTTTCCAATATATGTTGCTAATTAATGGACAAAACCTTATTACGGTTGGCTCAAGCAGGGAATTTTACCCCTAAACAAACAGGATGCTAAAGCACTTAAAATCAAAGCTGCTTCATACACCATTATTAATAATTTGATTCTCAAGAGATCACAGGCTGGACCGTACCTCAGATGCCAGGAACCACAAGAAGCTGGACAGATAGTATCAGAAATCCATGAAGGACACTATGGCAATCATAAAGGTGGCAGAAGTCTAGCAAGCAAGGTACTCAGAACAGGCTACTTTTGGCGTACACTGAGGGCCGACTGCCTAGAATTCAGCTCTAAATGCAAAGCCTGTCAAATTCATGGACCATACATCCATCAGCCATCCGAAAATCTACATTCAATCTCTGCCCCCTGGCCGATCATGAAATGGGGCATGGACATAGTAGGCAAGTAACCTCAAGCACCTGGACAGAAAGTCTTCATGTTAGCAATGACTGACTACTTTTCCAAATGGATAGAAGCAGATTCATACAGACAAGTCAAAGAAAAGGATGTTATATCATTTATCAAACGCAACATCATATGTAGATATGGGATACCTTCAGAAATAGCTTGTGACAATGGCACGCAGTTCGTGGGAAAAAGAACAGCAGCTTTCTGCACACAATGGAATATCAACCTGGTAACATCCACACCAGGATACCCAAAAGCCAACGGTCAGGTGGAATCCAGTAACAAAGTAATAATTAGCTGCCTGAAGAAAAAGCTAAAAAGAAGAAAAGGCAAATGGGTTGAAGAACTCCCCTTGTTCCTCTGGGCTGACCGAACTACGCCTAAAACAGCCATAGGCCAAACCCCGTACTCCATGGTCTATGGGTGTGAAGCAGTGATTCCCGCAGAAATTGATATTCCATCAGCCAGATGTAGCCTAAACACAGTAGCAGATAACGCTCCCCTGATGGAGGACAGTCTGGACTTAACAGAAGAATTAAGAGATTCAGCCAATATCAGATTGGCAGCCTACCAGCAAACAGTGGCCAAATGTTACAATAAGAGTGTCAAGGCCAGAGTATTCAGAATATGAGACCTTGTTCTTAGAAGAGTTTTCCAAAATACTAAAGAGAAAAGTACAGGCAAACTGGTTCTAACCTGGGAAGGTCCCTACCCGATCTCTACCTACAGGCTACAGACCCTGGATGGCGAGATGATTCCCGGTGCCTGGAATGTTGCACACTTAAAAATATTTCATATATAGAATACACTCCTCAGCCCAGGTAAAAATCTCTACTTTACCTTTTTTGCCTGGCCTGATATGCAACTACGTGTATGATACTTGCTGTTACATGAATAAATATTACCTACATGTTTCTTCTTGCTATACGCCTGATTATTTGTTAATATGAAATTCTCTTATTTTATTCTTTAGCTTTTATCAAACTGAATCTTAAATACTTGTTTACTTACACAGTGCATTCATTTAGTTCACACTTTTCTTAAATAAATTTTCAAGATTGAGAGCCAGTCCACTAGCATACATACCACACATATATAAAAATTATCCAACTTTCAGTTGCGAAATTCGCAAAACAGGCCTTAAAAATACTGAGCTCAGTTCGAATAACAGGCTAGGGGATACTCTCACTGATTTGCTTGTCCTAAATGGGTCATAAGCCCTCCAGACAGGCATGGGTTGTAAGCTCTCAAGACAGGAAAATACCCCACACATAACATATAAGCCTGGCTAGATCCAGCACGAAAGCCTGGCCAGATCCAGCACGAAAGCCTGGTCAAGATCCAACGCAAAAACCTGGCCCAATCCAGTAAACTAACTGGCCTTATCCAGTATAAATACAAAAATTATGAATCCTGACCTGACCCACTACAAAAACTGTGACCTTACTCAAACACATCTAAAAAACACAAGCCCAAATAGCAGAAAGCAAAATATTAATTATATAAAGGTCAATCAGACACAGCTGACCAACCACCAAAATATTCAAACCAAGGACTTCCCCCCTGGATGGGACCTACCCATCAACCTACCTTAAAAGTGATAATAAATATTCATTCCAGGGATATCCCCCTTGGATGGGCCAAACCAAACCTTGTTAAAAATAAAGATTTAAACTGGTTTTGAATCAGAAACTGATCCACAACCCTCCACCATCTCGTGATCAGCAGACTTCTCCTTGGAAGGAGAAGAGTCCACTTCTTCTTCCTGCCCCAAGTTGGCCAAGTCAGGATACTTGGCATCCAGAGCTGTCTCGTCCCGATCCGAATCCCACCTAGCCCTATCAAACTCAGGATCTCTCATGGCATCCACCGTGTTAGGCCTGGAAATCCGCATACCTTCCTGATCAGTATCTCACCTGAACCTAACTACCAGGCTGTCAGGCTATCAAGGCACATGAAGATAGGCGCCAGGCCATGGAGAGGACAACGGTCAAAATATCAGGACGATATTAGACCATATACGCGTGTTATAAAGGGATTATATACGCAACGTTAAGTGTGAAGATTATGCAGTAAATGCAGTTATTAAGGGAGAAATAATTGGCAATTACTACTGGTAATAATGGAGAATAATCTGCCTTTAATGCCAGATCAAGTAGCCGTTCAAGATGGAAGCTTATATAAATAACACTTTGAAGATACTAGAGGGCATCTTATTCATACGCAACAAGAAGCATACACAATACATAGGGAAATATAAGCATTGTTATTATCATACAATTATTCTCCCAAATTACATAGTGAAATCCTCTCCTGGCTTGGTGCCCGTGGTTTTTTCCCATTCAAGGGTTTTCCACGTACAAAATTACTTGTCTTATTGTTATTGTTGTTATTTCATTTACAGCTTATTATTGTACCCTGACGACCTGATCTACAGACTATCTACACCTAGTTAACCCTACACAGTTTCAACCTGACCTAATTTCACCTTGCGCAAAATCCATACAAAACAATTAGCGCCCACCGTGGGGCATCTAGCTCTTTAAACCCTTTTTTCTTATCTTACAAAAACTCAAAAAACATACAAAAATGGCCCAACCCACCGTTGAAGAACAATTGAATGCAGCTCTCCAAAAAATTGCTGAGTTGGAGAGCCTGAAAGAAAAAGTGGCCCAAACTGAAGCAGAAATCCTGCAATTGAAAGAATCTTAGTCAGCCCTGAAGCAAAAATTGGAAAAAGCCCAAGGGGCTGGCTCTAGATTCCAACCAGGAACCCCATTATCATCAATCATTAAAAACATTGACTTTTCCAGTTTTGGGAGCCCAAGTATTCCTAAAGCCATTAACGTAGATGGTGATGATGAACCAAAAGATGATGATAAAGTGAAACCTGATGAATCTGCAGCAGCCATCATGATGGCAGTAGTTCAGGAGATCAAGAAACTCAACGAAAAATTCGATAAGATACCAGGAGTACCTGCCAGCATGGAAGAAGTCGCTTCACGAAACTATCTTTGATTCGCCTTTCATAGACGAAATAACAAAAGTAGATTTACCAAAAAAAGTTCACAATTCCATCCATGAGCGTCTATGATGGAACCACGGATCCACAGAATCACATGGCTCTTTACAAGCAGAAAATGTTGGCTGCATCTATTCCCAGCGAGTTCAGACAAGTTTGCATGTGCAAGAGATTTAGAACGACTCTGACTGGCCCTGCCCTGCAATGGTACATCAACCTGCCAACTGGCAGCATCCACTCCTTTGCCAACCTTATCAACAGTTTCAGCCAGTAGTTTGCGAGTAGCAGGGAGTTGGAGAAACGATCCAGTGACCTTTACCGAGTTACACAGAAGCCTGATGAAACTCTCAGGACATTTCTTGCAAGATTCAACCAAGAGAAAGTGTCTATACCCAGGTGTGACGTTGGAACAGCAGTGGAGGCATTCAAACAGGGGTTACTACCATATAGTGACTTATACAATGAACTCACTAAGTATCCCTGCCACACCTTCGAAGATGTTCAGGCCAAGACACTTGCTTTCATTAGGTTGGAAGAAGATAAAAGCTACAAACTTGGATCACCCAGTAGACCAAAGGATCATGAAAGAAGCAATAGGAAAAGCAACAAAGGGAACAATTATAGACCTACCCCATATTCCAGGCCAGATCAGTCAGAAGTTAACCTGGCCCATGAGTATCAAGGTAAGGTTAAAGTTTATCCATCTATCTCCGAACATAACTTCAGTGTTAATATTGCAGGATTAATCCAGAGACTTGACAACATGGGATCAGCTGTTAGATGGCCCAGGAAGTCAGAAAATCCAAATCCCAGAAGAGACATCGACCATATCAACACATTCTTGATATCATTCGACATCCTCACATGGTCATCATATGCGGTCCGCACCGCCGATGAAGCCCTTGGACCGGGCTCGATGGGAGGAGCTTCGGTCAAGTAAGTGAGCACATTGTCGGACAACGCGGCACTTTTGATGTTGGATTCCCATTCAAGAAAGTTACTACCGTCATCTTTTAAGATACATTTGTCCATTACGGACCTTAGCCGTGAATCTTTGCCTAGTGAAGTAGTCGATGGAATTGATGAAGTTGTCATTGCGAATTAAAATGCTACAACAATTAAGGAAATATTAACATCCATTGTTTTTAAAAAGACTTGTGAAAACATGTTTAACAAGTTTTAGCATTTATATAATGATCTTCCACTAAATTATATAAATGATTCCAAGACCCAAATATTAAAAAAAAATGAGCATCGCTTGGGCGAAACATCCCATAATTGTGTAAATTTGGTAGTCACGTTAACTAATTCTACCTCTAGAACTCTTGGTCGAAGAATTTCCTTAAATCCATCTACTAGCCTCAGAACACAAGACCGTCTTATATCCCGTTGAGTCCAACCAATTTTGGCGTGTGATAACCGTTTACCACCCTACTTACCCAAGATAAAAAGAGAACACCCCGCTTGGGCGAGCGTGGCTCTAATGAACAAGAGATTCATAGGTGTTACTAATTGGTAAGGCTAATCTCAAATTTAGTTATGTGAGAGATCTTGTCAATTTAGTCATAAATTCCCTATAAGTGAACTAATTCGGTGAATGTAAATGACGTGAATTGACAACCGCGAAAATAAAATGCATGTGATTGGCGATTTTGGCATGCGCGAAAAATAAAAACAAGCAAACAAGTAAGCATATGAATAAATCCTAGTATGGCCACCTAGTTAATGAAAACTAGTCTATTATATATCGGAAACCTACTCCTTGGTCCCTTGCCTCTTCATTCCAAAAGTGGCTTCTCCTTGTGGGATTTGGAACACCTTCCAAAAATAGACTCCGTCTCGATGTAATCCGTCTTTTGGAAACGCCGGTAAGAATAACTATTACAATTGAATTACATAGCTATTCCTATTATACATTAATTAATAGAATAAATAAAACTATTAATTAATTACAAACCGACGATACGAGATCGTATTTAATTACAAACATATCGCTATTCCCATTCATTTTAGGTAATAAGGATTAAATTTAAACTAGGCCATACTAGGTAAAACAAGATAAATACTTTAAATAAATGAAAATCATTCATTCAACTTAAGTAAATATGCTTAAAATGCTGTAAAATGATGCCAAAATCGCCATATCTATCAATCGTTGGTATCCATCTGGGTGTTTGTGGATTTAATCGATTTTTAACATGTAAAAATCAATAATCAACTCTTAAATCTCATTTAAGTCCAAACTAATTGTCCAAACTATTTTGGACCTCAAAATTAGTCCTCACTAATTTTATGATGAATAATTAGTTTGATTTTGTGATATTTTGCTAATTTAATCGGTAAAATCATAATTTTTAAGTAAAAATTCAAAATAATTGAATTTTGAATTCGGCCGCCTTACAAAGGATTCGGATTTTGGGTTAATTTCTTCTATTTTTGGGTTTCGTGTCATCCTTGGGCGACTCCTGTGGCGTTTAGGAGAGCAAAAAAAGGTAACGGTGATAGGTTACTCGACAAATGTCGAAATTTCCGTTTTTTTTTGTTGTTTTATATGCTCTTATCTGATAAAGTTTGGTCTTTTATGTCTTTCTCATTTGTATGTTAACTTCCGTCTCAAATGGTGTTTGAAATGGGCTGGTTTTATGCGGCTTCATTGACCCGTTTTACATGACAGTTTCGACTATGGTTAAGATGAATTAGACGGTTATTATTCAAGTTTTATTCGTGCTCGTTTCCGTATCAACTGTGCTGCCGATTCCGTCTTAAATTAGAGTCGCATGTGGTTGCTTGTGTTCTGATTTTTTTTTCAGTCGTGAAGAGGTGTTGGGTGGCCTGCTCTGTGGGTCCGTTTTAGGCCAGCTTTGGCGGTTTGTTGGGTGGTTGTTTTGGCTGTGCTGGACAGTGATTGGAAGCTAGTTTGGGTGTGTGTAAGTGGTTGTTTAGGTGGAAGAGTCGAGGTGTGTTCCCGTCTCAAATGTGGTCATAGTTTGGCTTAACCTTGGTCTGCTTTATGCGCGAGTATGTAGTAATTTAGGACGTGTTGTACCCTGTTTTGGAGACGGATTTTATTTAGTTTTCTGGACTGTTTCTGAGATAGTTTGCGCAGGTGTGTGGGGACTGTTTTCGTGATAGTTGTGGTACCTTTGTACGCATTTCTAGGACCGCTTTGGGGACTGTTTTGGTGGCATGTTACGGCCTCCATTATGGCCTGTTTTGACAGTTTATTTGGCCTGCTTTGTGGTCTGGTTTGGGCTTGTTGTGTGGTCAGTTTGTGGGTCGGTCATGACCTGTTTTGGTACTCGGTTGTGGCCTGTTTTGACGGTCTGTTTATCCTATTTGTGGTGGCCTGTATTGGCCGGTCCTGGGCTGGGTAGTGTGGCTCAGTGGGGGTGGCCACGGCTGCCTAGGCAGTGGCTGGCCGTGAGCTTGGCAGGTTGGTCGCGGCCTAGTTGTTCAGGGGGTTGGTTACGTGTGGAGCTAAGCACAGCTGGTGCAGTCCGCTACCCCCTTCCCCCATGTTCTATGCTTTATAATGTCTTATTTTATGCCTTAAACATGCCTAGTAACTCTTGCTTCATCTTTAAATCATAATGTGTGCTTAGAAATGGTGAGAATGTGGGTTATTTACATTTGGTCTCATGCTTTATATAACTTAATTCGTTAAATACCGTTCATTTATATATTTTTCTCACATTAATCATAAATGTTGAATTTATTATTTATTCAAGTCGAAATTTGATGAAACGTCTCATTTACCTATAATATGAATTTTTAATCCGTTCATTCTCATCTTTTTATCGTATCTCAAATATGGGTGAATTATTATACTTGTTTAATTAAATTGAGTCATTTATAATTGAATGTTTGTTTTGCTTATTATAAATGGTTCACTTCCGTTTGTTTATATTTTTATTCAAGTGACAAGTATTTAAGAAATGAGTCACTAATCCATGTTTACGAGTATAACTGGACTTGGATTGTCTTACTTGGATTATCATCGGCCCATTACATTATTAGTCTCTTTCAAAGTTGATTCGCATCGCTTGGTTGGGTCGTGTAGTTGTGCCTTTCCAAGTTGATTCGCATCGCTTGGTTGGGTCATGTAGTTGTCTCTTTCCAAGTTGATTCGTATCGCTTGGTTGAGTCGTATTCTTATGATAATGCCTTTATACTATACCGTATTGCTTGACTTATCTTTACGCCTCTTTCGGACTATCCTGCCAATTGTGGGTTTAGCTCATATCTTCCGCCTATTTCGGACTGTCCTGCCGATTATGGGTTCTCGATTTCCGATTTAGGGTTCGGGTCTTGGATGCGGACTGTCCTGCCGCATGTCGAATCGGAAGCGTGTCTTTGCCCCGAGAGGTGGCCAGATTTAGACCAGGACTGAGTCTCGGGAGTACCATTGTCGTCCTACCAGGGGAATTATATATTTATATATGAGTAGTAAAGGTCTTGCTTGGTTATAGATATTGGTATTTGTCTGTTGTTTGTCTTGGTCCTATCGGACACTAGGGGTGAGCTATAAGCCCTCTAGTTGCGATATGATCGTCGGGATTGATGCTCCCATCCGTTCTTATGGTGAGATGCAAGCCATAAGTATGAATGTGACATTAGTAGCCACATCCCGTGCAATGTTTGCTAAGTGGTTTTCCAAATAATGGCTATGATTTCTATTCTTGTAAATTGCATTGGTTGATCCCTCACTTAACTGATTCACATGATTCGGATTGTAATCTCATATCTATGTTGTGTTTCTTGAAATGCGTGTTTTTGTATAAATGACCGTATTCTTGTCTTTCATATTATTTAATTGTCTCACATGATTAGTTGAATCTCCATTATGCTAATATTGATCTATCATATTCCATCTCATTTAATTGTCATGCTTAAATATAAACTTGATATTCATATCTTTTGTAAGTATCTTACATGACTTACCTGTTTTAGTTCCTTGTTATGTTCGTTTTGACATTTTGTGGCTGGGAGAACCTTGAGTTACTCCCCACTGACTGTGGCGTTCGTGTTTACATGAATGACAGGTATTAGTTGGTGCATTCATGGGATGAAGACTTGTGTGAGCTAGCGAGAACTTTGGCCTTTTAGTCGGTTTATTAGGGTTGTTTAGACTCACCTTTTATTGTATTGTCATTCGAGGGATATCTTTCCCCTCACCCTGACTATCACGTTTGTATAATTTAAACTTTATTTCCGCATTCTTTGTTTGTGTTTGGTATTTTAATAAAACCGCACTTTAAATTTTAAAAGTTTCAAAAATTCCCTATTTTCCGCTTGAATTTATAAGTTATATTTTCCTCTTTATCGCGGGGTGTCACAATTGGTATCAGAGCCTATGTTGCTACCGACGCACACACGTGTACCCCAAATTTAAATTTGAACTTGACCTTGAATAATGAATGAGAGATGGGTAGAACTAAGGACCTAAGTTGGTAGTCTCTTTGTGTTTGCTTCGTGGTAGTTTCTAACATGTTTGTTGATTGTCACCTGTTTTTGTGGCCTGGATCGACAAACCATGAGCTTACCCGTGTTGCGATCAAGACTTGGTGCCTAGTGTCGGAAACTGAAGATTTGTTCAACCTTTGAAGAATGCTTCTACTTTCTCGAAGATATTTCTCATTCTTTTTGTACCTTGCCTTCTTCTTTACTTCTTGATGCTTATTTACTCTTCTAAACTTTCTTTTCTTTTTCCTTGGGAGTTACTCTTGTACCCCAACTTGTGCTTTGTTCCTTGCTTATCCTCCCTTAACGCCTTTTGATAGTTCTCCCTCTTTTGTGGAATGTTAACCATGGTTGGATAGTTTAGCCTTGGTAGAGTTTGTTGTGTGCCTGACCCTTGACCCTGATTTTGAAAGGTTGTGATATTAGAAAGACTTAGGTAGGTGATGAGATATACTTAGTAATTCTTATACCTAGTTCCTTGGTAAAGTGAGCGTGATTGATTGGTGGAATCCCTTGTGTAAAGTGTGAGTTGTATATGTTACTTAGGTTATGGAACTTGGCCTTGTTGTTTATACTTGGAAGTGAGTTGAGCTCGAGGTTAGCATAGTCGGTATACTTTTGTGAGTGCTGTGATGATTACTTAAGAACCATGTTAGGGAGAGTTGTTGCTAGTTTTGGAATCTCATTTGGGTATTTACTTTGCGGTAATGAGGATTAGTAGCCAGAATTCTTTGGGATGTAATTATATGTTAGGATTGATAGATTTTGAGTTGAGATGAGTTAGATGTTTTGGGTGGTTGTCTCGTGATTTGGAGAATGTCACCATCTATGCTTTAGGTTTCGAGAGTATAACAAGATCTCTTTGGGATGATAGATTGTGCAAAAGAACTTTTAAACTTGAATTTTTGATTGATGGTTTACCATTTTAAGAAACCCATAGTTGACACTAGTTGGATGTGGGTATAGCGTTGTTAGGAGCTTTGACCTTGACCTCGTGAAGGTGGTTAATAGATGTGTGAGGATTTGGAGTGGTGAAAACACACTTATAGTGAAGTACCTTGTTACATGGAATAACTTAGGATGAGATAACGTAAGTGTTTTGAGGAAATCCTTGGAAGTAATGTGGTTGAGAGATTGATTTTTATTAGGAAGTTTTCGAAACCGTTTAGGATGAGGTAGTGGTTGAGATTTGAGTACCTGGCGTTTCTTTGCTGTCTAATTTCCCCTTTTCCTTTACCATAAGTGTTACCGTTCATACCGCTCTTTCTCACTTCATCATGCTCCTCCTTTAAATTGGATGCTGGTAACCTATAAAACTTCATCTTTGACATCCATGTTTACCTTACTTCGATTCTTACCCCTAGGAAGTTCATCATGTTTTCTTTGTTGGTTAAGTTTGGACTCTCTTAGCGTACTTTGTATTTATGAAGTCTAAGTTACTTTCCTTTTGACCAATTTCTAAACTTTTCAAGCTACCATTTTTGGTTCGTTGTTAAAAATTTATGTTACTTCTACAAAACTTTGCCTCTTTTAAAGGTTTGAAAATAAAAATTTGATTTAGTTCCCTATCTGTTCCTTGAGTATAGATTTCTTTATCATGATTTTGGTTGCTATACCCGAGTTGCTTTTTAATTTTGCTCAAATTCTAACTAACTTTGATCTATTTATGATTTGTTTGTCAAAGTTTGATGTTACATTTCCACGAATTTGACTCCTTTTTGAGTTTAAAAGTGAAACTTTTATTTTTATTTTGGCTTTTGCAAAAGAAAATTTGAGTGGATTATCTTTTTCTTTTGGTTTTAACGTTGATGGATGTTAGGACTCGTTATTAAAGGCGTCTAATAACTTGCCCTACGCTTGTCGGCGAATGATTTTTGTTTTAAATTTGTCTTTAACTTGGAAAGTT
The DNA here is from genome assembly GCF_048544455.1 of Silene latifolia. Taxonomy (NCBI): domain Eukaryota; kingdom Viridiplantae; phylum Streptophyta; class Magnoliopsida; order Caryophyllales; family Caryophyllaceae; genus Silene; species Silene latifolia. The sequence continues at coordinate 149,290,080 of NC_133538.1, forward strand.
AGCGTTCTTGTGTGCACAACAAGAGCAATTTCGTTCCATGAATGAGACTTATACTTTTGAAAACTATTCATTAATGTTTTGAAAGTATTTTGATTTTCGATTTATACAAATGATTTGCTTTTTGACCTTATCTTTGATTTGGAATGTGATGTTCTTGAATGCGCAACGAGAGTACTTCCGTTCGTTTGATGAGAATCTGGTTCTGTCAGAAAATTTTATTTGAAACTTTGAAAGAATTTAAATTCTTACTATTTGTAACCTTTTAATGTTTTGGGTTACCAATTTCAAAAGTCCAGTTTTACCTTTATAACCTTTAATTTTCTACTTTCAAGTTTCGAGAACGAAACTTTTTAAAAGATGGGGTGATTGTAACACCCACAAATTTCTCATTTTGACATTTATAATTTATTTATCCATTCTAATACTCTACCTTATATTTCTAAATTATTTAATTTAATTAACTTCATTTTAAACGTGATTTATGTATAAGTAATGTTGTAAAGCTTAATTTATATAAAAATACGTATTTTAGTCGGACCATTTAGCAAAGATCGTCGCATTTCTCTTATGAAGCCACTTCTTTTCGAACCAACCTGATTCCGACAACACAGCTAACTTAAATATTATTATTATTATTATTATTATTATTATTATTATTATTATTATTATTATTATTATTATTATTATTTTATTATTATTATTATTATTATTATTATTATTATTATTATTATTATTATTATTATTATTATTATTATTATTATTATTATTATTATTATTATTATTATTATTATTATTATTATTACTGTTGTTGTTGTTGTTGTTGTTGTTGATGTACCCGTCCCCACCCCCGTCACTTTCCCCTTTCATTTTCGTCCTTTCCTCTTTCGATCTCTCAGCAGCAACAACAGCCAACAACCAGTGAACCACAACACCCACCATTTTCGTCACCTCCAACCTCAGATCCCGCCTCCATTCTCAACCAAATTTGATAAGTTCTACACCAATAGCTTCCTTTCCTCGTCCTCCTTCTTTATATGTAAAAAAGAGCCAAGCTTTCGTCCTATTTCAATTCGGCCGCCTTACAAAGGATTCGAATTTTGGATTAATTTCTTCTATTTTTGGGTTTCGTGTCATCCTTGGGCGACTCCTGTGGCGTTTAGGAGAGCAAAAAAAGGTAACGGTGATAGGTTACTCGACAAATGTCGAAATTTCCGTTTTTTTTTTGTTGTTGTTTTATATGCTCTTATCTGATAAAGTTTGGTCCTTTATGTCTTTCTCATTTTGTTAACTTCCGTGTCAAATGGTGTTTGAAATGGGCTGGTTTTATGCGGCTTCATTGACCTGTTTTACATGACAGTTTCGACTATGGTTAAGATGAATTAGATGGTTATTATTCAATTTTTATTCGTGCTCGTTTCCGTATCAACTGTGCTGCCGATTCCATCTTAAATTAGAGTCGCCTGTGTTGGCTTGTGTTCTGATTTTTTTTTCAGTCGTGAAGAGGTGTTGGGTGGCCTGCTCTGTGGGTCCGTTTTAGGCCAGCTTTGGTGGTTTGTTGGGTGGTTGTTTTGGTTTGTCTTTGGATGGTGATTGGAAGCTAGTTTGGGTGTGTGTAAGTGGTTGTTTCGGTGGAAGAGTCGAGGTGTGTTCCCGTCTCAAATGTGGTCATAGTTTGGCTTAACCTTGGTCTGCTTTATGCGCGAGTATGTAGTAATTTAGGACGTGTTGTACCCTGTTTTGGAGACGGATTTTATTTAGTTTTCTGGACTGTTTCTGAGATAGTTTGCGCAAGTGTGTGGGGACTGTTTTCGTGATAGTTTTGGTACCTTTGTACGCATTTCTAGGACCGCTTTGGGGAGTATTTTGGTGGCATGTTACGACCTCCATTATGGCCTGTTTTGACAGTTTATTTCGCCTGCTTTGTGGTCTGGTTTGGGCTTGTTGTGTGGTCAGTTTGTGGGTCGGTCACGACCTTTTTTGGTACTCGGTTGTGGCCTGTTTTGACGGTCTGTTTATCCTATTTGTGGTGGCTTGTATTGGCCGGTCCTGGGCTGGGTAGTGTGGCTCAGTGGGGGTGGCCACGGCTGCCTAGGTAGTGGCTGGCCGTGAGCTGGGCAGGTTGGTCGTAGCCTAGTTGTTCAGGGGGTTGGTTACGTGTGGAGCTAGGCACAGCTGGTGCAGTCCGCTACCCCCTTTCTCCCTTGTTCTATGCTTTCTAATTTCTTATTTTATGCCTTGAACATGCCTAGTAACTCTTGGTTCATCTTTAAATCATAATGTGTGCTTAGAAATGGTGAGAATGTGGGTTATTTACATTTGGTCTCATGCTTTATATAACTTAATTCGTTAAATACCGTTCATTTATATATTTTTCTCACATTAATCATAAATGTTGAATTTATTATTTATTCAAGTCGAAATTTGATGAAACGTCTCATTTACCTATAATATGAATTTTTAATCCGTTCATTCTCATGTTTTTATCGTATCTCAAATATGGGTGAATTATTATACTTGTTTAATTAAATTGAGTCATGTATAATTGAATGTTTGTTTTGCTTATTATAAATGGTTCACTTCCGTTTGTTTATATTTTTATTCAAGTGACAAGTATTTAAGAAATGAGTCACTAATCCATGTTTACGAGTATAACTGGACTTGGATTGTCTTACTTGGATTATCATGGGCCCATTACATTATTAGTCTCTTTCTAAGTTGATTCGCATCGCTTGGTTGGGTCGTGTAGTTGTGCCTTTCCAAGTTGATTCGCATCGCTTGGTTGGGTCGTGTAGTTGTCTCTTTCCAAGTTGATTCGTATCGCTTGGTTGAGTCGTATTCTTATGATAATGCCTTTATACTATACCGTATTGCTTGACTTATCTTTACGCCTCTTTGGATGTCCCCGATTGTGGGTTTAGCTCATATCTTCCGCCTCTTTCGGACTGTCCTGCCGATTGTGGGTTCTCGATTTCCGATTTAGGGTTCGGGTCTTGGATGCGGACTGTCCTGCCGCATGTCGAATCGGGAACTGTGCTCTCCCGAGAGTCTGGCCAGATTTAGACTAGGACTGAGTCTTGGGAGTACCATTGTCGTCCTACCAGGGGAATTATATATTTATATATGAGTAGTAAAGGTCTTGCTTGGTTATAGATATTGGTATTTGTCTGTTGATTGTCTTGGTCCTATCGGACACTAGGGGTGAGCTATAAGCCCTCTAGTTGCGATATGATCGTCGGGATTGATGCTCCCATCCGTTCTTATGGTGAGATGCAAGCTATAAGTATGAATGTGACATTAGTAGCCACATCCCGTGCAATGTTAGCTAAGTGGTTTTCCAAATAATGGCTACGATTTCTATTCTTGTAAATTGCATTGGTTGATCCCTCACTTAACTGATTCACATGATTCGGATTGTAATCTCATATCTATGTTGTGTTTCTTGAAATGCGTGCTTTTGTATAAATGACCGTATTCTTGTCTTTCATATTATTTAATTGTCTCACATGATTAGTTGAATCTCCATTATGCTAATATTGATCTATCATATTCAATCTCATTTAATTGTCATGCTTAAATATAAACTTGATATTCATATCTTTTGTAAGTATCTTACATGACTTACCTGTTTTAGTTCCTTGTTATGTTCGTTTTGACATTTTGTGGCTGGGAGAACCTTGAGTTACTCCCCACTGACTGTGGCGTTCATGTTTACATGAATGACAGGTATTAGTTGGTGCATTCATGGGGTGAAGACATGTGTGAGCTAGCGAGCACTTTGGCCTTTTAGTCGGTTTATTAGGGTTGTTTAGACTCACCTTTTATTGTATTGTCATTCGAGGGATATCTTTTCCCTCACCTTGACTATCACGTTTGTATAATTTAAACTTTATTTCCGCATTCTTTGTTTGCATTTGGTATTTTAATAAAACCGCGCTTTAAATTTTAAAAGTTTCAAAAATTCCCTATTTTCCGCTTGAATTTATATGTTATATTTTCCGCTTTATCGCGGGGTGTCACAAACATTCCCTGCTGGCTTGGTGCCCGTGGTTTTTTCCCTTATTCCTAGGGTTTTTCCATGTATAAAGATATGTGTCCTACTTTGTTATTCATTATTTAAGTTATCAGTCGTACTAAGTCAGGCTTAATTACTTGAGTTAGATTGCCCTGCAATTAAATCCCTGGCAGAACTTTATCTCCGTGTAAAATCCTGCTAAAACAACGTTCAAGCTGAATGTCTTATTGCAGTCCTTAATAAAAGTGTCCCACACTAGGTACAACTTATCCTTGGCATCATCGTACTGTAACCCATGTTCGACTATTCCCACCATCTTCATGATACACTCCTATAAAAAAGATATTGACCAACGATAGAGTTACACTGATAAAAAAATAAGGTTACAAACCTTATAACATAAGAGTTACACTTTACCAGACACACAAAGTTACACTTCCAATTGTTCACAGTTACACTTTTTTAAAACGATTTTAAAACCTCAGGCGTGATTTAAAGGAGATGAAATTCATTACTCCGTACCATATAACGAATCCCAAAGAAGGACATCCTTGAAAGTTCATTATCATCAGTCTCCAGTTGGTTCAGCAACACGGACCAGGACTCAATCACATTGGGGGACATTACATGTCAGGGAGCAAGGTAATAATGTCACTCCCACGCAGCGTAGCATGCCGACTGAACCACACTAGTTCTTCACTGTGATCAAATAAAGGTTAACTACTAAACATATACTAAATTAAATTACCGAAAAGACAACTTTAAGAAAACACCTAATTGAGAAACACTTACGTATCTAAAATTTAGTGGTCGTCTAAAAACAGGTAGTGCACAGCATGTTTACGCACAGGTTTTACATCCTTAATTAAGGATTGGTTGATCCGCAGAAACTTGGAAACAACACGCGCATTTGCACCAGCTGCCCCGCAGTCAAGTGAGCATCCAAGCCCATCCCCCCGCCCTGAGCACGACTCTTAACCACAGATAGATGTTTACTACCAGAATGTAATACTCCGTATTTAATAATAATAACAATAATATTTTGGGAGCCCAGATTGTATCTCGGCTCCCCACCAATTTCATGTAAACTTTTATTTTTCTTTTAATGAAAGCTGCGCGCATGCTTATAATAATAAAATAATAATAATAATAATAATAATAAAATAATAATAATAATAATAATAATAATAATAATAATAATAATAATACATTATACATGTATTATATACTCCCACCATATACATATACACCCTTATCCTCATCTACCCTATCCTATCCCATTTCATTTCATTTTCCACCATTAAAATTAGAGAGAATCCTAGAGAGAAAGAGGAGAGAAAAAGATAAGAAAGGAGATCGCCTTTTCGCCCCTCCGGCTTGAGAACGTAAGGTAAACGATCCTAAGCTAGTTTTTATATTATTTAATTAAGACCATTGACCTGCCTTGACCCCGACTCATTAGGGTGGTAAAAAAAATCAGATTTAATACTTGTTCCATTTTACAGTAATGATGGGTTTCCTATATCATTAGAGTGGTAAAAAAAATCAGTTTTTTACCATAATTTTTTTTCCCACCATGGTTGAGCTTGGAAACTTGTGCCTTTGAGTCGATAACCGGATTTTCATATTTGTTGTTGGGTCATGGTTAATAAGAAAGGACTTTATACTTGTTGTTAATGTCGGATTTTACCTTGTATGCGAAAATTTCAATTTAAAAGTTTTGACTTACTTTTCATTTTCATGAGTAGAACTTGTTTTAATCGTTTTACAAATAGTAATTTTATTCCTAGTAGTGTGGTACATTGTCTTGGAAATGCAGATTTTGTCTCAAATTTTGCCTAAAATTTTGAACCAAGTGAGGAATATGAACTTTTTGATTTTTCCCAAGTATGGTTAATGATATTGTAAAACTATAGTATGGTTTTTGGAATTTTGTAATAAAAAGCTGTGAATCAAAATTTTTCCATCTTAAAGGTCGACAAATTTCCCGAAAATGTTGTGAAAAACAAAATAAGCTTGATTTTTCGCTTGTGACGTACTTCGTTTATTCCTTATTACTCTAATCTTTGATTTTGACGTTTTGTGAAATCATATATAAGAAATTCCCCGTCTTGAATGTGTTCTTTTCGAAAATGAATGACATACCTACCCGGATTTTTGACCTTTCTAAGTTATGTTTTGTACCAATCGAATAGTAATGCTTTGAACTTGGCCTATAATGACATGTACCATTCTGTGACAGGTTATCCCGTATTAAAGTTTTCGAGAAATTTGAGACACATGACCTTTATGTTAAAGTTTTAATATAACATTTCGCATTTAAGTAAATTTGAGTGAAATTGCAGAATGAGAAAGAATTATTTACAAGTTAGTAAAGTGTTAAAGTTCAATCTTGAAATTCAATCGTCTTTCAAAGTTCATTATATTTCAAGTGTGCTATTAGGGCAATTATAAGGTATCGGTCATAGATTTCCTATCCCCTCCGTGTTATTTGGTTTCCTATCATTTCCATATCCGTTCTAGCTTGTTTTAATTCCCATCATCCTTATCCGTTGAGTTAACCCGAGATTTCCGGGCATAGAGTTCTGTGTGAGCCCCAAATTAGTGTTTTCTCACCCTAGCCTTAGGCATGTGTTTTCGACAAGATGAGTGATTTTGGAGATAGTCATCAAGTTTGATAATTTGGGAACACTAGGATGGTAGTTGGCCCATGTAATGCTCTAAGTGTAGTGAATTGATCACGAGAGATAACTTATAAATGATGAGTGAAATACAATCAGAAATTGGATACTTAGCAATTGTGTGGACTCATAGGTAGTGAACGCAATTGGAGGACATGTGAGGATGACTTTTAAGCACGACTCAGATGTTTTAGTTAGCATATGATCGAGTTATAACTTGTAAAATGGTGAGGGAATAGTTGAGGCACTCAGAGAGCTGAAAATAGGATGATAATAGGAATTGCAAAAGTAGTTGGGGGATGTGAAATTTAGCTTAGGGAATAATGTGAGTTGAATAAATGGTAATAAAATTTAGGAGTTCGAAATACGAGAGAGAGAGAGAGAGAGAGAGAGAGAGAGAGAGAGAGAGAGAGAGAGAGAGAGAGAGAGAGAGAGAGAGAGAGAGAGAGAGAGAGAGAGAGAGAGAGAGAGAGAGAGAGAGTATTAGAACGAGAGATGAGTTGGAGATTTGCGAGTGGTAGCCCGTCATTCACTGAGGAATTTGTTTTAAGTTTCAACTGAACCGTTTGAAGAGGTATAATCGTGGATGAGTTGAGTTCTAGTAACTGGGATCTATGCAATTGTGAATTTGGTGATATCAAGTTTAGTTGTAGCCATGAGAGTAAGAGTGGGCATGATGAGACCGTTAACCTAAGTACATCGGAATGATATGTGAAAGTGGTTGCGTCAGATTCCAACCCTGAGAGTGGTAATATAGAGTTCGTTTGAAAAATTGCCTCCCAAGCGTTATTGTGAAAATGCCCACGGTGTGTATCGTGATTGTGTTGTAGTGCGTAAGTGAGTGGTGATGTTGTTGCTATTCCTTGAGAATGATGAGTGATTAGGCCGTGTCCATGAGATAGTGCAAGCATTGTGTTTACTGACGTGACTAGAGTGTCGCACTACGGTGCAGTTGTTGGTGATGGAATATTAGGCTCGTGTTGGTCGTATGCCTAGGGTGCTTTATTTAAATTGTGTAGTCATGATGGCCATAAGACCAATAGTTGTGTTTGATTCGGTTGTTTAATGGTATATGAGTCACCATCGGGATTTATTAGCATTTGTGTGATTAAATAAAGAGTTCGGAACCGAGTTGAGAATGAAAACATTCTGCCCAGGTGATTCTCGACCGAGTGTACCATGCACTAGACCGAGTGGTTGCCTACTTGGCCGAGTGGCCTCCTACACCCGACCGAGTGGTCTGCTTTGACCCTTGTTGTGTTGATATTTGACCGAATATTGAGCATATACCCTCATTTCGCGGTTTATATTAGTTGACTTGTGTTTGGATAAGCCTGTTGACCTTACATGGATGATATTTTGCGAATTATTTACGTTTGATCATATGGTATGGCAATTTGCAAGTGAATAGAAATCATTGATTCGACATAAGTAGGTTGATGACAAAAATTATATGGTAATCTTGTTTAATGTGTGTCAATCGACGTGAGTTCATTTTGTTGCATAGAAGTAAGATGAAAAATACAAGTTGTATGTTTCATAGTGATCGTTTGTATAATTGTGATTATGGTCTTCTGTATGAGCGGAATTGTTGGTGATAGATGGGAATGGATGTTGAAAACACATGTGTGATCATGTGGTGGATTTGACGCGGTATATGCGTGGTATAGTATCCGGAAAATTGGGAATGTTGAACATGGTTGAGTCACATGATGAGTGACATTGCATTATTTGGTTGTTTCATAGAGTCTTCATGTTCGTGATTGATTTGCGTACAGGTGTATGTGTGAGATTAGATGTGATTTATATGTGTATAGTAATGATCGAGTTATACCCCGAGACTTATGCGTAGACGTAGAACAAATTGAGTTAGGTGTTGTTAGGGGATTAGAGTTTCGAACCGTGGGCAGGACCTTGTACCTTGACATTTGGGAGGCTCGTAGAGTAGGGATTAGGACCATATTGGATTTATTTACGGATTTGCAATAAATAGGAAAGAGTGTCGAACCTCGAACATGGTCATTTGTCAAATTTAGTAATGAGTGTATGAGACCGTATTTTGAGGTTGATAGTCGAACTTCGGGACGAAGTTCTCTTTTAGGGGGGTGAATGTAACAATTCGGAAGTTTAGGAAAAAGGAAGTACGGAATGTGAGGAAATAGTGAGAGATGTGAGGGAGTAGCGATAATGGAACACCGAACTTTGGGACGAGAGTACACATCAGATTTGAGAGAATAGTCGCAAAAAGGAAGCGTGAGGTGAAACTTCGGGGACGAAGTTTATTTTAAGGGGTGAAGATTGTAATACTCCGTATTTAATAATAATAATAATAATAATAATAATTATAATAATAATAATAATAATAATAATAATATTTTATTTATACAAGTTATTTTGAGACGGAATAATAATGATTACAATAATAATAATAATACATTTTACATGTATTATATACTCCCACCATATACATATACTCCCTTATCCTCATCTACCCTATCCCTATTTCAATTCATTTTCCACCACTAAAACTACAGAGATTCCTAGAGAGAGAGGAGAGAAAAATAGAAGAAAGGAGATCGCCTTTTTCGGTTACCTCCTTGGACAGTACTGGCTGAGGTAGTTGGCTTAGCACCCGACCCCTGGTTGTTGTTGGTGTTCGTAGCAGGCTTCTGATAAGAATAACCGCCATTGCGGTTACCTCCCCCGTTGCTGCTCTAACCTCCCCGGTTGTTCCATGACTCAGCTGGTCAGTTGCTCGCAAAACTCTGTGCCGGCCCCTGAGAAAAACTCCCCTGTCCTGGCCTCTAGTAACCCCCGCTTACCGCACTGGTACACTCATGTCTCTTGTGGCCTACACCACCACAGTTAAAACAGGTCATTCCCCAGCTGCTGTTACTGTTCCCACGGCCACGCCCATAGGAAGCCCATGTACTAAACCCCGAACCAGCTGAATATGCTCTAGCTTGAGTGCGGTTGCCCTTCTTGTAGCTAGATTGGCCACCACCCTCGCTCTCAGCCTTTCTTTTCTCAGCACCTCTCTCTTGCGTCATCTCTACCAGCCTCTCAGGTCTCCCAGCCCTCTCATAAGCTTCCTTAACATCTGTAAGGATCCCCACGGGTAACTTCTCCATTATCTTGGGGGTCAACCCCTTCTCAAACCTCAGAGCTAGGTTCTCATCACTCAATCCCATATCCTCATCATACCTAGCCTTCTCATTAAACTGTTTGTAGTACTCAGCCACTGATATCTCAGAGGTCATCTTAAACCCATCAAATTCCTCCCTCAGCTTACTCCTCACATGCTCCGGCACAAACTCCCTCTTCATAGCTTTCCTAAACTTTTCCCAAGGAATAGCAGGCAGCTGATACGTGCCTAATGTATAGTCTTTTTAGCCTATTTCAGCACGTATTTCTATGCATAGTTATACTGTTTTTATGGTATTTTGCCCCGAATTGGCCACTTTGGTGCATTTTGTCCTTTTTGTAGGAATGATCGCGAAAGTAGTGGAATCGTACCCTTTTTCGTCCTTTTTGCATGCATTTAGAGGAGACGAGATTGTTCCAGAGTGAGATACTGCATTTCGAAGCGTCGTGGCACGCATTACGAGGCATTCAGGCAAGGACGTGAGCTGAAATGAAGTCAAGTTACTCGATCGAGCAGTTTTTCCACTCGATCGAGTGGTTTCTACGTCCCAGAAGTGGTCGATCGAGTACTTTGTACTCGACCCTTAGCTTGCAGAAAGAGCAGTTACTCGATCGAGTAACTTTCTACTCGATCGAGTAGAATTGGCTGAAGACTTGGTCGATCGAGTGGTTTTAATCCACTCGATCGAGTGGTTTCGTTGGTTTTGGGCTTTAAACAGCCCGTGAGTTATTTGTTTCGCTAAACTTATTTTGCTTCCTATTTAAGCACGCTTTACTAGGTTAATTAGGATATCTTTTCATCTATCAAACTTCCTACTGTAAACTTTGCTACGTACTTTTCATCATTCACTGTAACTTTGTTTTGGGATTATTATTGCTCGGATTCGATCGTCCTTTACGCCGGAATCGCATTGATTGTAATTCCTTCTCTTCCTTTAATAATAATTAACCTTTTTGTTGCTTTAATTATTTGTTTTTCTTATTATTCCTTTTGCCCTAATTTCTCTTTATGCGATTTATTGGTTATTTCATTATGTTTACTGCTGGAAAATTATTTGCTGTTAGTTTAATTAGTAAAATGAGTAGCTAAACCCCTTTCATGTTTGGATTAGGGGATCTGTGGTAGAAATGTGATGATGTAGTGAATGAATTAGATGAATTAATTGTGAGACCCTGTCACCATAGCAATTTAATTGTATTTATTCGACTTAGTTGAGTGCACGCTTCTATGTCACCCTTTAATCTGGCTAAAATTAATCCTGGATCGAAAGATTGAACTAAATAGGCCTGCTATGAACAGTAGACTACCCTAATGAGGATGAAAGTTAAGTTAGTGGTAATTTAGGATAGAAAGTGGACCGAAAGGACCTTTCAACATCCGTCTCACATTAGTTCGTCTGAATCATTTACAGCTGAGTCATTAGACTACCGTAGTGAACCGAAATCCCGACATGTCCCTCTCTTCTTGATAGTTCAAACCGATTTTCCTGCTCTTATTGCTCTTACTTTTATTTCTCTTTTCCTTTAATCTCGTAGTTTAGAAATCAATTCAACAAAACCCCCCAATTGTTACTTTAGGACTAGAATTAGACAGCTGATAATTACATTACCTCCCTGTGGATTCGATACTCGACTGCCTCTACTACATTTTAGTTGAGACCGTTAGGTTTTATCTTTGATAGGGTTGCGATAGCCGTGCCAAATTTTGGCGCCGTTGCCGGGGAGGCAATCGTTTAAATTATTTGTTGTTTTAATTTTTAGTCTTTCTTTTAGTTTAAGGGGCATCCGTTCCTTAAACTATTCTTATATTCTATTTGTAGCTTCTTCTTATGCGCAGGTCACAGGGCGGTGAATTATTGCCTTACAATCCTGAGATTGAGAAATCTTTGCGCTAGTTGAGGCGATCATCTAGGATATTGCCGACAAAGGAAGAGCTGAGTACTCTGTCTAGTTACCACGAGAACGCTCTTTTCGAGGAAGACCAACCTTCTTCTTCTGTTTCCACCTCTTCAGCTGGGACCGTTACTTCTCCAGAAATTCCAGTCATGGCTGAGGAAGCAAGTATAGCTAGTCACTCTGAGCCGACAGCTGCGAATCTTTACAAAGGATTCGAATTACCAGGAGATGTTGGAAAATTCGAACCGAAGCCTTCATATATTAATATGGTTGAGAGGAACCAATTCGGGGGAGCTGCAAATGAGGATGCAGCCAAGCATATGGAGACTTTCATTAATTACTGCTCTTCCATACCCCCACCAGCCGGTGTGACCCAAGACCAGATAAAAGAAACCATGTTCATTTTCTCACTCCGAGATGCTGCAAGGGAGTGGTATAGGGATCTGGACCCGCTTTGCTCATGGGATAACTGACTGGAATTCGTTGGCTTTGGCGTTTTACAAGAAGTACTTCTCTGCTTCGAAGACTAATGCTACTAGAGCTCAAATCACGAGCTTTAAACAGGGGCCTGATGAGAACTTTCATGAAGCATGGGTCCGTTTTAAGACGCTGGTGCGAACTATTCCGCGCCATGGGTTCGAAAAATGGAGTTTATGCAATCAGTTCTATAATGGGCTGTATGACGATCAGAGGGCTATTTTGGATGCTTCAGCTAGTGGCCGGTTTGCTGAGAATATGGGAGAGACTAAGGGGTGGAAGATCATTGATGACTTAGCCACCCATAAAGTTGAGTATGGGAATTCGGAGGGAATCAAAGGAGGAGTCTTTGAATCTCCTTCGTAGCGCAATAGAGGCTCTCACGGCGAGGTTCGATAAGTATGAGTTGGGAGGGGCCTCGAAAGGAGGAATCTATCACGTAAATCTTTGTTTTCAGACGGTCCTTTCGTCTCGTAAGAGATGTGGAGGAGAGGGGCATGTTTGAGATAATTGTCCACATTCTTATGAGTCTTGTGCTGCCTTTCAACATTACAGGCAGAACAACACCTATTATGAGCCGAACATCCACCCCAATTTGAGGTGGAGTAGTCAAAACGTGCTCAATCCCACTCCTCCTCCGCACCAGCAGCAGCCGTATATCCCTCCACACAAGAATCAACAAGGCTTTTATAAGCCTCCTTCTTTCACTCCTTCTAATCAAGGTGCATCATCTTCCGGTGGGGTGAGTGAAATAGGTGAGATAAAGTCTATGTTGCAGTCCATTTCAAAGCATTTGCAGCTGAGTGATCAACAAAATCAACAGAAGGACGCGTCTATTAAGGCACTTGAGACTCAAGTTGCCCAACTTGCTGCAAATCAATCCTCGAGAAAGCAGGGTCATTTACCGACTCAAAATGAGAAGAATCCACATGAGACGGTAAATCTGATAGAATTGAGAAGCGGTCTTTCCTATGAGGGACCCGAAATGCAAAAATCAGACCTGAGGGAGGCTAAAACTGATGATGAACAGTGTTCTGTTGAGAAAAAAAGGCTCACGACAAAGCAGTTACTCGATCAACTAAAATCTGGTGTTCGATCGAGTAAACAGGAAGAGCAGACTGCTCGATCGAGTAGTTTATCTGCTCGAGTGAAGCAGAAAGTAGAGTTGGTCGATCGAGTGGGAATTTTACTCGATCGACTGATTCTGAAGGAGAAACTGCTCGATCGAATGAAGAAATTGGTCGATCGAGTAGTATTGATGACGTGAAGCTTATTCGAGAGCCTGCTAGTGCTTGTTTAAGCGAGATATCACCGGAAAGACCTCGTTCGAGAGGTAAGAAGCGTCCAAAGGATACAGAACTTGCACTGGAAGACACATTGGAAGCGAGAAACTAGGGACTTGAGATACCTATCACGGTTCCCTTCCCGAGGCGGCTGCAGAATACAAAGGCCAATCAACAATTCGGCAAATTTGTCAAACTTATGAAGAGCTTGGAAGTCACTGTGCCGTTCACTGAATTGATGACAAAGGTACCCTCTTATTTAAAGTTTATAAAAGAAATCTTAGCGCGTAAGAGGACTATTAATGATAGTGAGACCGTAGCTTTGACTGAGGTGGGGTCAGCCCTATTTCAAAACAAGTTACCCCCTAAGCAATCAGACCCGGGTAGTTTTTCAATTCCGTGTCATATCGGTATGCATTTGATTGATAACGTGCTATGCGATTTAGGCGCTAGCGTGAGTGTCTTACCGTTATCTCTGGCTAAGAGATTTGGTTTGACAAAGCTGAGTTGTACCAACATGACTGTCCAGATGGCCGACCGTAGTTTATCACGGCCACTAGGTGTAGTAGAAGACGTACCTGTTCAGATCGGGAAGTTCTTTATTCCCGTCGACTTCGTTGTCTTAGACATCCTCGAAGATGCACACACCCCTATAATTTTAGGGAGACCATTTTTGTCTACTGCTCGTGCAGTTATAGACGTCGGGTGGAAGACTTTGACCTTTCAGGTAGGGGACGAGGAGCTGATTTTTCATCAGTTTAGGTTCCAGAGAGCTCCCATGCAAGCCCAACCTTGCAATGCTCTCTCTTCTATTGATCCTATTATTGACACTCCAGATGAAAATTTGGAGAATCGTGCTGCTATTGTTAACCCTCCGCCTCAGACTGAGAGCAAAAAGGAGGAAAGTTCGCCCATTTTCCTTCTTTGCAGTACAGGATGAAAGCAATGAAGGAGCTGTCAAAGGACATGGTGCAATTATTATCAATCAAATTGAAGATGATGACGCTAAAGCTGGTGATAAAGGAGCAAGGACGAGGAAAGTTCGCGCTTACGTGGATGTGAACTACTCCCCTCCTACCGTTTCAAGTGATAATTCATGCTCATGGAAGCTGAAGAGGACAGTCAATGTTGCTGAGATGACGTCCTCCAGTCAGGAGCCCACCAAGGGGCTACTGAAATTTGTTGGGAATTAAACGGGGAAATGCCCCATGTAACACTTTGTAATAGATAATTTTTGAATTTCTTTTGAATTTGTTTTATTGCGTTTTAATTAGGATAATTAGTTTTAGACAGTTTTTAGCATAGACGTAAGACTATAGACTGTTCTTATGCGTATTTGGTATATTGGGAAATTTTTGCGTGTGTTCTTATGCAGGTTTGGGAAAGTTTCACGCATTCCAAGGGAGAAAAGACGAAAATTCAAGAGCTTACGCGAGAAAAGTCCTCGATCGAGTACTTTTTGTACTCGATCGAGTGAAAATCAGGTCGATCGAGTAAAACAAAAAGGGAGACTTCTCGATCGAGTAGAATTCTACTCGATCGAGTGACTGGAGCATAAAAGTGTTCGATCGAGTGGTTTAAAACCACTCGATCGAGTGAAATGAACAGTATACAGGGAGTGTTTTGCCTTAAACTCTTTTGTTTCGTTCTAAACTTCATTTTCCCCTAAATTTTCGTCTATCAAACCCTAATTGCGATTCAAACTCTCCCAAATCCCCTTTATTTCTTGCCTAATCACCAAATTCGTCTCCTACCTTTCCTTGTTTGCTTATTAATCTTCAAAAGCCCCTTATTTTCCCCTTCATTTGTGTTGTTTATCTCGGTTTTAAAAGGGTTTTCGGGTTTGCGGGTTTTTTCGACTGAAAATTCGCTATTTTTGCTTGTTTATTTGGAGATTAATTGTACTTGTAGGATCATTCTCATCAAGTAAGTGTTTGTTCCTTCCTCTATGCATTATAATTTGGATTATTTCGAATTTTCATGAGGAAAATTGATTTAGGGTTTGAATATCCATGTTTAGTTGAATTTTTTCGACTTGTCTGTGTTTATTACCCTCAATTAGCTTGCTTGATGATCATAATTCCCCTTCCTCGCTGTTTCACATGCTTAATTCGAATTCTACATGAAATTTTTTGCGATATGGGTGCTAGACTGTCGAGTTTTCGACTATCACTTGGTTATTGCTGCTGTAATCTGTCTAAATTAGCTTCTTTGTCACTTAATTGCTGCTGTTTAGACTGCTATCACACCCTGTCGATGCCTAACATGCCTCCATTCGAATTTTGTGCAAACAATCTCGCGATTAGGGCTACCTCGATCGAGTTTTTTATCGTCGGACGGTTTATATCTTTGCATTGCTTTAGTTAACCTCAGTGTTACTTATGTGCTGCTGTTGTTAACTGCTTTTCCCGTCCCCTATCACCATTTGCATGCTATAGTTCGGAATTTCTAAGGATTGTTGGGATTTGTATGCTGTAAAGTCGAATTTTCAACTAGTAGTGGGGTTTACATGCTGTCACATGCTGGTTTTACTTGTTGTTTTAGTCACGGTTAGCAGCTGTTTTCTTATCACACCCCTTCCCTATGTTTTCAGGATGGACTCGAGTACTTTACCTTCTACCAGTACTACTTCCAGCCCGTCTTTGAGTGAGACAGTGGCCTCTGCTGTCGCCACTGCCTCCACTTTGATTACCAGTGCAGCCCCTGTGTTCCTAGTTTCAGCTGCATGGACGGTTTTTACTCCAGTGAGCTCAGCTGCGAGCTCAGTTCAGGCTACCACTTCCTCCACGGTCACCACCACAGCTAGCACTGCTGCTAGTTCTTCTTCAGTGGTGACCACAGTAGCCACTACCTCTTCACCACTCTCTACTTTTACACCTGTGGCGGACTCGCCAGCAGTCGCAGCTGCCTTCAGAGCAGCCCTGGTTCCTCACACCGTTGCTTCAAGAGCTTCCGCTTTGAGTTCCAGAGGCCGGGGTCATAGACAGTCTCGAGCTACGCCAGCTCTTGTTACCTCTACTTCCGCTCCTAGCACTTCTACAGCTGCTTCGCTTCTTCGCTTCTACTTCAGCACCATTACGGTCCCGAGGGGACACCTCCCTCGACCCTCACCTAGATTATCCGCATGTATTATTCGTCAACGCTTTACACCGTACGCAGTTTTATAACCTGCTTAAGTGTGTGCATGTACCTTCCCGTTTTCTAGAGAAAACGGCACTGGAGATACTCGGCATTTACGAGTCGGTTTGTGAGTTATTACGGGTCACAGGGATGCCTGGCCTCATCACTATGAGAGGTCGTACCTTCTTAGAGCTGAGTCTCGAGTTTCTCAGCTCTTTTACCTTCTCCCGGGGCCTAAGAGGTCGACCCGAGAGCCTTTCGGTGTCCTTCCGGTTGTTTAACAGGACCTTTCCGATGACACTAGGGAAGTTTGGTAGGTTACTTGACCTTTCCTCTACGGGCTTGATCGCTTTGCCCCGAGGAAGGTCTACCGTCGCTTTGGCGGTGAAACCGCCGGAACCACTTTTCGGGAGCGAAAGCTCCATCGGGTCCACCTACCCCCTGTCCGTGTTTTCCTGAGACTGATGGGGAGCATTATCTTCGGCCGAAAGGAGCCGAACAACATTACCAACAACGAGCTCTCTATCCTGGGCGGTTACCTGAATGTCGACTGCGAGGGTCCCTTCACCCTCAACATTGCCCACTTGACCGCCTAGTACCTTCTGAGCCAGGGGAAGAAGGAGGAGGGGACCATTGCCTGCGGTGGCATAGCCACCATTCTTGCCCGTCGCCTTTTCCCCGTTTGGCCTCGTGACTTGCAGTACCTCGCTGGAGAGAGGCTACTGAGTGTGGACGCTATGCTCTCCCAGCATTGGCTCACCCCAGACTACCAGACTTGGAAGATAGACGGCTCCTTGTCTGTTGACTTACCCTGTCAGACTCTCCCCCGTCTTGAGCCCTTGTCTACTGTCGCAAAGGGCCACCGTCTGCCACCACTACCTCTCCTTCCCCTTCCACCCAGACCTACTCCTGATGCACCCGCGGCCAAGAAGCGGCGACTTGAGACTGGAGAGGGGTCCACACCTTCAGGGAGTACCCAGCCTTCCACGGCTACTCCCGATCCGACCCCTACTCCCACTACTACTACCACTCCTACTCCTACTCCACCTCCCACTGACCAGACTAAGCCGGTCTTACCGGCTACTTTTAGACTACCTCCTCCTTTTGTGGCGCCCGCGGTCCTGGACCAAGGGGGCGCCGTTTACGGGTTGTTGCGTGAGATTGCAGAGCGTCAGGCTCGTATGGAGAGGGACTTAGCTTTGACCTTACACCCTCTGTACGAGTACCACTTGCGGCGACACGGACCGATCCCGGAGGGTTGGCCACACCCTTCCTTCTTCCGGTACCCAGCTGAGGGGTATCCGGCGTCAGAGGAGGAGGAGGAGGACGAGGACCCAGAGGTGGCAGTGGAGAGAGCTCGCGCTGAGGAGTGGAGGAGGAGAGAGGAGGAGGAGGACCCGGAGTACAGGGCGGAGGTTGGCCATGAGAGCAGTGACGACGACGACGACGAGTAGCTGCTGGTCTACTCACTTCCCCAGTTTTCTGGCTGGTTTGGGGAAGTTCGTATTTTGTATGTATCTTTTACTCTTTTATTTTGTCTCCTTCATTGTATTGTTTTTATTTTGCTGGTTGTATATTCCTGTTCCCCTGTATATATCTGCTGGTGTATGCTGGAGGACGACGAGGGCGTTGTCCGTTTTGGTTTGGGGAGGGTATTGCATCCTTTTGAGTCTGCATCTACATCTGTTTTTGCATTCACGTTTAGTTTTCAGCTTGCATTGTCCTTTATTTTCCATCAAAAATCCAAAAAAAAAATATATAAAATTTCGAAAAAATTCAAAAAATTTCACGTTTATTTTTGCATATAGATTGTGTCGGAACGGTAGATTTCCATGATGATAATGCACTATAACTTGTCTTTTTGCTTGAGCCTTGCACTTCTGTTGATAGTATTTGCTTTGCCATATGCATAGTCTACGAGTTTCTGTTCAAATATAGCTGACTGTTTAGACTTGACCTGATAAATTGGCAACCTACTTAAAATTTCTGAGTTTTTAGAGCCATAACTGGTGACATTCATGACCAGTTCATTAGGAATTTTGAGTAGTACTCCTTGCATAGCATGTTCGTCTTTTTTGCACATTTATGACATTCAATTTCGAGTCAAATGCACATATTCGGGTTTGTGGTCGGTGTCACATGCAAGGAGGGCCTTGCAAATTTCCCTTTCCTTATATTTTTCACCCATTTAGCTCCACATTAGCCAAATTTGCCTTTTTGACCCATTAGCTACATCCCAAACTAAGCCTGCCTAGTCAAGCTAGTTAGTATGTCTTTTGTGGTATGAGTTTTCATCTGCAGTTTGGCCGTATCTCTTTTGTACGGAGTTGTTGGAAAATAAAGGAAGGGAGTATGAAAAAGAAAAAGAATTGAAAAAAAAAGAGTTGTTTTATTCGAGTTAGTCCTTTCAGACGGTATTAAAAAAAGGAACTTTGTGACCGTTTGACTCCTCCGTTTTATCCCATATTTTTTGAGGAGATTGTGTTTGATTCTAGTGAGTTGTGTGCCAAATGAAGGGCACTTGTACTTAGTTTTTCAGTCAGTTGAGATTCGGATGTTTCATTATGGTCCTGTTAGGAACTAGCTTGACACTTTTACCTCCACATTTCCATAACATGTTTTGCCTTTTCTCACCTGAACCCTCACTATTCCCTAACTATTTGTAAGCCCTCGGCTGTGACGGACATTATTGGTTGGAATTTGTGCATTAGTACTTGAATTGTCTTTCATTTTTGTTGCATGCATGCTATGTAGGTCGCAGTTAGGTGAGTGACTGTATTTTCTTCTCTCTTCTACATATAACATTCACCCTTTGCTTCATGAGAGAAGAGTGACCACGAGAGAGTCCGATTTTGTTGGTCTTGCAAGGTCGATAGGTTGGCTATATTTCTGAACAGCTTATAATTAATTTGCGTATTGACTGCTTAGCTTTAACTGTTAATTTTTGTTGCATTAAATTGGTTCAAGTAGACAAGTTAAGTTAGCTCTGAGTTATTTTTCCGTTCCATTAGTGTATAGTTTTGAGTTTACTCGAGGACGAGTAAAGGTTCGGTTTGGGGAGATTTGATACGTGCCTAATGTATAGTCTTTTTAGCCTATTTCAGCACGTATTTCTATGCATAGTTATACTGTTTTTATGGTATTTTGCCCCGAATTGGCTACTTTGGTGCATTTTGTCCTTTTTGTAGGAATGGTCGCGAAAGTAGTGGAATCGTACCCTTTTCCGCACTTTTTGCATGCGTTTAGAGGAGACGGGATTGTTCTAGAGTGAGATACTGCATTTGGAAGCGTCGTGGCACGCATTATGAGGCATTCAGGCGAGGACGTGAGCTGAAATGAAGTCAAGTTACTCGATCGAGCAGTTTTTCCACTCGATCGAGTGGTTTTTACGTCCCAGAAGTGGTCGATCGAGTACTTTGTACTCGACCCTTAGCTTGCAGAAAGAGCAGTTACTCGATCGAGTAACTTTCTACTCGATCGAGTAGAATTGGCTGAAGACTTGGTCGATCGAGTGGTTTTAATCCACTCGATTGAGTGGTTTCGTTGGTTTTGGGCTTTAAACAGCTCGTGAGTTATTTATTTCGCTAAACTTATTTTGTTTGCTATTTAAGCACGCTTTACTAGGTTAATTAGGATATCTTTTCATCTATCAAACTTCCTACTGTAAACTTTGCTACGTACTTTTCATCATTCACTGTAACTTTGTTTTGGGATTATTATTGCTCGGATTCGATCGTTCTTTACGCCGGAATCGCATTGATTGTAATTCCTTGTCTTCCTTTAATAATAATTAACCTTTTTGTTGCTTTAATTATTTGTTTTTCTTATTATTCCCTTTGATCTAATTTCTCTTTATGCGATTTATTGGTTATTTCATTATGTTTACTGCTGGAAAATTGTTTGCTATTAGTTTAATTAGCGATATGAGTAGCTAAACCCCTTTCATGTTGGGATTAGGGGATTTGTGGTAGAAACGTGACGATGTAGTAAATGAATTAGATGAATTAATTGTGAGACCCTGTCACCATAGCAATTTAATTGTATTTATTCGACTTAGTTGAGTGCACGCTTCTATGTCACCCTTTAATCTGGCTAAAATTAATCCTGGATCGAAAGATTGGACTAAATAGGCCTGCTATGAACAGTAGACTACCCTAATGAGGATGAAAGTTAGGTTAGTGGTAATTTAGGATAGAAAGTGGACCGAAAGTTCCTTTCAACATCCGTCTCACATTAGTTCGTCTGAATCATTTACAGCTGAGTCATTAGACTACCGTAGTGAACCGAAATCCCGACATGTCCCTCTCTTCTTGATAGTTCAAACCGATTTTCCTGCTCTTATTGCTCTTACTTTTATTTCTCTTTTCCTTTAATCTCGTAGTTTAGAAATCAATTCAACAAAACCCCCCAATTGTTACTTTAGGACTAGAATTAGACAGTTGATAATTACATTACCTCCCTGTGGATTCGATACTCGACTGCCTCTACTACATTTTAGTTGAGACCGTTAGGTTTTATCTTTGATAGGGTTTCGATAGCCGTGTCATCAGCCCCTACTTCGCATACAGATCTATAGCATTCACCTTGACCTTATCCCACCACTCTCCTGCTGCCTCCCTCAAGTAGAACGCAGCTTGCTATACCCTCATCTCATCCAGACAGTACACCAAATCCAGGATGTTCTCCATCTCTCTGTGCCAATTATCCAGAAGAATTGGCTCCCCGGTCCCCTTGTACTCTTTTTGGTCAAACCTCGCTATATAGAGGCTAATCTTTGAATGATCAACATCCTTGTCCTTCCCCATTCTCTTCAAAGCTTCTGTAAGAGCATCTTGGTGCTCCAACATCTTAACTATGTCATCGGTGGTCATGTTCTCAGCTCTAGCATAAAGGGCGTTTCTCTTTGGCGGCATCTTGCAACTATATAAGAAAAGGTAGACATAAACATACATACTATAACACAGAACACGTATATAGCCTGCACAGAACCCACTCGATCGAGTACCATAACCTACTCGATCGAGTTGAGGCTACTCGATCGAGTGTCCAACATACTCGATCGAGTGCCCCGACTCCAGACCCCAAACAAACCTTCTGATCTCAAACATACTCGACCGAGCTAACCAGCCACTTGATCGAGTGACCCCTACTCGATCGAGTTCCCCTATGTACTGGATCAAGTACCCAAAAATACGATTCTGACCAGAAAAACAACAAACTAACCACTCGATTGAGTCAGGCCCACTCGATCGAGCAGCTCACCTACTCGATCGAGTGCACCCCACTCGATCGAGTCATGCAGACTCGTATACACTACCCGCATGTCAGCTCACTTCCCCAAACTTACTATGCAACCTTTATAACTCCAACATTATAATTATAACTACGCATGCATATCTACGCAATTCTTCATATAATCAATAAAATAATCTACTTCATGTTATCAAAATGCCAAATTATAAACACCCAACATACTTCTCATTCAATTCACATATAAAACATATCTCTTCAACTTTTAACCATATTTTCAATTCCCCACATCCAACATCCAACAATTCACAACACATACCGTTACGTTCACATACAAACCAAAAGACAACACATACGACCCTGACACACATCCCCATGTGACCGGTTCAAAATTTGCAGGGCGAGTTCGCGACTTTATGACGTCTCCCAAGCCTTTGCATTAGCTCCTACAACCTTTACCTGGGTTCATTTTAATTGACTCCCTATGTTCATTAGATTCATTGGTTTCAGGTTTCAGGATCGTCGCTCTGATACCACTTTGTGACACCCCCATACTCCAAGTGCCTTACCAGGACCACTCAGGTATAAGAATGTCACCATCTCGGTTTCCCGAGGCAATGATCATCAAAAGACGATAAAGAAACAATACTTAAATAGTATAAATTTTAGGTGATTACAATCCAAAAACCAAAGTAATAAAATACGTATACATGTTCTCAAAACCAAATGTCTAACAACTACTCAAAACTACAGCGGAAGACTCTATCATCTCGTGGTGACACATCCCAGCTAGCCCATATATCTCGACTCATAACTGGTCAACAATTGCTCACCATCCCCGAATGGTTCACTACAGTTTTTCAAAACAAAAACGGGGTCAGTACTAATCACACAAATATATATATAATAACAAAAAGACAGAAACCAACACAGCTCAATCGTCACATAACCCAAACTCGAAAATCAACTCCTCATCACTGACTACACACTAAAGTGTGTAGCCTGCCAGAGTATCCATCGCAATAGGTTACTCCACACCGCCAGTGAGGGACCGCAACCGTTCCCACCTAAGCCCCGCTCATCTCCATTGAGCGATAAACCCAAATACATTAATGTGCACATCCCTTATGTGGCGGGTTCCATAGAAGGCGAATAATGGGTGTGAAGCCACTTCCGCAAGTGACTCCACTCAGTCAGGGACGTACCCCAAAGAACACAGACAGATACAATCAATCACAATCATCAACAGTAACCAATTCTAACAACCGTCACAATACGAGTATGATACTATACAACAACCACAACCAACAACGAACACATTATGTGACTAATACTGAGCAGGGAAACCCTACCTGGAATGCAACACAAGGAGACAATCTCAACAGCAACAGCTGTATCAAAATCTCTCTTCTACGAATCCTCCTCCTAACATACAATCATATAATTACTAACAATAAAATAACCAACAAAAACCCCCAATCCCCCAAATTAGGGTTTAAACAAACTTAACTAATTACTATAAAATTGGTACGTAGATCTTACCCTCGACGCAAGGATCACAAGGATGCAAAGAACGATGAAATCCGACCTCTCAAGCTCCGGGATTTGTCAATAACACGGATGATGCAAAGAACGTAGGTTGAATCTCCTTTAAAAATTATTAGGTTTGTAAAAGTGTATTATGAAGGTGACGGAAATATTTATATATTAATCCGTGTTATTAACAAAACCCGTCGAATTATCACCCGTTAACCGAGCTACTCGATTGAGTAACTGACGTACTCGATCGAGTGCCACTTACTCGATTGAGTACCCAGGCTACTCGAACGAGTACCCTAGAGACAGAATACTGTTTTTAAAATCAAAACACCCTTACTCGACAGAGTAAGGTTCACTCGATAGAGTACCCAGAAACTCATTTAATCGTAGTATTACACTACTAATGGCCGTGGCCACCACGGCTGGTGGTGGTGGTCCACGTTGGCAGTGGAGGTGGTGGTGGTATTTGGGTTGAGTCGGGATTTGTATAGTGTAAGACGAGTTTTATTTATTTAATTAGTCATATACATATTTGTATAATGTATTAGTATAGTTATACGTATTGGTATAAATATATTAGTATATTATACGTATTGGCATACGTATTGGATTAGTATATTTATACATATTTGTATACGTATTTGTATGATTAGATGAGTATCTTTATAAGTATTCGTATTATTATCGTATTTTAGGAAATGGGTTTTGTGAGACGGTTTTACGAGACTTGCCAAGCTTGTGTGACGGTTTGCTTATGCAGATATGTTATGAGGTAGGTTAATCCTACTCAGTTTCAATATGCATTTGAATTGTCATGTGAGTCGTATTTTATTTGTCATTGCATTATAACATGGTTTTGGTTGAGATGGTTGGATGAATCGGTAATTGGCATATTGTGTGGCATCTTGTGTTTGTTATGTGGTCATGTATATTGGGTAATATGATGGTTGTGACCGTTGGTTGTTGTTGAGGAGACGGGAGACGGTTGGGAGACCGTCTTCCGCTTGGGTTGCCTCTTGGAGCTTCCCACTCTAAGAGGGATGTGGACATTAATGACTTGAGTACGGAGGGACTTGTGTGGTTGAGACACGACGTTTGGCAAGGGATCCGGTTGGCTTCCGGACCCGGTATGTCGTGGCATGTCCCGGTACCTGTTTGTTGTTATCGGTATGTCTGGGCGTGTCCCGGTACCAGTGTGGTTGACAATATGTCTGGGCATGTCAGAGTACTAGTGTGGTTGTCGGTATGTCTGGGTGTGTCCCGGTGTAGATACCTCATTTCTGCACCTCCCGCAAACCACCCGATGATGATTGGGCCGCATGTTTGGTACGCGGAACGATTTGTGGCAATTCGTAAGATTATCGTCAAGTGATTGCTCAAATATTAATGTCTACCTCTTAGTTGTCATCTACGTCCCGATACGGTCGTTTTGTGAAGAATTAGAGTACATTCGAGTCCGAGCCTAAAACCGTCTCCATTTTTCGATAACCGTTAAATCCGAGTCGAATGTTTGGAATGTTCGGATATTTCTATTCCATATTTTATAAATTTTATCTTTTAGAAAACAATTTCCCGTAATATTCACATAAGATATTAAGTAAAACCGAATTATTTCCGTCCGACCATAACTCAAACATGGAAATCTTTCTTCAGCAGGAGGAAACCACTTGGGAATAGACGCAGCAGGTGCTGCGCCTCTTCCAAGAGACGCATGGGCTCGCCGCGCCTCTTCCCGTGCCCTTTCTCGCATGTTTCTCGTATCTTTTTCATATCTTTCCGAGATTCACTTCCAAAGAGTCTCCGAAACCCTAATTCCTTCACGTGATTAGTATAAATAGGAGCCTTCGCTCCTCATATTTCTCACGCGAGTGTCCGCCCTACTCTTCTCCCCTTGCATTCTAGACTTTGTTCTTACTTTTTGGTGTTTACGTGCGTGAACTTTCGACCACGTAAGCTCGGATCCTTCTGAGTACCAGCCTCCCCGTTTGCATGACCGACCAATTTGACCAACACCACATCAATCAACTTAATTAATTAATCGTTTTCCTCTTACGAGGGCACTTTCTTTGCATTCGCGTCGAGCATCACTAATCGATATCTTAGTCCTTCTCGTTCCGTCAACATGTAAGTCTGAGGGTGTATAATTCTCTTTATTTTATTGTATTTTAATTATTGTAATCATCATTGTAAGGTTTACGTCGAAAATACCATTAAAACCGATTTCTAAAACCATGTTTTAAAACCTCTTTTTTACGGATTTCCAGTAGATAACCGTCGAGAAAGGACGCAGCAACTGCTGCGCCTCTTCGAAGGAGCGCAGTTCCTACTGCGCCTCTTCGAAGGAGCGCAGTTCCTGCTGCGCCTCTTCGTGAGGCTGCCGCAGTTCCTGCTTCCTTTCTTCTTCGTTCGTCCTCTGTTGATCGTCAAAGTTCTTTTGTTTGTTTCGTTTGTTTGTTAATTCTTCATCATGATAGCATATAATTCATATGTATATTTTTAATCATCATCATTAACATGCTTTAATCATCACAAATCCGACTTAAATCCCTAACAATCCAATATTTGCGGGTTTTCGTCATTAAATTCAATTCCGGGTTGTAGAGATTCAATTCATCCATATTGGGTTTCTGGAATTCGTCTTTGATATAGTTTTCATCTGTCTTTTGTCATATCTATCATATTCGTCATTAATCCATCGTATCTAACCTAGTTAATTGATTTAATTTGTTTGACTCATTAATATTTTTCACTTCTGTCATTATTCCATCTTGTGTTAATTCGTTCCATTCCGTCTCAATCATGTTTTACTGTTTTTATGACCCATTCATATGTTAAATAACATGTTAATCACTTTCATCCGAGTAAATATCCTTAATCAATCGTTAAATTCACCAATTAACATTAACGGCTTGCAATAACGGCCATTGGGGCCGAGCCAAGGAAAGGAGCGCGTCTGTCGCCGCGCTATTCCAAAGGACGCAGCTCTGATGCGCCTGTTCCTGGCTGAGTCCTGTCTCTGAACTCCGTTTCTGCCTTGACATAATTTAATTAGTTTACGTATTAACTAACTATTATCCATAATATCACGCTAATTCCTGTTCGTTAGTTTATTTTATTCCTTTATTCTTTCTTTTTCAAATTATCCGTTTTAAAGGTATTTTCGACATAAATCGCTAATCCCAATGTAATTATTGTAATTTTTATTATTGTAATTTATAATTATTGTATTTTCTTTTATTGTTTGTATGCTTTCACATGTAATTGAACATTAAATCCTACTTTGACATTAATTGCATGCTAATTACGTGTTAACCGACTTAGCCTAATTCTCACATGCTAGGATTAAAACTTGGATGTTGCATTGCATGCATATAGCCGACGATATATCAAGTACGAATAACATCCCTAATCATTAGTAGAGGCCGCTATCGAGGCGGGCGGGATTAGGTGTTCGATCAAAAGAGCTTCCTAATACGTACCCTCACCCCTTACTCCAGATATCTGTGAACACCCGTGTTCATTGGCATCCACGAGAGTCATTCTAGACATAGAATGCTAAGGGTAACGATTGCTTAGTGTTCATGTCTCTACTTTGTGTCTTGACATGACGCGAGGTACTCGAACGGTTCCAATTTCCCATAAAAATTGGTGGCGACTCCATACAAAATGCAAACGCTTGTTCGTTCCCAAGCGCCCCCGTGGCCCATGTCCACAGTTTGGCGACTCTGCTGGGGATAATACACTTACGTGTAGCCAAAAGGGTGAAACTTGAACAACGTTAGGGAATATTTTGTACAAGACAATTGTCGGTTTTCATAACTCGGTCTTCCTAGACCGTTTTATTCGGCCTTCCTAGGCCCAACCCAACCCATTCGACCAATCGTCCCGTCTAAACGGTCCTAATTGTTATTTGGGCCTAAGGATGGATAGCGATTGACGTCATCCATACCATAATGCTTACTCTTGTTTGTATCAAGGGCCTTCACTACTTGAGGAAATGGACTAGGAATCGGCCTTACTCTTGTTTGGCACGAGCCTCTCCACAGACTTCGGGTTTGATGGTTCGGTATGGCAACCCACCCTTTAAACCAAAACCCTTTTAAATGCACTCAGCATCCTGTTATAATGCTTGTATAAACGTGTATACCTTACATGATCACCATTTCTAAACAAAACCATGACGATTTTTCAAAAAAAAACCAAAACCCATTTTCAAGCAAAATTTCGAAATGGGCTTTTAATTAGCGCAAAAATCCGGTCAAAACTCTGTCCATTTGTCGTGTCAAAATTCGGGCCACAAGCCCATTTCAAAACCTCACTTTGAGTCCACTCCTACAACTACACTATAGTTGACTAGGACACACATTTTCAAAAACCTTGTCTTTCTTCAAAACTCACTCAACACAAGTGGGACACACCCACTTCACGAGTCAAAACTTTTCCTCTTTTAGAAAGTGTGTTTGAATGGTCGATCGTGTTTTGATTCGTCGCCGATATCTTATCCAGTTTCCAAGATTCCCGGATCAAGTGATGTAGCAAACTTCAACCAACTTCAAAATAGTAATGATCGAATCCTAGCCGCGCTAGCCCAAATGCAATCTACTCAAGAACAAACCTATGACCGCCTTAAGCTCATCGAAGGCCGTATCTTTGCCGTGGAGGGAAGGTTGCCTCCTCATGAAAGTGAAGTACTACGTGACTCTGACAACGAATCCAAGGATGAAAATCCTCTCATGGGGATGACTATAGCTGAGAAAAGCCTCCAATACCTAGAGGAGCAATTGATGTACCTTAAGGGTGATGACATTTATAGGGAGAACAATCGCAAGTATGAGGCCGTCAATTCCAAATTGCCAACTAACTTTAGTATGACGGATATCCCTAAGTTCAAGGGACACGAGAACCCTTTGAACCACATTCGTGCCTTCAAGGATTACATGTCTATCAAAGGCATCAAACCCGAGATGTTCTTAAGGATCTTTCCTTCATCTCTCGATACCATCCCAAGGCAATGGTTCTACCCTTTAGATCACAAGAAGGTCGCTACTTGGGAAGATGCCGCAATCGAGTTCTCCAAGCAATATGCGGATAATGCCGAGATCCAAGTCAACATGCGTACTCTAGAGGTTCTTACCCAAAATGACAAAGAAGGATTCACCGACTTCCTAAGTAGGTGGAGGAAGACTAGCACTCAACTAGTAGAACGCCCGGACGAGGCTACTCTTGTGGAGAAGTTTGTGGATAATCTCAAGCCCATCTATGCTAATCATTTGAGATACCAAAACATCAAGACTTTCAAAGACTTGACCGTACTAGGGACAAGGATTGAAGACGACATCCGTAAAGGACTCTTGTCCAAAACGGTAGGTCGAGGATATCAAGGGTCCACAAGTCGTTCATACGGCTCTACTAGTAAGACCGATGAGGTTAACCTTCTCGAGCCATCCAAGAAAACTACCCCACCAAGGAAATTCACAAACCTTGGGGACACTTACTCCAACGCTCTAAAGAGGCTAATGAAGCAAGGTAAACTCCAACCCATTGGACCTACTCTCGAACCCGAAAGGAAGTCTAAGTTTTGGGACGAGAACTCGTACTGTGAATACCATAGGGGCAAGGGGCACGACACAGAAAAATGCTACAAGTTGAAAAACGTGCTTCAAGACATGATTGAAGATGGTCGACTCCCAATACCACTAGGAGGTAAACCCAACAACACTCAGAATCCTCTTGGAGTTCTAGTGATCACAAGTGATGAATCTACCTTAGATTGCTCACACCTCATTTCTCCCATCGAAAATGAAATTCATGCAATCGAGAATGAAGGGCTCTACTCTACCATCTCCCCTACCATTTCCGACTTCATCACATGGGCAAGGAGTGTAGATAGACAAGTTTGGGAACTAGAAAACATGGTAACAACTCTACGAGATCCCAACGCAATACCCGAAGAACGTGTGCCACTAATCTTCTCTCAAAATCCCACTATGCAAGAAATAATCACCGTGGTTGATAAACTAGTCGATCAAATCATACGACTAGAAGATGACATCGTGAGAATGAGGGAACTAGCTGCAATCAATGGAGTTTGGGCCGATGATGATGAGGACGAATATCTCATTGAAAACTCCCTAGTCAAAGAAAAAGTCCAAAATGGTGAAGACCAAGATGTGGACCACCTAACTCGTTCAGGTCGCCCATATCAAAGCACTACTCAAAATGGTCCAACCAACGTCGTCACACCAAATGACAACGAAGATGACTCCACTGATCACTTGCTCAAGCAATTACGAGAAAACAAAGGTGATCTTTCGATCGGCAATTAGTAGTAAGCTCATTCCCACATCGCCAAGCTTTACTGCAAGCTTTGGCCAAACTAAATGTAGCACATAACTCCACTCCTGAAGATGTAGTCAACTTGGTCTTTCAAGAATCACCTAAGCTAAGTAATCCTATTACTTTCTCAGACGAAGATTTGCCACCTTTTGGCGCTAGTCACAACCTTGCTCTATACATCACTGTCATTTGTCTAAAGAAGAATGTGCCAATGACCTTGGTGGATGATGGCTCCGCGGTCAACGTCGTACCCCTCAAAACGGCATACAAGCTAGGCATGAAAGAGTCGGATTAGACCCCTACCAATCAAGGTGTGCGTGCATATGACGGTACACGACGAAAAGTAGTAGGACTTGCTAACTTAACCAGAGCCACAGGGCCAATCGAACGAAAGGTTAGCTTACAAATAGTGGACATTGAAGCTTCATTCAACATACTTCTGGGAAGGCCTTGGATTCATGCTTCCAAAGCGGTAACATCCACCCTTCATCAAAAGATCAAGATCCCACTAAACGGCAAAGTAGTGACGATCACTTAGTCACCCATCAAGGCAATAATCGAAAAACAGTCGAACAATCAAGTCCTTGCAGATCCCGTATACGAACTTGGGGGCTTCCAAAGTATAAGCGTCATAGAAAGTGAGTTGGCACCCTTACACTATAATCCCTACTCTAACTTAGTGGTCAACCACATACTCAAATCCTCTTCGGAAGAATACCTTCGCACCATACAAGGAAGGCAACTCAACAAGGATACCACTTGGACTAGGGTACAAACCCACAAAAGAGGAGGTTCTCGAAATGTTCGCCTAAGTCCAAAACCGCAAGCACGTAGGAGTCCAAATGAGGCCCTATCTCCCTACTTTGAATGGGTACTTTGTTCAAGAAGGAAGTCTAGAACTCTTTCACGGATTTCCCGAACCTTGGCATTATCTCGAGAGGAAGTTAGTTAGGAATCGAGATCTTTCACGATTGCTACTTCATCCCTCCGAAAGCAGTTCCTACCGTCGAACCCGTCAAGCACCTTGCTTAGACGAACAAGCTGTTAGCCTATTGTTTGGAGAAGATCGATTCGTTAGGGCGCGCAGATGAGATCATTACTATGATACTTCAAGACGATCGCTTCAACCCCACCGCGTTAATCACAGAAACCGACGCGAAACAGCAGAAAGGATGGAGAAAATCTATCAAATGGACCAACAATCAAGGAAGACTCTTCAAGCTCACCAATGGAGAAGGAGAGATGTTCAAAGGAGAACCAGAAGACGATGAGTTCGAGTCGGAGTCGGAGTCAGAGTCGGAGTCTAGAGAAGTCATTAGAGAGTCTACTCCTGTCATCATCCCCACTCCCTTCGTTTCTCCTAGCTTAGTCTCGAGTAGTCACAGTAGTTTGGGAAATGCCCCAACCACTGTCCCTTTGCCGCCACTGACCATGGATCAGTTGGCTTCTTTGTTTCAACTTTACTCAAATTTTAATATGAATAAATCAGGTTCTGCTTACTCTATGTGTTATCTTGAGTGCAGTGCATTTACGATGATACCGAGGATGACCAAGACCCAGACTCAATCGAAATACCTCCCTACGTAGCCAAAGAAATACTACAGGAAGGGGAAGGGGGACCAGTAATAGAAGACACCGAACCCATCAACGTAGGAACCGAACTAGAACCCCAAGAACTTAGGATAGGGACTGCCTTGAGCTCTACCGAAAGGGCCGACTTCATAGACCTCCTAAATGAATTCAAAGACGTTTTCGCTTGGTCCTACAAAGATATGCCAGGGATCGACAGAGATATCGCTGAATATAGGATTCCGATTAAGCCAGGTTTCAAACCTGTGAAACAGAAGCTTCGACGAATGAGAACGGAATGGGCTCTAAAGATTAAGGAAGAAGTCGACAAGCAATTCAAAGCCGGGTTCATCAAAGTTTCCGAGTATTCTGACTGGGTAGCTAACATAGTACCCGTACCCAAGAAGGATGGGAGAATCCGCGTTTGTGTTGACTTTAGGGACTTAAACAAAGCAAGTCCAAAAGATGACTTTCCTCTACCTCACATCGACATATTGGTAGACAATACTGCGGACCACGCATTACTATCCTTCATGGATGGGTATGCGGGTTATAACCAAATCAAGATGGTCATGGATGATATGCACAAGACCGCGTTCGTCACCTAATGGGGAACCTACTGCTATACGGTAATGCCGTTTGGATTAATCAACGCCGGAGCTACATATCAACGCACCGCAACTACACTCCTACATGACATGATGCATAAAGAGGTTGAGGTATATGTAGACGACATGATTGTCAAATCTAAGGAAAGAGAGGGACAGATCGCGAACCTTCGCAAGTTCTTCGCAAGACTACGAAAGTACAACATGAGGCTCAATCCTCAGAAATGCACGTTCGGGGTAACATCTGGTAAACTCCTGGGATACGTTGTTAGCCAACGAGGTATAGAAATAGATCCTTCCAAAATCAAAGCTCTAATCGAAATGCCACAACCTCAAACAGAAAAAGAAGTCAGAGGATTCCTGGGAAAGGTACAGTACATAAGTCGATTCATATCGAAAATTACGATGATTTGTGAGCCTCTCTTCAAGAAACTCAAGAAAATAGACCACACCATGTGGGATGACGATTGTCAAAAGGCATTCGACCGGATCAAGGAGATATTGGCTAAACAACCAGTGCTCATGCCACCACAACGAGATCAACCTCTTGGTTTTTATCTCACAAGAATCGAACGCGGCCATGGGTGCCATTTGGCACAAACTGTAGGAAGTGAAGAAAGAGCTATCTACTACCTTAGTAAGAAGTTCTTGGAGTACGAGTGCAAATACTCACAACTCGAAAAGACATGCCTCGCTCTTGTGTGGGCAACGAAGAAGCTACGCCATTACATGCTTAGCTACTCCGTCAAAATATACTCCAAAATGGATCCAGTCAAATACCTCTTCGAGAAACCCGTCCTCAACGGACGTCTAGCAAGATGGACGTTGATGCTCTCAGAATTCGACCTCAAATACGTGCCATTGAAAGTTATAAAATGTCGCGTCGTCGCCGAATTTTTCGCAGAAAATCCTATCGATGACGCACAAACAATAGATACTTGGTCATTTCCAGACGAGGATATACTCCAAACTGATGTGGACTCCTGGGACCTATACTTTGATGGAGCATCAAACTTGAGAGGATTCGGAATAGGAATGTTGCTCATTTTTCCTGAAGGCGAGCATACACCCATTGCTGTCAAACTCGACTTCGAGGTGACAAACAATCTTTGAGAATCGAAGCTTGTCTCATTGGACTACAAGCGGCAGTGAGCTTAGGCATTAAAAACCTCCGAGTACATGGGGATTCATCACTAATCATTAACCAAGTTACAGGATCTTGGAAAATCCGAAGCGAAAGCCTCGCGCCTTATCAGGCTAGGATAGACCAAGTCGCTCAATTCTTTGATCACGTAACCTACCTACACCTACCTCGGGAGGAAAATCAATTTGCAGACGCTCTTGCGAAACTTGCATCATTGATTAATATGCCAGATCACATGGTGGAAATGCCTTTGTGCATCGAACACGGTCGAGCGGCTTATGTCCACCAAATCACCGATGAAGAGGAAATCGCGCAGGAACCCTGGTTCCAAGCAATCCTGAATTTTAAGCTTAATGGTACATATCCACCAGATATGGATAAGAGGGGACAATGCGCTACACACCTACTAGCTTCCCAATACATTCTCATGCAGGGAGAATTATACAAAAGAACACCTCTTGGTGTAGTCCTACGTTGCCTCGATCATTCACAGGCACGAAAGGTGATGGAAGAAGTCCACGACGGAGAATGCGGTCCTCACATAAGTGGGCCCATGATGGCAAAGAAAATCATACGTTTGGGATATTATTGGACCACAATGGAGTCCGATTGCATCAAATACGTAAGACATTGCCACAACTGCCAAATCTTCGGGAATGTACAACATTTCCCTCCTTCGTTGCTCTATACAATGACATCCCCTTGGCCATTTTCTGCATGGGGAATTGACATAATCGGGAAGATAACCCCGCCGGAATAGGAGGTCACTGTTTCATTCTATTAGCAATCGACTATTTCACCAAATGGGTAGAAGCGGCTTCCTACACTGGTCTTACAGCTAAAAATGTGGCAAAATTCATACAAAACAACATCATCTGTCGATATGGTTGCCCACATGAGATCATTAGCGATAACGGATCACATTTCCAAGCTGAAACCGAGCAATTGCTGGCCAAATACAAGATTAAGCATCACCACTCTTCGCCCTATAGACCACAGACTAACGGCGCGGTAGAGGCGGCAAACAAGAATGTTGTCACAATTCTCAAGAAAATGATTGACAATTATAGAGATTGGCCAAGCAAGATACCCTTTGCTTTATGGGGGTATCGTACATCTGTCAGGATGCCCATTGGGGCTACTCCTTTCTATTTGACCTACGGCATGGAAGCTGTACAACCAGTCGAGCTAGAAATACCATCCTTGCGTATTTTGCTAGAAAGTCAAATCCCGGAAGCCGATTGGAAGAGGGATAGATATTAAGAGCTCATCCTCCTGGATGAACGTAGGCTACGCGCCTTGCATAATGTCCAAACATACCAAGCACGTATCAAACGAGCTTTCAACAAAAGGGTTAGGCCAAGAAACATCAAAGAAGGAGACTAAGTGCTCAAATCGGTTAGAGCTCTTTTACCTGTCGACCCACGGGGAAAATTCAAACCTAATTGGGCCGGACCATTTCTAGTCAAATCCATACTCCCAGGGGGTGAGGTTAGGATCACAGACCTAGATGGGAATGAGTTTTCAAACCCAACAAACCTTGACCAACTGAAACGGTACTATGCCTAGAATAGGAACAAAAACGCGCCTCGCGTAACCCCACGTGTCGCTCTTGTGGAACTAAATAAACGGCTCCTGGCCAAGCTGAAATAAGCTAATGTCACTATGCTCTTGCATTTTGAAGAATTTGTCATCCTCGTATCATCAAATAAACTAAATTCGCACCTTCAGAGTAAGCAAAAGCTCATGCTTATTTTCTACGTTCATTACAAGCTCTTGCTTCGAACAATTATTCTTTTACATTTACTCGAACTACGCGCAAGGGTTTGATTTCGCTTTTTAAGTGAATACGTAGGCAATCCTTCACAGGATTCAACCCATCATATCTAAAATGTAAATAGAAGGACATTTGCATTGCATTTGAAATTCGACAAGAATAATAAATAGAAAACCACAACGGTTTCATAACCATTTAACCTTTTTTATTTCATTCATTTTCTAATAATAATAGTACGCTACATAATAAAAATAGAATAGGCTAGGACTCTAAAAACCCCACCTTTTTATTACAACAATAATAATAATAATATTCAAATAATAAATAAAGACTCGGGCTATTCCTCCATCTTCCCCTTGCCCTTGTCATTCTTGTCATACTTCTTGTCACGACCTCGGCCCGGACGCTCTTGCGCCACTTCAGACCTAATCACCAACGACCTTTCTCGAGGTCTAGCTTTTCCATTCTTGCCAATCACCATCTCTGCGACAGGAGTAGTCTTTGGTTTCTTCGAAGGATGAGCAACTTGAAACCCGGCTTCTTCTTCTCCCTCTGTCAAATGCTTCTCCTTCTCTTTCTCTCCCTCGCGCACCTTGTAGTCGATAGGCTCGCGCTTCCTCAACTTCTCGCGCTCTTCCGGAGTAGTAGCCTTTCTCCACCTCAGATAAGAATCCGACACCCATAAAGCATTGGCGGAGAAATTCAAGAACCACATGTTTCTTTGGGCCCATTTGATAGCCCACTCTCTTCGGCTCTCTGTAGTAAGTGCCATAGCGATCTGCGGGGACGGTATCCGACCTCGGGATCGTCTGTTTCAGCCCAACTTGTCTCATCGGCCTTTCCGGGAAGATGCACACCATAAACTCCAATCCAGGAATGCGCACGGACCTAGTGGGATCCAAGGAAGACACTCGGTGACGGACTTGAGGTGCCCACCGCATGCGACCCACCGATCAACGGCCATCATCACTCTTGACTTGTTCTTCCAATAATCACGCACCGGGTGAAGTCCACCATGTACAACCTTGTCCTCATGGCGATCGAGCGGGCATGATAGGAAAGCGCATGAACTGGGGGCTCGATCAATCGGAGCCGCTCCATAAGACAAACCTACCAAAAACAGGTATTAGACATCAAAAACGAAAAAAAAAAACAAAAAAAAAACAAAAAAAAAAACAAAAAAAAAACAAAAAAACAAAAAATAAATAAAAATAAAAATAAATAAAAATAAAAATAAAAATAAATTAAAAAAAAAAAAGAAAAAAAAAAGAAGAAAAGGTGTCTTTTACCTGCAAAATGACGGGACTCCCCGAGAACGGCAGATCACGATTGGATTTCCTATTATCCAAGCCCAATATGATCTCTCCTAAGCATAAGCAAGCTGGGCTCCTGCGCAGCTCCATCTGCTCAACAAGGCCCAAAAGACGGGGATCACCTCTCAAGTCTTCGTCAACATGCCCTTGGAAGACATACACATGCAACAAGCAAAAGCCAAATGCCCTCCGCCTAGCAACATGAGAAACGGTGGGGTCGGCCCTGTTGATAAATCGATCTATGAAGTCCAACATTCTCACACCTTTTGAGGTAACTAGACGGTCCACCTCAAGTCTAGTCAATCCGAGCAAATCTCTAAATTTGCTTTTGTACCCTTGAGAAGTAGAAGGAATGGCAGGCAAATGTTCGGAGTCCAATCCACCAATAGCATCAATTTCTTCAGGAAAGAGACAAATATCACCTCCAGGGAACGCAAAAACATGGTAATTTGGGTCCCAGTAGTCAAGACAAGCATCCAAGAACGGTTTCACAACCTTGATGAGTTTCAAACTCAACAACGATCCAAAGTTATAAGAGCCCATATCATGCTTCTCCATATTTGAAAATTCATTGGTCCATTCCTTCAAGCGGATCTCCAAAGTATTCATGATGAGAAAATTTATTTGGAAGAATTTTGTGTATTTAGACGAAGATGAGACGGAAGATTTGTGTGAATACACGCTCCATCAACGTTTCTATTTATACTAATTGCTGTTTCCAAAAATCCGTCAGAACGGAACAACCTGGGAACAGCGCAAGACTTTGCGCCTCTTCAAAGGGACGCGACCCATCTTTGCGCCTCTTCCGAGCTTCATACGTGATTTTCCGCGTTGGATCTTTCCTAATTCCATAACGAATAATTTCCTATTCCTACAGGTTATTATTTTGGTAATTACGGGAAGATTACCATGTTTCAGGTTTCCTAATTTCGCGGGCACGCATTTCGAAGCGACATCGACATTTCTGCCACTATATCACACTTGTTTATTTTCATTTTAGGAAATAAATTTCATTTTCATTTTAGGAAATCATTTTCATTTTAAATATTAATTTCTATTCTTTAATTTCATTTCTAAACTTATAGATTTCTATTTTTTTTTTTGGGGTAACCCTCCCTACCGTCCGGTCATTTCCGGCAAAAATTTTTGCATTTTTGCATTTTTTTCGCGTTCTTTTGAGTCTCTCATTTTGCGCTAATTAAGGCCATATGTATATAAAAATGTATGCTTTGCGTGTTTTTCTATGTAAATTTCGGCAGGATGACGGCGCAAACCGTCATCTACCAAACCTGTTCGAAACTAACCTGCAGATACAAGCAACACAACCCAGCAGCAAAGGCACTCAGGCCATCGTATATATACCAAACGAAGGAAATGTACAACAAACTGGGGGCTCGAGCCCCAAACAAAGTCCGAAAATGTTCAAAATCAATGTACAAATGTACAAAATACAGCCAACAAACAAAAACTACTGCTGGGCGCCCTCCAACTCTGAACTCTCGCCACAAGAACGGCGATCTCGGCATCCCGAACCTCGAGCTCCCTCAACAAGCGAGCTGTCTCCTCCCGAGACTGGGTCAACTCTCGCTTCAGCCCGCGGTCACCCTGTAAACAATAAATGGGCTCATGTCAATTGTTTCAAGCAAAATCAGAAAATAAAAAAAATAAAAAAGGATAGGCGTAAGGTTCATACCTGATGACCTCGACCGCCGACAAGTGCCTCGACGGCAGTAGCTCGCAGCCGGTTGGCCACCCTCCACAACGCCACAAACCGAGACGGCGCAACCTGCATTTTCAAAAAGAAATTCTCAAACAATTGGACAAACAAAACCAAATGTGTTCTTACACAAAGGTCATACAAGTTAGAGGCTCACCCTTCGAATCAGATGCTGCCAGTCGTCCAAGCCAGCATCCGTCACAGCTACGTCAAAGTCACGCAGCTCGGACATCGTCGTCCTCCCGGTCGCGTCAGTGTACAAGAGGGTCTCGGGGTACTCTGGGGGCTCGATGCCCGCCGCCTCGACCTCCTACAAAGACAAATGATTCTCATTAATCGATGATCTTTCATCATATTTCTCAAAAATCAAATCAAAAGGAAAAATAAAAAATACTCACCACTACCGGCCAGTACGCCAACCTCCCGTAAAGGAACGCCGAGTAGTCCTCGCCAGGAAGAAGAAGGGCGTCACCACTAGCACCAGCCAAGTCCGCCTCCCTCTCGGCCTCGAAGGCTCCCCTAAACATCGTCCTGGGAGGATCGACGGGAACCGTCAACACGCCCCGCGAGCACTGACGAGCCAAGCGCTCGCCCAAGTACCACACAGGACCCATCGACGTCCTCAACAGCAGTCGGCCTGAGCTCCTAGGTCAAAGGACCTCAGCCACAAAAGGAGGCGCTCCAGCGTACTCCGCCCAATGTCGGGGCACCCACTGTGACAAGATAAAGAAAGGATCATTCCTAAGATCAATTAAAAGCAAATATAAGAAGCACGAGCAAATATAAGTAGGATACTCACGCTGCTCAGCTGAAGAGCGTTCACGTCCCGCCGGTAGACGTTGTGAGAAGAACGCTTGCTCTTCGTCCGGCACATCTCCCAATCCCTCACCACGGGATAGACCCTCTCCAACGGCTCCGTCCTCTTGGGCGCGAGACTCGGAAAGTAGGAGTACACCCACGTCTGCAAAAGCAAAATAATCAATGACGATCTTTCGTAATTTGATAAAGAAAGGAATTTACTTTGGTCTAAAGGTAGGTTCATACCTCCAGCAGTAGTCCAGGTCCGATAGCACCAGGAGAAGTCCCTTTCTCCATCAACTCCGGACGAACCATGGCCCTCATGAAGCGGATGAGGACCGCGAAACCAGCAGTGACCCAGTCCCAACGTCCTAGGGAACTCAGGTCAGAAAGGAAAGGAAGAAGCTTCGTCGACAGCCTCTCGCCCTTGTCTCTGAGGTAAATCGAAGACAGAAACCACCAGAGCCACAGACGAGCCCTCTGCTCAGCTGTGCAGGGAGGAGGAGCCGTCTCCCTCCCATCAATCGTCACCAGCGCCGGGGTCTTCCCCGGAAAGTAGTCTCGAACGTAGGAACTGGGTATCAAACCCGACACAGTAATAGCCTTCGGCGACAAGTTCCAGCCGATCAATCTCCTTGCCTCGGCCGAGTACGCCCTCATGGCAGTCTCCGGCCACACAACCTCCTCGGTCCCGCAAGCAGACCAGAAATCATGCCGTAGTCCTCCAAAGTGACTCCCACCTCACCAAAAGGCATGTGAAACGTGGAAGTCGTGTCCCAGAATCGGTCCAAGAAAGCACGGACCAGGCTAAGGTTAGCCCGGAACTTCCTCTTCGCGATATCCCTCCAGACCTGAACCAAATGACCGAACGCTCCACGCTCGATCATGGCCCTCTCCTCCGCTGACAGCCGCTCGTAGTGCTCCATCGCTGTCGTGTAACCCGAGAACGACCTGATGTTCCCGGCTTCCTATTACGATTTGAAACAAAGCTATCTTTAGTTTTGAAGGAAATTTGAAAGAAATTTGGATAGAAAAATGAATAAGGATGAGTAGTGAGTAGTGAATTCCTATTTACCAAACTCTTCACCGTCCTGTAGGACAGGTGACCCTCTGCAGCCCACACCAGGTGCCTGCTCTCCCAAGTCTCAGCCCACGTGGGAGCCCCTCTCAGCTGACGACCTCCTCGTCCGACGTTGGCCCGTCTCGGGGCCTCCTCCTCTTCGACGGCCTCCTCCTCGTGAGCCTCGTCCCCAGCAGCCATCGCCGCAGCGATGAAGGCCTGCTCCAAAGCCTCCTTGACAGTAGCAGTGTCGATCTCCATGGGAGCTCTCCCAGAAGTAGAAGCCTCATCACCTGCAACATTAAAGCAAATTCAGGCCGCGTCACATGACGACAAGCCTTGGTTAAGGGATTTTCGAGCCTTCGGAAGCCCTGAAACCGATCTTTTCTTGCCATCCTTGGCCATATTCCCACCAACCCGATCACTCATGTGGTGAATTGGGTCAAGTCAAGCCTAATTCGAAGCCTAGTTCCGAGTTCAAGTCGAAATTTCGACAGCATTTCGCTATCATGGCAATTATGCCCTAGAAAGTGTCCTGAAAAAGCTGTCACAAACCAAATTCCGAGATGTTAGAAAGTTTACCCATCATTCAAGGATCCCAAATATCAAGTTTCATTACAAATGGGCATTCCTAAGGCTACTTTCGAAGCAATTTACGGTTCAGCTGTAAAACCGTCTCAAATTTCACTCAAAGGCTCAAAACTTGATGAAAATTCGAAACAAATACATGGTTATGTTCCTAATATTACATACTATCCATTTCTAGTGTCAATTTGACAAGGCAAATTCATTTGGGGAAAAAGCCCCAAATTTTCGATCGAAAGGGTCATAAACCCTAGGTTTTTCGGCTCAAAATTGGACAAATGTAGAAGATTAATGCAAGATTGAGACACATACCTCGATTAGTCATGATTAATTCAAGCTTTTGAATCAAACCTTGACGGAAATGGTGAAGATTTGAGAGAGAAACGTATGATTTATGTTTCGAATAAAAATGAACAAAGCCTTCTGATTTTCGCGTTTTTACGCAGGAAAATCAATTTGGGGAATAGACGCAGCAGGCGCTGCGCCTCTTCCAAGAGACGCAGCTCTTGCTGCGCCTCTTCCTTTTGTTCCCTCCATGCGGATTTTCAAAAATTCGTTATGAATTCGTTATTTGTGGGCCCATCTTTGGTGCGCCTCTTCCCCGATGATATTTTCATTCTTTTGGTCCGTGTGACGATTTTCTTTCGTTTCGGCCCGCATTTCCAAGCCCGCAGCAGACTGTTGCGTATTATTCATTCATTCCAAGACCTTTTGCTTGTCGCAACGAGCATTCATTCCCTCACAGAATTCAACACACCTTCGTTATGTCTCCAGCGAGAGTAAGCGGATATACTTTCCCTCTCATGACAAGAATAATCAATTCCCAATCGTGTCTCTAGCGAGAGTAAGCAGACGTACTGTCTCTCTCAAGACGTGAGGATTGACGATCTACCTAAGCAGATTTCCCCTCAGCAGTTCCCGCATGTGTCCTGCTACTCGCAATTATTTCCCAAAGACTACCCAAAGCAGATTTCTTCTCAGCAGTTCCCGCCTGTGTCCTACTACTCACAATATTTCTCGTTTCCCCGCAGAGTGTGACAAAGGTGTCGTTCTCCAGAAGTTCCCAAACCAAAGCCTTCTTTCTTAGGTTCGTAGACCCGAAATTAGGATTTTTTGACTATAGGATCCCAATCCTTTTAGGTTCATAAGCCTTCAAGTTCGCAAACCGATAGAGTTCCTATACCCAAGCTTTAGTTACCCTTAAGTTGAACTTACTTTAGGCCTCCTTCCAGCCGATGCTTTCCTTTAGGGTCCCACACCCTAGCACCAATCCTTACTTATCTTTTAGGTCTTACCCTTAGCTCCCATGCTCAACCTTAGCTCCTACGCACCTCCGGAAGCATCTCGAGAAGAATTCTCAGGTATGGTCTCTTATTATGGCTGGCGAGCCTCCTTACGTAGTCTAATGGACTTTAAACGACCCTCCCCGATAGTCGACAGACTCTAAAATTTTCCCGACGACAGGTCCTTGGTTCAGACCCCTTGAGCCGCCTCGCGTCGCCATAGTCGTCAGGTTGTAATCTTCGATTGACCTGATGGCTATACTTTGACTTTCGCCTTGTCCAAGCCTCAGTCAAAGTGGGGGCTCTGTAGATACCTCATTTCTGCACCTCCCGCAAACCACCCGGTGATGATTGGGCCGCATGTTTGGTACGCGGAACAATTTGTGACAATTCGTAAGATTATCGTCAAGTGATTGCTCAAATATTAATGTCTACCTCTTAGTTGTCATCTACGTCCCGATACGGTCGTTTTTGACAAGAATTAGAGTACATTCGGAGTCGGGCCTAAAACCGTCTCCATTTTTCGATAACCGTTAAATCCCGAGTCGAATGTTCGGAATGTTAGGATATTTCTATTCCATATTTCATAAATTTTATCTTTTAGTAAGCAATTTCCCGTAATATTCACATAAGATATTAAGGAAAACCGAATTATTTCCGTCCTACCATAACTCAAACACGGAAATCTTTCTTCAGCAGGAGGAAACCACTTGGGAATAGACGCAGCAGGTGCTTTTCTGCATGTTTCTCGTATCTTTTTTCATATCTTTCCGAGATTCACTTCCAAAGAGTCTCCGAAACCCTAATTCCTTCACGTGATTAGTATAAATAGGAGCCTTCGCTCCTCATATTTCTCACGCGAGTGTCCGCCCTTCTCTTCTCCCTTTGCATTCTAGACTTTGTTCTTACTTTTTGGCGTCTACGTGCTTGAACTTTCGACCACGTAAGCTCGGATCCTTCTGAGTACCAGCCTCCCCGTTTGCATGACCGACCAATTTGACCAACTCCACATCAATCAACTTAATTAATTAATCGGTTTCCTCTTACGAGGGCACTTTCTTTGCATTCGCGTCGAGCATCACTAATCGATATCTTAGTCCTTCTCGTTTCGTCAACATGTAAGTCTGAGGGTGTATAATTCTCTTTATTTTATTGTATTTTAATTATTGTAATCATCATTGTAAGGTTTACGTCGAAAATACCATTAAAACCGATTTCTAAAACCATGTTTTAAAACCTCTTTTTTACG
Organism: Silene latifolia; assembly: GCF_048544455.1. Lineage (NCBI taxonomy): Eukaryota > Viridiplantae > Streptophyta > Magnoliopsida > Caryophyllales > Caryophyllaceae > Silene > Silene latifolia. Next base: position 149,332,921 of record NC_133538.1, read on the forward strand.
GATTTCCAGTAGATAACCGTCGAGAAAGGACGCAAGAATCGCTGCGCCTCTTCGAAGGAGCGCAGTTCCTGCTGCGCCTCTTCGTGAGGCTGCCGCAGTTCCTGCTTCCTTTCTTCTTCATTCGTCCTCTGTTGATCGTCAAAGTTCTTTTGTTTGTTTCGTTTGTTTGTTAATTCTTCATCATGATAGCATATAATTCTTATGTATATTTTTAATCATCATCATTAACATGCTTTAATCATCACAAATCCGACTTAAATCCCTAACAATCCAATATTTGCGGGTTTTCGTCATTTAATTCAATTCCGGGTTGTAGAGATTCAATTCATCCATATTGGGTTTCTGGAATTCGTCTTTGATATAGTTTTCATCTGTCTTTTGTCATATCTATCATATTCGTCATTAATCCATCGTATCTAACCTAGTTATTGATTTAATTTGTTTGACTCATTAATATTTTTCACTTCTGTCATTATTCCATCTTGTGTTAATTCGTTCAATTCCGTCTCATTCATGTTTTACTGTTTTTATGACCCATTCATATGTTAAATAACATGTTAATCACTTTCATCCGAGTAAATATCCTTAATCAATCGTTAAATTCACCAATTAACATTAACGGCTTGCAATAACGGCACACTGAAGGTAAGGCCAAGGAGCAGGACGCGGCGTCTCTGCGCGCCTATTCAAAGGACGCAGCTCATTGCTACTGTTCCTGGCTGAGTCCTGTCTCTGAACTCCGTTTCTGCCTTGACATAATTTAATTAGTTTACGTATTAACTAACTATTATCCGTAATATCACGCTAATTCCTGTTTGTTAGTTTATTTTATTCCTTTATTCTTTCTTTTTCAAATTATCCATTTTAAAGGTATTTTCGACATAAATCGCTAATCCCAATGTAATTATTGTAATTTTTATTATTGTAATTTATAATTATTGTATTTTATTTTATTGTTTATATGCTTTCACATGTAATTGAACATTAAATCATAATTCGACATTAATTGCATGCTAATTACGTGTTAACCGACTTAGCCTAATTCTCATATGCTAGGATTAAAACTTAGATGTTGCATTGCATGCATATAGCCGACGATATATCAAGTACGAATAACTTCCCTAATCATTAGTAGAGGCCGCTATCGAGGCGGGCGAGATTAGGTGTTCGATCAAAAGAGCTTCCTAATACGTACCCTCACCCCTTACTCCAGATATCTGTGAACACCCGTGTTCATTGGCATCCACGAGAGTCATTCTAGACATAGAATGCTAAGGGTAACGATTGCTTAGTGTTCATGTGTCTACTTTGTGTCTTGACATGACGCGAGGTACTCGAACGGTTCCAATTTCCCATAAAAATTGGTGGCGACTCCATACAAAATGCAAACGCTTGTTCGTTCCCAAGCGCCCCCGTGGCCCATGTCCACACCCGGTACCGTGGTGGTGGTTATGTGATATCATGTCATTCATATCATAGTCATGTTGTATGTTCACACAGGCGAGTCGTGTCACACTTCATTTATTTATTGAGACTGGCGTTTGTTTTGGCTGTGCATTGTCACCTATCTCTTTTGGGGGTGGCCTGTGTCGATCCATATGATATCCTTTGGTCATATGGGGAGCAGGTTATGTTCAGGTTGTTTGGATAGTACTCAGAAGACGAGACGAGCTTGATGATATCATGAGACGAGTCTAGTTGGCTAGAAGAGTGTAGATGTCACGAGTTGTATTTTATTTATTCGTTTGTTTACGTTTATGTAATTAATTAAACATTACATTAATAAAATGTTCTTTTATTGAAGTTTTGAAACCCTACCTTGGGAAACCGAGATGGTAACGCTCCAATTATCTTGGCCGGATAGTTGGGGTGTTACACAGAAGCCCAACCCCTACTGCTTCCTTCATCAGAGCTCTTAGCCACATCCAATAGTGTTATTACCTCAGGGCTTCCTTCATATGCACTCGAGCGGCGGGGGCGCTTGGTGTAAGTAAGCCCCGAATCAGTACCCGATTTCCTCTTGGCACTCGCATTGATTGTCCTCGCCTGAACATGACCAGTAGCATCTTTAAAAGCAGACACCATCAGTAAAAAATCTTCCATGGCCTTGTTAATGTCATTTAGGTCAAGCGTGGCAGTAATTTCAGCACGATACAGGTTAATCTCATACATTGCCCGTAAGCCACAATCAAAAGGCTTCCCGCACTAGAGCAGCATTTGTATCATCAAGTATAGGCCGTAATAATTCATAGAATACCCGATACCTTGTCATCTAAATTCAATGTTGATGAGCTTAAACCGGCTTACCTTCGAGCCTTTCTCAATTCCTTTCGAAACCATGTACTTTCCCATCGTATCAACCTGCAGGTAAATAACCATTGCGATTTTAGTACATTAACCTTTCAGAGAGGGAAGCAAAATTATATAACCGCCACTTCAAATATGGACACATTACAGCGATGCGTGCAATCCCCCCGTACGGTAGCTTCTGAAGATATTCGTCGTAGGCACGACTGTCAATGAACTCAATCTGCTCAGTTAAGAAGTTTATGCAAGCACGGCTGTAGTGATCTTAGTCACCAAAAAGCACACGGATGAAGACCTAAAGTAATCAATATGTTTAAAAAAATTCGGTTACACTTCTTATAGAAAAGATAAAAAAATTGAACATAACAGGATTAGGGTTTAGGGACGCACCAAATCTGAGTCAAGCTGAAATGGAGTTACACAACTATCAGTGCACGTATCCCAAAATGAAAAAATCTATTCTATTTTATCGACATGAGTTCCTTTCTTTTGTGACCTCCAAATATTCAACTCGGATGTCTATGCAAACAAAATTACGATTAATACAGATGGACATATAACTAAAAAGTGTAACTTTGTGGACTATAAAAGTGTAATTCTGAATTTAAAAAAGTGTAACCTTGAAGACCAAAAAAAGTGTAACCCTGAGGTTACATAAGTGCAACCTTGGACAATAAGAAAGTGTAACCTTGAAGACTATAAAAGTGTAACCTTGAAGACAAAAAAAGTATAACCCTGAGGTTACAAAAGTGTAACCTTGAACACTAAGAAAGTGTAACCTTGAATACTAACAAAGTGTAACCTTGAAGATAAAAAAATTGTAACCCTGAGGTTACAAAAGTGTAACCTTGAACACTAAGAAAGTGTAACCTTGAAGACTATAAAAGTATAACCTTCAAAACTGTAAAAGTGTAACCTTAAAGACTGTAAAAGTGTAATTTTGAGTTAGAAAATTGTAGCCTGAGTTACAAAAAAAGTGTAACTGTGAGGTATACAGAAGTATAACCTTGGAGACTAAAAAAGTATAACCTTGTAGTCTGCAAAAGTGTAATTCTAAATTTAAAAAAGTGTAACCTTGAAGACAAAAAAAGTGTAACTCTGAGGATACAGAAGTGTAACCTTGAACACTGACTAAAAGTGTAACATTGAAGACTATAAAAGTGTAACCTTCAAGACTACAAAAGTGTAACCTTGAAGAGTACAAAAATTTGTAACCTTGTAGACTGTAAAAGTGTAATTCTGAGTCAAAATTGAAAACTTGAAGACTACAAAAGAGCAATTCTCAGGTTACAAAAGTGTAACTTGGAATACTATAAAAGAGTAAATCTGAGGTTACAAAATTGTAACCTTGTAGACTTTAAAAGTGTAACCTTGAAGACTAGAAAAAGTGTAACTAGAGAACTGTTGGACCATATAGTTATAAGTTTTGTTTTGATAATGACAAGTGTGCTTTTTAATATATATACTCTTTGCGCGTAATCGTTTGTTAGTCTTTTTTAGATTTAATAAAGGTTACAATTATAGCAAACAATGTTATAGCATTCATGGTTATAACATTGAGGATTTGTGAAGCATCATTGAAGTAATGTTATAGTTGCTTGTACTATAACATTGAAAGTTCTTAAAGCATCATTGTGATTACTTCATTCACAAATATGATGATCACTCAAGCAAAAGGCATGATCAAGTCTATAAGAAGCTCAAGATGAAGAGCTTATGGTCAAGATGAAGAGTTGATCCTACTACTAAAGATCTCCAGGAAGATTACCTAGTATAGAACGTCATCTGATAACGATATCTATGGAAATAATATTGGGAAGGTAAAGTTATAGTCACTTCACCTATAACTTTACTTTACCAAGCTTAATGGTATAGTCTTTTATACTATAACTTTAGGTTGCATTTTGAAAGCACGATTTTAAGGTTTTAAAATTAATTTTCGAAAGCTCAAATTAGTTATATATTTTCGAAATTATGTGTGTATATGATAAAGATGAGATACAAGTTTAATTAGACTGAATAATTAACACCTATCTTATTGGTTAGTAAAACGGCTTATGGGTCGTCATGCTACCTAGGAGTTGCTAAATTATCTAAACCTAAACCATAATCCATACTCCTTGTTTCAGCTAGGGTTTCAAATGAATTGGGCTTATGAGCCGTCTCTCATGTCGAGCATATCCTATGCACAAGTAATCTACTAGGTTAAATCTAGAATAGATTGAAAAAAGATATTTTTATATCATAAACAATTATTTAAGATTTATCCAATTTACTTAAATTGAAATATATGTTATGGATTAAATTAAGGAAGATAAGATTTGTTTCCTAGGAAAAAATTCATCATACCTCACGGCATAATAGGGTTTTGATTAAAACCCTAGCTCTCTCTTCTACTATATATACACATGTGCTTCCTTGTTTCAAAACAACTTTTCGCAATATTAAAATTCTCTTGCAAACAAATTGAGTCAAAATTCTTTATCAAGTATTTTATTTGTTTTTGGCAATTTAAAATTCGTTCAAAAAGTCGTGCTTAAAATTTGCTTATTATTTCCCTAAGATTACGTTATTAGATCATAGTACTTTATATTGTTTCTTATTCGTTCAATTGTGTGAACACTTAGAAGAATAATCAAGTGCTTTCTTATTAACGTAAGTTGGTACTCGAATTTGAGTTACAGCTACAGTTAGTTGTACGAGTGGGTTACTAATTTTGTAATCCGGAGAAAGGTAGTAAAATTATTAATCGAGAATAGTGGACGTAGGTTTCGACTTGTGAAACTGAACCACTTCAAAAATCACGTTTGTCTTTCCTTGCGTTCTTTTCTTTACGTTTTACATCGTGCAGTTAATTAGTTAAATTTTAATCAATAAACTTTAAGAAATTAATTGTTAAATCACGTTTATATAAGATACTCGAAAAAGTGGGCTAAGTTTTTAAATACGCAATTCACCCCCCCCCCCCCTCTCGAGTATTTCGGATCGATAGACTCTATAATTAGTATCAAAGCCTCATGCTCTTGATTGCCTAACCGCAAGGAGGATGATCCGTCTATCTTTTAGTTTAATTTTCCGCTACTTTACACGTGTAAAATAGACTCCAAATACCTTAAGTGTCCCGTCTTTGATGGGAAGATTTATGGGCTTTCGAAGAACATGATGACACACTATATAAAAGAATATGATTGGGAGTTCTGGACGATTATTAAGATGGACCAAAGAAAATTTTGGTCGAATCTTTAGAAGGCACTACCTATGAGAAAATGGAAGAAGACTATATGGAGGCTGATTACAAGAAGGCTAAGAAAAACTCGAAAGCGATAAGCCTGTTGCAAAACGGCATGACATCGAACAAATTCAAACGTTTTTCTTCTTGTACTACGGCCAAGGAAATATGGGATGGTCTTAAATTGGCTCATGATAGAACGTCAGCTGTTAGAAAATATCGTATTGACTTGCTGATTCAAAAATACGAACTCTTTACAATGGAGAATAATGAATCACTTCATAGCGTGGCAGCACAGTTTTCTAGCATCATTAACGAGCTGAAAAATCTTGGCAGAAAATTTGAGTCCGAGGATATTGCTAGAAAAGTCCTTAGGAGCTTGAGTAAGAAATTGCGTCCTAAGGTCACAGCAATGGAGGAATGTAGAGACCTCACGGCTTTACCTTACGCAGAACTTATTGGAGATCTTATGGCTTATGAACTCGTCCTGGAAGACGATGAGGCCGAGTCCAGTAATAACAAGAGTATGGCTCTACAAGCTTCTGCTAATGAAGAGGTCGATGCAGATATTGAGGATGAAACGGTTCTGTTTGCTAAATGTTTTAAAAGGAGAATTTTTAGAAATAAGCAAACAAAATCAACCAACAATAACAATAAGTCCTTCAAAAAAAGGTCTCAGAGTCGAAAAATACGTTTGCCAATAGAGGATGCATCAAGTACGGAGAATCCGATCATATGATTAAGGATTGTCCCACATGGGAGAAAATTAAAGATAAAACAAAATGTGAAAGACCAAGAAGGAATTCAAGTAAGTTATGATGGCATCGTGCTGGGGAGATCTCGATACAGAAGATGATGAAGGTTCTGAAGATGAAGAAGTTTCTAATCTATGCTTAAGCATTGTAAGTCTTGACCTAATTTCGGACAGTGATGAAGACAACTTGGATTCAAACTACTGCCTTCTAGGAGAATCAGACTCAGAGGAAGAATAAGAGGTAAGTTATCTCGAGCTCAAGAAGCGTGCTAAGAAGTTGTCTAAAAGTAATGTAATTGAATATTTTGAGCAATCTCTTGATAAATGTCATGAACAAGATTCGGAACTAAAAGATCTGAAAGAACAGATTCTTGATATTGCTTAAGAGAATCAAGTTCTTAAGGCTAAGGCTAAGAAGCTCAAATCTAAAGTTGCAGCTAATATTGCTACAACTTCAGAAACGACAAATGCTGAGAAGAAGATTCTTGAGTCTAAAGTTATAGCTAATGAAGCTATAACCTCAGATCTGAAACTCAACATTAAGCATCTTCAAGCTAAGGTTATAGCTAATGAAGCTATAACCTTAGAATTGAGGAAAGTCAGAGAGCTTCTAGAATCAAAAGCTATAGCTAGAGAAGCTTTGATCTCAGATCAAAGGAAGGAAATTGATTCTCTTACACGACAATTAAAAGAATCTAAAACTCAAATGACTAATATTAAGAAACAACACTCAGATGTCGTGTTTATTCTTAACAAGAGATTTCAAGACTTTCGTGATAACTTTAGAAAGGAAAATGATGTTGACCACTCTAAATGTCATGAAGAAATTATGTCCTTAAAAGACTTACTTTTACATGCTAGAAAGGTCCACGATAAGTGGGAAGGTAGCACGCGTGTCCTAAATTTTCTAACTGAGCAATTAGATAATAATATAAAAATGGGCTTAGGACATGAGTGTTATGGTCGTAGAGACCATGCTAAATATAAATAAACTCTTTCCGAACAAGATTTTAGGAAAAGAAAATACGCGAAGCTACCTGAGTATTTGGTTCGCAATTACTGTGGTCATACTGGACATCTTCAAGATTACTGTGTTAAATATATGAAAGATTCTAATGAAGGTATCAAATTTGTTAAAGAATCCAACATAGTGTTAGAAGAAAATGATATTCCTATGAATGAATCAAATTTGAATGAAGAAAGAAATAACAACTATCGTTGGTTCTATGATATGAGCTTTGACTTTAAGAAGAAGGCTACTGAACCAAAACAACCACCAAAGCCTAGAGAGTCTCCTAAGACTAAGGCTCTCCCAAAAGAACCTGAGAGTCAACATCGTCAAAAACACAGAGCACAACCTAGGAAGATTTTTAAAGACCTTTTTCGCCACCTAAACAAAAGGTCATAAAGAAAGTATGGGTTAGAAATGATTTAGTTTTTAGAGTGAGTAACGTCAAAGGACCCAACTTAGCTTGGGTACCTAAAAAATGCATCTAATCTCTCGGCAAGTTGTGGTGGAAGAAAACAATCAATGTTACCTTGATAGTGGATGCTCAAGGCACATGACCGATAATGCTAATCTAATTTTTTCACTTGAACCCTTCGATGGAGGTAAGGTTACATTTGAAGATACCAAGAAGGGTAAGGTTGTTGGTATTGTTAAGATAGATATATCATCTACTCATGCTATTAGTGATGTTTATCTTGTTAGCGGTCTCAAGCACAATTTACTTAGTATCTCTCAATTATGCGACAAGGGAAATAAAGTTGTTTTTCATTCATATTCGTTTCAAATAATAATTGAAGGAACAAGCAGTGTTGTACTTGAAGGCCAACGGAAAAGGAATATATATATGATTGATTTAAATGCTATTCCTACTAACTCGTTCGCATGCACGAAAGCTACAATAGACGATCCATGTCTTTGGCACAACAGATTCGCTCACATTAGTTCGACCACCTTGAATAAACTGAAGAGATGGAATTTAGTTGAAGGTCTTCCTTCAATTAATTTTGATCCAGAAACTCTATGTGACTCGTGTGCTCGTTGCAAACATGTGAGATCTTCGTTTAAACCTAAGAGAGTTGTAAGCACAAAAGAACCACTAGAACTTGTGCATATGGATCTGTGTGGCCCAATGAAGGTAAGAAGTAGAGGCGGATCCAGGTATGTTTTCGTTCTAGTTGACGATTACTCTAGGTATGTTTGGCCTATTTTTCTTAATTCAAAATATTAAACTTTCGATGAATTTGTAGTTCTAATGAAGCTTGCGCAAAATAAGTATAAATAAAAATTAGCTTCTATAAGTACTGATCATGGCACCAAATTTGATAACCATGCTTTTATTGAATATTATTGGGAGAATGGTGTTGGGCATAACTTCTCAGCACCATGGACCCCACAACAAAACGGTGTTGTGGAACGTATGAATAGAACACTAGAGGATATGGCACGCACAATGTTATTGTGTAGTGGTCTACCTCGTAATTTTTGGGCTAAAGCTATTAGTACTGCATGTTATGTTCATAATCGAGCTTTGATTAGACCTATCATTAAGAAGACTCCATATGAGCTTCTTAGAGGATGTAAACCTAACATATCACATCTACGTTGCTTCGGGAGTAAATGTTTTGTCCATAATAATGGTAAAAATAGTTTAAGCAAATTCGAACCCAGAAGGGACGAAGCTGTATTTATTGGATACTCTGATCATAGTAAAGCATATAAGGTTTTTAATAACAGAACCTTATGCATCAAATAAAGTTTTCGTGTTATTTTTTATGAGAATAATATGTTTGACAAAGCTGAACAGGACGAAGAAGAAGATATGAATGAGCCAGATTTTCGACAATCTAGAAATGATCCTCCAGAGTTGGATGAGGAAGAGAAAGAAATTTAAGGCACCAATGATGAATAGGGAAGTCCTTCAAATGATAAAGGAAAGAGAACTGAGACTATAGTTGATGATACTATAAGTTCTTCTCAATCTAAGCATGTGGAAACTGAAGTTATAACTGATGATGATATAACATCAAATCCAAATCAAATGACAGAATCTAGAGTTATACGTAATTCTGTTATAACCCCAGGATTGGATTCAGGGGGAACGATGCTTGGACCTCAATCATTCGAAGAAGACGAACCAAGTTCGGATGATAATGTGCCTCCAATCTCTAAGAAATGGAGATACAAGAGTTCTCACCCAATGGAGACTATTCTTGGTAGTTTGAATGAAGGGGTTCGAATTGGTAGAAATCTAAACAACTTTTGTTCATTCTACTCATTTCTTTCTACTATTGAGCCAACCAATATCAATGAAGCGCTTGTTGAACCAGATTGGATTATTGCAAAGCAAGAGGAGCTTCAACAGTTCAAAAGGAATAAAGTTTGGGACTTGGTTCCGAGACCAAAAGAAAGAACTGTTATTGGTACAAGATGGGTATTCAGGAACAAATTGGACGAATCGAGAGTTATTGTACGAAACAAAGCCAGATTGGTTGTACCAGGCTACAATCAACAAGAAGGAATTGATATGATGAGACCTTCGCTCCCGTGGCAAGGCTTGAGGCTAGTAGACTTCTAATAGCCTTTGCGGCTCATAAAGGAATAAAACTATTTCAAATGGACGTTAAGAAACCTTACTAAACGGGTATCTAAATGAGGAAGTCTGTGTGGAGCAACCCCTTGGTTTTCTGGACAGCCAGCTCCAAAACCATGTTTTTAAATTAGACAAAGCTTTATATGGTTTGAAACCAGCTCCCAGTGCTTGGTACGACAGATTATCAAAGTTCCTACTTGAAAGTGATTTTAAAAGAGGATCTGTCGACAAGACCTTATTCTTAAAATCCGAGGATTCCGACTTGTTAATTCTTCAAATTTATGTTGACGATATCATTTTTGGTTTAACTAATAATCGTTTGTGTAAGTATTTTTCAGAATTAATGACTTCTGAATTTGAGATGAGCTTGATGGGAGAACATAAGTTCTTCCTAGGACTTCAAATCCAACAGACTAGTGAAGGGATTATGATACACCAACATAAATACATCAAGGAATTACTTCAAAAATTTGGAATTGAAAATTCTCATTCGATGCCCACTACAATGCCTACAGAAAAGAAGTTAACATTAGACGAAGATGGTAAGTTGGTCGATGAGACAACTTAACGAGGTATGATTGGTTCACTTCTTTATTTAACTGCACTTCGTCCTGACATTATGTTTAGTGTATGTGTATGTGCTCGATTTCAATAGTTCCCTAAAGAGTCACATATGAAAGAAGTTAAAAGAATCTTGAGGTATTTAATTGGTACATCCAAATTATAAGTGCAACATCCTCTTAAATGTAATTTTGATCTGATAGGGTATTCAGATGCAGATTATGCAAGTTGTCCACTTGATAGAAAAAGTACTTTTGGCATAGCCACGTTTGTTGGACCATGTATTATAACATGGGGGTCAAAGAAACAAAATTCCGTTGCACTATCTACAGCTGAAGCCGAATACATTGTCGCTGGATTGGTATGTTCACAACTTTTAGGGCTTAAGCAACAACTATGTGATTATGGTATTAATGTTGGGTGCATCCCCATTTTATGTGATAATACGAGTACTATAATTATTGCTAAGAACCCAGCTCAGCACTCTCGTACTAAGCATATAGACATTAGACACCACTTTTTGCGTGACCATGTAGATAAGGGCAACATAAAAATGGAATTTTGCAGTACAGAAAAACAATTGGCAGACATTTTTACCAAAGCATTGGCTAGAGAACGTTTTGAGATTTTGCGGTTGGAAATTTGTTTAATTGGTGGCAACTAAACTTGTCACAAATATTTTACTATCCTTATGACTGACTAGTTTTGACGAGATTGTATGACTGTGTCCATATTTCTCGTTTAAAGTATAATTATGTTAATTCTCATATTATATTACGAGAATATTCCGTTTGCTAGTCATATATATTTTATGTCTTATTACGAACCATCTTTTCGGTCCTAATTTTCCTTATTCTCTTGTATTTGGCCAAAAATCCTATCACTTTTATCCACCAAAATCTTTACTATATCTTAACCATGTGATTTACCTACCTAAAAGGTTTACCCTATATTATGTTTATATATATATATATATATATATATATATATATATATATATATATATATATATATATATATATATATATATATATATATATATATATATATATATATACATATATATATATATATATATACATATATATATACATATATAGGGGTGGGTTCAGGTACGAACTGCCTTAACGTACGAACCGTACGAACTAGCTTATATTGATTTTTTTTTTTTTTTTTTTTTTCAGATACACTTTATTTCTTTACTACATACACTTCTTATTAGATACATTTTATTACATATGTAAATACAAATTTTTCAACACTAAAATTATAGATGCACTTTTACACTTGTACACTTTTACACTTTTTTAAACTAATTTTTTTACGGATACATTTTATATTTTTCGCGGATACACATGACATTAATGCCAGATACACATTTTAATATTTCTGGATACACAAGTTTATACTTCCGGATACGCATCATATTAATACCAGATACACATGGTTATACTGCCGGATACACATGTATCTCGTATTAATTTGCGGATACACATATCAGTATTGTCAGATACACATGTCGATACTCCCGGATACGCATAGCAGTACTGCCCAGATACACTTGTCAATGTTTCCAGATACGCATATTGTATGTGTATCCAGTAGAATTCGTATACGTATCTAGTAGTATTCATACACGTATCCACCCCAAAACATAATCATTACTACCTTCCCCGCCACCTCCACCGCCGCAACCACCACCCTGCCTCCACCATCACCACCACCGCCACAACCACCACCCTGCCTCTGCCATCACCACCACCGCCACAACCACTACCACCAATAACAACACCATCACGCCACCTCACCCAATACCATTACGCCACCTCACCCAACACCATCACACCACTCAGAGACTACTGTCGAGGACAACTCCGGCAGCGACAAAGTTGACCACGACGCAACTATACATCCACCATACAAACCCAGCCAAATTTTAACCACCGCCTAACACCACCACGACGCAACTATACATCCATCAACCGCGCACCACCACTACCACTGCCGTGCGCACCACCACCACAATGATCGCACCACCAGCAGCACCGACAACCATTTCTCAACCTGATGCTCCTCCAACACCATTCTTCTTCTTTATTCAACCACGGGATCTCAAACTCCTCTTCGGTTTCCTTCCTTCAAAAGGCTTGTTAACATTATCGCCATCATCACCACGACAATTAGACAACAGTGATATCACATTTTCGGTTCCGACATCATTCTGCAAGATTCAAGACCTACATTTCAGCTGAGATAGCTGTGAGCTCTATCTCAGCTAAGCTTCTGCCTTTTTCCAGCTCTCGGACCTTCTTTGGCTGACACCTTGCCTGCAACCTTGAATCTTAGAACAGCTCGGACTACAAGCCATCCGGGCCTGTACTGCAGCCCTGTGTAACTTTCCTTGTCAGTGATATAGTCGTCGACAGTAAGATCCCAACCAAATTCGACAATCAACAAATGACCGTCCACCACCAGATACGTAAATTAATACTTTCAGATACATCAAACCAAATCCGTATATTAATCTCGCACCATCAAACAAACCCCAGATCCGACAATCATCAAAAAAACCCACCTCCTGCAACTCCATTTTTTAATAATCTCGCACCATCAAACCACCATAGCCCAGTCGAAACGTGACTTGATTTTTAGTAGATCTCCAATTAAAATTAAAACTTATCGAAATTTGAAGAAAAGAGCATACAATACAGATATCGATAAATTTTGAAGCAGATCTGGCGCCGTTGAAGCTGAAACTCTAGTGTTCGTTTGTGTCGGTGTTTCGTTTACCCAAATCGCCTTTGTCGTTCATCCCTTCTCCGACGAAAAGAGCATACAATACAGGTTTCGTCACACCATTCTTCTTCATTTTTTTATAGATCTGGGTAAGGTTTCGTCATCACCGGCATGTGAAAATATTATTTGTAACGTTTTTCGTCGCCGGCGAAGGTGCCAAGGGAGAACAGATGAAACGCAGGGTGATTTGATACAGGAGGAATGGTGGTGGGCCGTCAAGGAGTAATAAAAAATCGTCGTCGATGAACGAGATCTGATACAGGAGGAATGGCGGTGGGCCGTCAAGAATGACGCCGGAGCTCCGGTGATGATATGGTGGTGGTGCTATGATGATTGATGAATAAGGTTGAAGAAGTTATGGGCTGAATAAGGTTGAAGAAGTGTATGTGTTTGGTGAAAGATGAAACACAGGAGTAATATATCATCTAGCAGCCTTTGATTTGTTTGATCTAAGGGCTGGAAAAGGAGTTCGTACGGTTCGTAACTTAATTGATTAGTACGGGATCCCGATTCTACATATATATATATATATATATATATATATATATATATATATATATATATATATATATATATATATATATATATATATAAGGGGGAATCTTTCTTTACCCACTTGCACACGCCGCCTAACCCCAATCCTACACTTACCATATCTCTAAAATTTTTTACTCCTTTTAATACCACCCCAACTCTGTCATGTCTCAATCATCATCATAAGCCTCCATAATTTTTTCTTCTTGTCTTCAAAACACTCAAACACTCAACCTCTCAAACCTTCGTCACCATGACCCTCAAACCAAAAACCCGTTTTCATACACCCACAACTCGGTCGTCCCATTAGACCGAGACCTCAAAACCCACATGCAATCCCTCCAATCAACCTAAAACCACTCCTTCACCACCATCAAACCCAAAACCGACCAATTCCGAACATAACCGGGAGGATACGGGAGTCGAGGGGAAGCGTCGTAAGCTTAAGAAGGGGACGAAAAAGATGGTAGTGGCAGAGGAGTCGAAAGAAAACATGGAAGTCGGGATAAGTCAAGACGGTCATCAAAGAACCTTATTTAAGGAACATATGCTGAATGCTGCGGTGGCTGGGTTGGACAAGCTTCGTCTAACAAAGCTTGAGGGACAATGGATTTATCATGTCTCTCGATATCACATTCATGGAGGACGATCCTACCCACCGGCTTGGTATGAAAAAATCGAGGCTCTAAGTTTCTTCAAGGATTTCTTGCAATTTCAATAATGGAGCAAGATAAGTGCTTTGACCGGTCCGATATATCCGATTGAGGTAATTCAGTTTTATGCTTTGGTTTCTTTTAGAAAGGGTGTGTAGCAGGCGGTTGTTAATGGGCTGGAGAAGACAATCGCCATTGATGATTTCTGTACTCTGTTTTCGGTCCCTGATGATGGGATTGAAATTAATTCGAGTGCAGAATGGGGAGATGTGTCCGGTGAGGAGAAGCTTTTAATCAAGAAGTCGTTTGATGATAGTGCTATCGGGACTAGTAACAAGCTTGCGGGTCCTTTCTCGCGAAAAATTAAATTTTTCTTGAATTTTATGTGGAATACGGTGGTTCCGCACCGTGGTGGTCGTGACAAGCTTTCGAGTTATAAGATGGTACTCGTGCATAGGTGGTTGGAAAGACAAAAGGTGAATCTCTCATTGCTTGTTTTTCATCGTATTATTCAAACGAGTATACAAGTTATCGAGGACAAGCTCTACACTACTTTGGAGTTGCCCTATGGTGTTTGGATATCTCGGTTATTAGAGCATAAGGGAGTTGTTAGTCTGGAAAGCTATGGTATCTCGGCCAAGGATGAGATGAATGATTCGGTTTTAAGAATGATGAAAATCGGCGCAGTAGGGCCTGATTTGGTGTTCTTATCGAAAGAGGTTGTGTTGGATAAGTCATCCGATGTTGTTGTGGCTTTGGAAAAGAAGATGGATTCGTTTATGGCAAATATGGATGCAAAGATGGATGTAAAAACCAAGTTGTTGGAACAATTGGTTTCGGGTATAGCTAGGGAACGGGTTGTGGCTCCTATGTATTTGGGCCGTGGTAATGCCGAGGTGCTAGCTCGATTGAAGGAGTAAGAGGAGCATCTCACGGTTGTGGCTAGGGTTGCTGATTCGTGCATGCATGAGGATATTCGTCAATCGAACTCGGTGGCTAATGTGTAGTCAAGGAGGAGCGGTGATGCTCGCGGGAAGAGCCATGAGAGCTGAGATGGGGAAAATATTTGAGGCTACTAAAGCACTATCTATGAAAGTGCTTAAGTTTGATTGGTGTCTCACCGCTCGAGCTACTCAAGTTGCCTCATGTCTTGATCGTCTTACCTCGCATGAGTTTCGTACCCGTCCTGGTTATGTGAACCCCCACCGTATCAACCACAACATTTCCTAGACCGTTCTTATCCTTGCCTTGCTTTCTCTTTTGCTTCTTAGACGTTTATTTTGAATAATTGTCTAATTCGGCCCATTTTGGCACTTTCTTTTAATTCGGCCCATAGGCATTAAACTACTCGGTTTGTATTAGACATATCTTATGATGCATGCTTATCGTAGATTTCTTTTTTGTTTTCTAATATGCGTTTTCGTGCTTATTTCTTGTCTCGGTCGATATCACCCTAGCATTTTATGTTTGTTCTCGTCTTTTCCATGATGTCAAGAGGGGGGAGAAAATGACCGTGACTTAAGTCTTTGCCTAAGCTTTCTCCTTGTCAAGAACCTAATCTCTTAAGGTCCTTAGATGCTATACTTTGTATATAAGTGGTTTGTTCTTGCGTTCAACTAACTATGATTTCTATAGTATTATGTTGAGGGGGAACTTACACTTAGTCACAAATCGTAAGAGACTTGTCATCATCAAAAACGGGGAATTTGTTGGACCATATAGTTATATGTTTTGTTTTGATAATGACAAGTGTGCTTTTTAATATATATACTCTTTGCGCGTAATCATTTGTTACTCTTTTCTAGATTTAATAAAGGTTACAATTATAGCAAACAATGTTATAGCATTCATGGTTATAACATTGAGGATTTGTGAAGCATCATTGAAGTAATGTTATAGCTGCTTGTACTATAACATTGAAAGTTCTTAAAGCATCATTGTGATTACTTCATTCACAAATCTGATGATCACTCAAGCAAAAAGCATGATCAAGTCTATAAGAAGCTCAAGATGAAGAGCTTATGGTCAAGATGAAGAGATTATTCTACTACTAAAGATCTCGAGGAAGATCAGCTAGTATAGGACGTCATCTGATAAAGGTATCTATGGAAATAATATTGGGAAGGTAAAGTTATAGTCACTTCACCTATAACATTACTTTACCAAGCTTAATGTTATAGTCTTTTATACTATAACTTTAGGTTGCATTTTGAAAGCACGATTTTAAGGTTTTAAAATTAATTTTCGAAAGCTCAAATTAGTTATATATTTTCGAAATTATGTGTGTATATGATAAAGATGAGATACAAGTTTAATTAGACTGAATAATTAACATCTATCTTATTGGTTAGTAAAACGGCTTATGGGTCGTCATGCTACCTAGGAGTTGCTAAATTATCTAAACCTAAACCACAATCCATACTCCTTGTTTCAGCTAGGGTTTCAAATGAATTGGGCTTATGAGCCGTCTCTCATGTCGAGCATATCCTATGCACAAGTAATCTACTAGGTTAAATCTAGAATAGATTGAAATAAGATATTTTTATATCATAAACAATTATTTAAGATTTATCCAATTTACTTAAATTGAAATATATGTTATGGATTAAATTAAGGAAGATAAGATTTGTTTCTTAGGAAAAAATTCATCATACCTCACGGCATAATAGGGTTTTGATTAAAACCCTAGCTCTCTCTTCTACTATATATACACATGTGCTTCCTTGTTTCAAAACAACTTTTCGCAATATTAAAATTCTCTTGCAAACAAATTGAGTCAAAATTCTTTATCAAGTATTTTATTTGTTTTTGGCAATTTGAAATTCTTTCAAAAAGTCGTGCTTAAAATTTGCTTATTATTTTTGTAAGATTACGTTATTAGATCATAGTACTTTATATTGTTTCTTATACGTTCAATTGTGTGAACACTTAGAAGAACAATCAAGTGCTTTCTTATTAACGTAAGTTAGTTAGAGTATTTAACGGTACTCGAATTTGAGTTACAGCTAGAGTTAGTTATACGAGCGGGTTAGTAATTTTGTAATCCGGAGAAAGGTACTAAAATTATAATCGAGAATAGTGGACGTAGGTTTCGACTTATGAAACTGAACCACTTCAAAAATCACGCGTCTTTCCTTGCGTTCTTTTCATTACGTATTACATCGTGTAGTTAATTAGTTAAAGTTTAATCAATAAACTTTAAGTAATTAATTGTTAAATCACATTTATATAAGATACTCGAAAAAGTGGGCTATGTTTTTAAATACTCTATTCACTCCCCGATCTACAAGAACACTTACAGTGTGGCTAAGACCAATGAAACAACGAGAAATTTCCACTAGTGCAGTATTCACACCTATCATTTGATTAAATAACAAACTCCAGCACTCAATCACACTGTCCATAATTTGCTGACCAGGGAGAAGCGTTAACATGTCTTCCCGATTTATGAAGAGAAATTCAGTATACGTTAGCAATTGCTCCCTGCAAAACAAACCTTTATTAGTTATAGTTAAATTAAAATAAGTCCAAGTTTAAAATTAAATTAAATTAAAGAACATAACTTTATATTTAAATGAATTACCAGTTGTTTTTGTTCACTGAATTATTAAACACGTAATCCATTACATCTTTTTTCAGCCTAAATACCGTGTCAAATAGGTTCTTAAAGCGCTGCAGTTCATCTGTGACAAAATCCTGGTTGGGATTAGGTTGCCCACAGCCCATTGAACATCCAAGGTTCTCAGTAACCACATCCATACACGGTAGCGGCTCACTTGAATGAAGTAAGAATGGATGGTGGATCAGATTAGTATGCGGGACATAGGTTACCTGGACAGATTTTTCAGAAGGGCCAACCTCTTGTCCCATAATACTACCAGCTTCTGGCACCCCACGAAAAGCCTCTTTTAGGTCAGCAGTAGACATAAAAGTCGACTCAAATTGGAGTGACTTCATTTGACTCCCCACTGCTTGGGCAACATCCTTATCCACTGCCTCAACGGGCTGATCGACAGGGCCTAGATTAACGTCCACTTCAGCCACCTCCTTCACCCCTTCCTGTTCAACCTCCATATCAACTCCATCGTTGGGTTCAGGGAACCCTTGCTCTTTC
The DNA here is from genome assembly GCF_048544455.1 of Silene latifolia. Taxonomy (NCBI): domain Eukaryota; kingdom Viridiplantae; phylum Streptophyta; class Magnoliopsida; order Caryophyllales; family Caryophyllaceae; genus Silene; species Silene latifolia. Next base: position 149,351,468 of record NC_133538.1, read on the forward strand.
ACTGTTCCAATACCAGAATCTGGCACCCCTTGAAAAGCCTCTTTCAAGTCGGTGGTAGAGAAAAATGTCAAACCAAATTCCGGTGACTTAATTTCACTTTCCTCGGTTTTAACAATATCCTTATCCACAACTTGTACACTGTCCTTATCCCCTACTGAAACTGATTTCACGGGCTCCTTCTCACCAGACTCCTTCTCGCGGACACCCTGTACAATGTCATATATCCCTTCCCCAACAACATCTCCATGGTCGCCATCACCATCGCATTTTGATTTAGGGGCCACTTCCCCAACAGTCAGACAAACCACGAAGCGCATTATCAATGTAAGCAATTGAGATAAATTTCAACTTACATGAGGATGAAGCATGTTCTGGTGGCGGAATTAAATCATCCGAAATGACCTTGCGCACGTCCTCTGGACCATCCTTCTCACACATGTGAATTTCTGTCTCGGTCGGCACTCGGTCCGCTGGCACTTCCACTTCCACAGATGGCTTCTTTGCTTTTCCTCAGCGCCTCCTCAATATTAGCAGGACTATAAAACGCTTCCAAAACCTGTACGTCAGATAATTGGGAGAATTCAGTTTGAGAGGGTTCCTCTACATCGCCCCCCTCTTCCTCTTACTCTCTTGACAAGCTTCATTCAGTTCGGCCGTGTTGTAAAAACCAGCAGTCTCCATAATCTATGATGATACGACCTCTCTCTCACCACTATTAGCAGGACTATAAAATGCTTCCAAAACCTGTACGTCAGATAATTGGGAGAATTCAGTTTGAGAGGGTTCCTCTGCATCGCCGCCCTCTTCCTCTTGCTCTCTTGACAAGCTCCATTCAGTTCGGCCGTGTTTTAAAAACCAGCAGTCTCCATAATCTGTGATGATACGACCTCTCTCTCACCACTAACATCATCATCTCTAATTGAAACATATTCTACCGGTACTTCCTCAGCGTCTTTACAACCCAACCCAATTCCTCGATCACCAATTTTTGGTTCCTGGCCAATAAAGAGCTGATCTTCCTCATCTTTATTCTTGGTTGACTTCCGCTCTTCTTGCAATATAGGAGCATTGTGAACCGACTGCTTCAGTCGTGTTGCTATATCTTCAACTTCCTCGACATATTCTTTCAGGTTGCATCTTTTAAGAGATATTGCATCTGTTGTGACGGAACAACGCCAGCCAAAGAACTAGCACCACTTGTTAAACATTTGATCTTCGACGTTGCATCGGCATACCATGAATGGAAGGTAATACCGTTCCTTTGGATCATCAAATATAGCTCATTTAAAACCTATATTTTATTCAAAACTAAAGCTACATTCAAAGAGCCTTCATTAAAAATTCAAATAATTAGCAATTTTATCTTGGGAACAAAAAAAAATGATTAATACTAAAGCTTCCAGTGTCTCAGCCCTAAGATAAATAACGAAATTTCATTACATATTAAAGCAATTAATAAAAAGCATACTTACATCCAAAGACCTAGCTTTCAACTCCTCATCGTCTTCAACTCCCAGAGGCAGTTCAATATGAATGAACTTCTTGTCAGCTATTGTAGCCACCGTAGAAGGAAGCTGAAATTGAGGGACGCCCGGACCAGTGAATGCGCAAACCTTATTCTCACTGTCCACAGGATCAGGCTTCTGAAGACAACGGGGATAATTGACCTTATAAAGGGTTAAATGACCCAAAGGATCATGAACCAGCTCATCCTTTTACCTACTCCTGAGAGTTTTATTATCCTAGTACTGGATAAGCGGAAGTTCTTGCGGATAACTCTTACTATGGAAATCTTAACGCTGAAAGTACGTGATCATTAAGAATGGGGTACAGCCAAGCAAATGGGACTTTGCTTTTTTTACATCTGCTGCAGCCCGTACCATCGCTTCTAAAACCGGCGAACACCAGTTATACTGGGGGGATGGCGCTTACGTCTTCAACATCTTTGAAAAGCTTCATATCAAGCACAATGTTTAAAGTTGGGGTGAGGAATGATGACATACAAAGCAGCGCAAAGAGCCGATAGAATTCATCACCACCGTCTTTGAAGACCTCAGTCTCAGTATGATCGAAAGCCTTGCCTAACAGAATAGAATCAGAAGTTGATTTAACATTGAACTTTTCCCGCCAACGATTTTTCAAACGTATGTTTGCTTCATCTTGGGACCCCGGCATATTCCGGGTCGGTAGTATTTCTAACGGTCGTAAACCTTGCGGTAATATGAAACACTCATATACATCATGCTCGGTCACCATAAACTCTTTCAATTCAGACGCCCTAAATACATGTGACTCGTCACCAAATGCCTCGATAAATAACGGTACATGACACAACGGATAACTTCTGAGCTTAAGATAGAGCATCCCCCCAAAACCTATCCTCTAAACAGCAGCTCGCTGAGCATCGTTAAGCTTTCTTATCAATTTTAAAAGCCTATTCAAGTGACACTTGACAGTAAGAGTAATATGTGCATTTTATATAGTCCTTTTTGGTCTTTTATGCACGCATTTACATGTCATTCTCATAGTTTTGTATTGCAAAATGCCCCGAATAGGCTACTTTGGTTCGGTTTCCCTTATTTGCAGGAACGGACTTGAAAGTAATGGAATCGCACCTTTTTCAGTCCCCTTGGCATGCATTTATGGAGATGGAAGGTGTTAAGCAGAATTACTATCCCTCGGGAAGCGTGAAGGAGTTTCGAAAGCTAACCAACAAAGAGCACAAGTTATTTCAGTAGCTGAGCACTCGATCAAAGACTTCTATTAGTCCATCTGTTCGAGCGAGTGTTTTTTTTTGTCACAAGTGATCGATCGAGTCCCTGCTGAGCTCGATCGAAGGGTGCTGATTTGAAGGTCCTCGATCGAAGACCCTAATTGTTCGATCGAGAGGATTGGTTGAAGGTTTGCTCGATCGAATAGATTGAATTGGTTCAATCGAGTGGATTTATATCTTACACGAGATTTTTTTATTTCGTGTTAGACTTATTTAATATCTTAGTTTTGTTAATAAATATCTTCCTTATATAAGGGAAGATGTCATTAGGTTTAATGAGTCTCTGAACTACTCTTTAATCTCAGAAACGTAATTACTCCCTTAAGCAGACTTTAATTCTTCCCTTTGCTTCGTACGTTGCTTTGTTCATTTTGCCAGATTCTAAACTTTGTAACCTTTCTCTACTCTTTATACTTAAATTAATTTCATCTTTTGCATCCTTTATTACTAGTCCCTTAAATACTTTTTTAATTAATTGTTGTTATAGTTTTATGAAATTTGATTCTCTTAATCCCTATATCATGTCTCTTGCTATTTCATCTATCATTGTTATTAGTTTCATCATAAGCATGGGTAGCTATTTCCCTTTATGTTAGGATTAGGGGAGTTGGTTCAATCGGTTTTGTTACTCGTCGTCAAAAGTTACCTTGACCAAAACAATATTTATAACTTCACAAACTACTCTACTCTAAGTAAAGAGGTAAGTAAAGGTCGGATCCCAAGGGACGGGTATTGATGTAGGATTTTCAATTGCAAATGGTTGTGTCTAAGGGTGTCACAATGTGGATTGAGGTAGGAGATCAACTAAACTAATAAAAAATATAAAAGTAAAGCATTGAAAACAAGCAAGATGATTAAAATGAGATGTAAAAAATTGATTAAAAGTACTAGGGTGTCATGGGTTCATAGGGGATTCATGGGATTTGATCATACAAACATATTCTCTACTAGATGCAAGCACTTATTGTTGTGATGGAATCGAGTTAGTGTATATCTTACAATCCCTAAGAAGGTTTGGGTCCCGGAGCCTAGTTGATTAGATTGTACAACACCTACAAGTCGACTTAATCCTTCCTATCCAACTATATGCATGGTCTAATGAGACTCGAGTTGGTTTATGTCTTACAAGTCTCAATGAAAAGGTAAGTGATGGGTAAAAAATGCAAGGATTCATAGGCTCGCATTTCATCAAACATAACATGTGAATAAGTTGGAATCACAACAAGCAAGCAAATTAATTATGAAAACATATTAGATTAAGCATGAATCAATCCCCATGTTGGTTTCCTCTAATCCCCCATTAACCCTAAGTAAGGAAATTACTCACTCATTATCAAGTTTAACATGCTAACAAGGTTGTCAATCATACTAGGAAGGCTAAACATGATGAACAAATGAAAATGATTAACAATAATTAAAAAGGATTAAGAGTGAATTATACCTATGAAGATAATTCCAAATAATAAAGCAAAGAATAATAGAACTACTTGATGATTGATGGAAGGTTGTCAATCCTCCAAATAAACCCAAATAATCTGCTAATTACCCAAAATAAATGATGAACAATAGAGAAATTAAGGAAAGATTAAGGAATGAGATTTGTATTAAGACTAGATTAAGAGTTGATTAAGAAATTATTAAGATTGTATTACAACTTGATGATGAACTAAGTAGCACAAAGGGGTATTTATACTAAAGATTAGGTACAAAGATTAGGGTTACTAAGGGCTTAAATGACTATTAAGACCCTTAAGAAAAGTTGAGGAAATGCTCCTCTCCAAGGAGATGCGCATCTCCATTTTGCTAGTCCCACGAAGATATGCTTGTCCCGAGCGTCTAGGAGGCTGGCATGGTGGAGTCTGTAGGGAGATCTGAGCGGATCGTGGGAGAGACGCTCGGATTGCTTGGCCTCAAGACGAGCGTCTTAGCATCGGGACGCTCGGATTTTTGGGCAGGGGGACGCTCGGATTGGCTTGCAATCCGCTCGAATTATGAGTCAGCCACTTTTATTCTCTTCTTTCCTCAACAATCCGCGGAGATCTTGTTGAGGATGCAAGGATCCTTTAATCAATGCCCAATCTACTTTATTATCTACATAGGCCTTCTAGTATCGTCTTCCCTTTGATGCTTGGTCATTGAATGTGATCAATTTAGCTCCTTTTTGCCATGAAAATGCAAGGTCTGCACTCCTTTCCTACCAAGGGATCAAAACCTCAAAGAATATTTAAAATGGGAAACTAAAGATAGTAAATGACCCAATTAAGCACTATAAAGCATAGGAACGAGGCTAATTCAGGGACTAAATGTGCTCAAATATGAGTCACATCAAATATCTCCATACCGAACCTTTGCTCGTCCCGAGTAAAGAGGTGACAAAGACTAGGACCCTTATTCAAACTAACCTACTAATATAGCCGATGTGATACAATTAGCGGGTCTCACTCCGCCCCTTCAACTCACAACAAGACAACCATGAGGTAGGATGCCTTCTTGCAAGGCAAGGTGGGGCTTGCCAAAATGGCGATACATCCAAGCATTAAGCACAAAAAAAAAGTAATGGATGCATCTACAAAAATGAATAGCCATTTTCCTCATCCAAGTGGCAGAAATTATCTAAAGGAGCAGCAATATAAGGGTAACATTCCATTATAGATACGGTTTCTTCAAACTACTAAGCCTAGAAGGATACCAATAAATCACCTCTAAGTTTTGTCAAGCTAGGGTACCTTTGTCCTCAATTATTAAATGCTTTCGTCAAGAGTAGACTCCCTATGGTGTTAAAAACACTGGAGGATCGCGGAATTCCCCTTCTTGCCTAGACAAGAATAAGGGTCGTCCCCTCTCTACCATGCACAAAAGTGGATACGATGGAAAATGGATTAATAGAACTTGAGTTTCATATGGGAGTTTGCTTTTTATTGTTGTTTTTCCCCCCAATTTGTGGCATTTGACATTTTCTTTTTGCCATTTCTTTGATATTTAGCATTTCAACACTTGACAATTTCAACTTTTTCTTGCATTTTTTTTTAACATTTTCAAAGTCACCCCATTTGTAGTGAGGGTGCTTATATTTGAAGCATAGGAGTTTTCATTTTTGTTACTCCTCTTTTCTTTTGATGCAAATTGCAAACTTTTTCATTTTCATTTCAATACTTGAACTCAAACTTTGAGCAATTTTTTTGCCCATTACCTTTTTGATGACAAAATGTGGTAGAACATGGATGATGGTTGCATGGTTTCAAGGGTCACCTTGGAATAAACGGTAGCCAAGGAGTTATCACACCACAAGGTACTCTTGACTAGGCCTTAATCCATGGGTCAAAGGATACTAGCATGACACATCCAAGGGTATTTTACAAGTATTGTAACAAGCAAAGTCTTAAAAAGAAAAAAGTATCTACAAGGGCCTATATACACTTGTCAAGTTTCCCAAATAGATGTTTTCACAAAATTTTCCTAAATGCAACTATATGCCATGATGCAACTAACATTTGTACATCCTAATGCATATGCTTCTACCAACTAGCATGTCCAATAATCTAAATGCAATTCTATAATCACATTGTTTCATACCACATCAATCAAAATAAAGCCACATAGTCATTAACATAAAGAGGAGAAAGGAGATTGGAAAGATCATACCATGCGGTCTTCAATATCCTCATGTCTCGGATGTGGCGTAGTCGATCAATGTGAAACAAGATGAACAAACATAATATATATACAAGACTACACTATAAAGGAAATGAACATGTTTTTGGGTATTTTTCAAAAAATTTCAATTTTTATTATTTTTGTTTTAAAAAGTCATGTTAGAATTTCCAATCCCCACACTAGTATGGGCATTGTCCTCAATGGCCAATACGATAGCAAATTATGCAAGCTATATGAAATGCATGATTTCTAAATGCGAACTATATGACATATATACAAAATTGATGCAACTACACTATACTATATGATGCATGAGTTTTTGTTTGGTTGGAGAGCATAATTTAAATTAACTCCCAATGCATATGCATAAACTTCCCCAAACCAAAATAGACATTATTTCTAATGTCAAAAATTGGGGGAGTTCATGCATAAGGATGCTATGCATGAAACTACAATTGTCATTTTGGATTTTAAATGTGGGAAAAATAAAAGAAACAACTCAATGGGACCGAGGTGTGAGTCCTCTAGATGATGCTATGACTCAAAATCATGATCAAGATAAAAATTGTATGAAAAACAAGAGAAATAAACAAAGCGTAAAGGAAGTGTAGGAGACTCAAAAAGTATTGTGGCATCCTCCCAAGAGCTTTCTAATCCTCAATCATCGCCCATGACAACTTCACTACCATCTCCATCATCATCACCAACTTCTTCACTAGAAGCTTCCTCAACCGCCATAGATCCAGAGTCTTCACCACTATCACTTGAACTTCCTTCTTCTTCCTCACTACCCTCTTCTTCTTCACCTTCTTCATTCTCTTCATTTACTTCACCTTCTTTTCCACCACTCTCAACAACAACCTCCTCTTCACCCAAGCTAGCACCCCTAGAAGCACAAGAAAAGAAGACTTCCTTATCCGCCCAACTAGGCAAAGGACAATATGGGTCAGGAAGTCCTTGCCTAGCTAGATGTAAGAGAGGCGGATATTATGCTCTATATGCGTTGACTCGATCCTCATGGGCTTGCTTGTGCATTTGTTGCATCAAAAGAGTCAAGTAATCATTCCCCGCCGTAACATTTTCGGGTTGAAACTCATGGTAGGTGAATGGGTAGGGTGGAGTGATAATAGAGGATGAAGGCTCAGCAATGTCCTCCCTTTGGTGTTGTATTATGTAATCGGCTTCCTCGTAGAGTGGGAGAAGGTAGTGTGGCCTATGGACATTGAGTCGGCAAATTTTGTTCGGTAAAGTGAAGGACTTGGCATCTTTTGTTAACCACTCAAATTTGTTGTCAAGAGTGTCGTTCTTGAGCCATTTGAATTTTTGAAATATAGTGGCTAGATCAATGATATGGCCCCCCTTAACCGTTTTATATGTGTCATCTTTATTGAAATTCCGGTTGAAGTGTTTTGCCAAATAAGTTACCAATCCCCCATTAACAATGAAGGCCGTACCTTCCTTGCCATGATCGATATTGAACCACCTCTCAATTAAGAGTTAAAGAATATTGTACTTTGTGGTGAACTCTCTGCCAACATTCAAGGTCGAATCGAGATAGATAAAATCAAGCTCGGTGAAGTGGTTTGTTCCCTTTCTAGCAATCAAAGTGTGACCAACAACCTTGTGCCACACCCTTATGCCCGGATGATGGACATAAACGCCACGACAATCATGGTAAGACGTAAACTTTCTTCCGGTAATAGCCTTCCATAAAGGAGCGGGATCATATTTCGTTACGGGTTTCTTCACATAGGTCAAGTCATTGCTAAGGCCGAAAAATTTACCAAACTCGCCAAAAGACATATTCCTATCAACATTCTCAAGGCGGAATTCAATGTTTGTTCGAGTCTCCACCTTCGTAACTTTCAATGAGCTTAAAAACTCCAAGGTAAGGGATGTGTAGGTCAACTCTTGCATATTAAACAAAGTAAGCAATCCCATGGACTCAAAGAAATTCTTGGTTTGTTCAAAGACACCCAATTTGGTCAAGGTCTGTTGGCATATATACTTGGTGGGTAAGATAGATTTCTTAGCAAGGGATACAAATTTCTTCCTATGAGCATCGGATGTGAAAACTACTTCCGGATAATCATATAGTTGCTCAACAACCGGAGTAGAAGGAGTAGTTTCCACCATAGGAGAAGTAGTCTCTTGAATTTCCATCCTTGTACTTTGAACCACCAAAGCCAAAGGTTTGGAAGCTTGAAGAGCTTGTTGCCTTTTTGAGAGATTCTTCTTTGGAGGTGCCTTGTTTCCACCTTTTGTCCTAGCCATCTTCTCCTTGTATGTAGAAACACCCAAAGATTTGCTTGAATTCCTCATGTTTCAATAAGAACCAAATCGATTTAGGAAATTCGAATTTTGCCTTTGTACCCTAGAAATTTGATTCAAACTTTGAGGATTTTGGTGTTTTAATTGCTTGATGTTGACAAAGGAGTGTTTTGTTTGAGTTTTGAGGGAGTTTGGAATTAATTTGGGTGAATTTGGTTGAGAAAATTGATTTTTATGGATGGAGGGATTGGGGGTTTTGAGGGTTTTGGAGATGTGTTTGTGTTTTGAATGAGTAAAAGGAATTGGGAAAGGGGGTTTTAATCCCGTTATTTTTGAATTCAGCAGGGGAGACGAGCGTCTTTGGGTCGAGACGCTCGGATTCTCTGTCAGCTTATTTCAGAAAAGAGAGCCCATGCTGAGACGAGCGTCTTCAGCAGGAGACGAGCATCTTTCTGAAGGGAGACGAGCGGATTCTTCTGAGGACGCTCGGATTCTTTGTCACGGAGAAATCCCAAATTTTAATAGCAGCAGGACGACCGGATCCTCAGTAAGACGAGCGTCTTGGCTGAGACGAGCATATTCTATATGGAGACGCTCGGATCTTCAGTCACACAAAAATTTACGTTTCCAGCTCTCTTAGGACGAGTGTCTTCTTTACAGGACGCTCGGCTTTTCTTCCTGGACGACCGGATTGCTGTCGGGCCGCTTAGATTGTCCTTGTACCTCACGAATTCAGTTCCACCCGTGGGTATTTCATAACCCGAGTCATTTACTCTTCATTCCTTTGGTCTTCATTGTGGGGGCACTACAAAGGCTTGGATAGCCTCCGCAATTGCTATCCCCACACTATGTCAAAACACTTCACATCAATAAACATATAAGTCCCTCCCTTACTTTCTCTCAAAATGAAAATCTTGATCAAAGCATGAAAATACTAATCCAAAATTGACAAGAATATAGTACAATAAGTAAAATGCAAGTTAAGGGGTTAAAATATTTACAAATGGTGGTTTAGGGAGGACTCCACCAAACTCTCATTCATGTATAAGATGTCAAGGGGGCATAGCCAAGGTGTTGTTGATGTTGCTCAACACCTTGAAGAAGTAGTCGAAATCTGGCTCATTGTCATTATAAAAATCTTCAATAGACTTTTTCACATTGTGTTCTTTATTGTGGTGACTTGAGTGGAAATGGTCACCAATGCCTTGGTCGTGGGTCATAGCATTACCATTATAAGGGTTGAATAACCCTTCAAACTCATCATCCCATAGACCGCATACTTCATCTACTTGTTCCCCAATAGTATCATGAGTTGATGAGATCAACTCCTCTTTCTTCTTGTCATTATGGCCAATGAGGCTTTCTTCTTCTCTCGTCATGAGTGGTGGTGAGCTATTCAAGCTCTCATTCTTGTCGAAACATTCTTGCTGTTTGGATGGAGCATCTTGGAGATTACCCATTTTTTTTCCCATATGGGTGGTGATTCTTTACCCATAGCTTGTTCTTTGTATTGAGATGCCAACTTCTTCCTATCACTTTCTCGGCTATAATGATCAACCATAAAACATGGCTCATGTAGTCGGGGAGCTCTCATTGTCTTGTCAAGATTAAAAGTGATTGTTTTATCTCCCACTTCAAGTGTGAGTTCTCCATGTTTCACGTCAATCACCGCTCCCGCGGTGTGTAAGAAAGGTCTTCCTAAAATGATAGGAATGTTGGAGTCCTCTTCCATGTCAACAATAACAAAGTCCACCGGGATGAAGAACTTCCCAATTCTTACCGGCACATCCTCCCATACCCCTAAAGGTGTCTTCGTTGATCGATTCGCCATTTGGAGTGTGATATTAGTGCACTTGAGCTCTCCCATTCCTAGCCTCTTGCACATCGAATATGACATGACACTCACACTTGCCCCAAGGTCATATAGAGCTTTGTTGATTCTAGTGTCGCCAATGGTGCATGGAATAGAGAAACTTCCCGGTTCCTTTAGTTTTGAAGGTGAACTTCCTTGTAGGATGGCACTAGAAGCCTTAGTGAAAGCAATAGTCTCAAGCTTCCGGATGGGTTTCTTCTTTGTAAGAATATCTTTCATGTATTTCGCATAGGCGGGAACATGATTGATTAATTCCGTAAATGGAATTGAGACTTTCAAGTTTTTCACAATCTCCATAAACTTCCCAAGTTGTTCATCAAACTTAGGCTTAGCTTGACGACTTGGAAACGGAAGTCGAATCATAATAGGATCTTTCTCCTTAGCCTTCTCTTAATTCTCCTTTGAAACTTCTGAATGGTGGTGGGTTCTTCTTCTTTCTTAGTGTCTTCAACTCTTTCCTTGTCACTAGCATTCACAACATCTTCATCAATGGGCTTCTTCGGCCCTTCGGACCTTCATACCTTGTACCACTCCTCAAATGGATGGCACTCACCGACTCATATCTTGAGGGATTACCTTGAGGTGGCAATTGCCCCTTTTGTCTTTGTGAACTAGAAGATGCTAATTGAGACATTTGGGTTTCCAACATCTTCGTGTGAGCTAGTATGTTATTGATGGTGATGTCTTTTGCTTGACTATCCTTTTGCATTTGAGTGAAAAATTCTTGTCGGTTCTTTTGCATTTGGAGGATCGCTTTTTTAACATCAAAACCATGGTCATGAAAGATCATAGATCCATATTAGACTCTCTAATAAAAATTAAATTATCTCATAATTTGTCATTTAGGTGATCTATGTAACATGCATGCTAATATGAAAGCATAAAAATGAAAGTATAAGGAAAAATACTTTCCTTACATTGATTTTGTGGTAAAATGGGCACAAAGTAGTTCACCTTCCTAGTTTGTTCTTGAGCTTATAACATATGGATGATCCTCCTTACAAATCTTCAAAGAGAAGATCTCCTTCAAGATGCACCCAAGAACTCTACCCAATAATGTAACAAGTATTTGTACTAGAAACTTGTTAAAAATATTCCCTTGATTATATTTGTATATACTACTAACACTCTTAGTAATAATATTTGTATAGTAACAATCTTAGTAAGTTATGATAATTATTTTAGAGAGATGAGTAATTTTCTTCACATGCAAAACACATGAATAAGCTAGCTAGTAAAAATGACAAAAAATTGGTCATTAATAGAGGAGGAAAACCGGGTGGGAAGGTGGTAGTGGAGTGTGGTAATTGTCTTATATTTATCAATTTTACATCCACATGTAAAACATAATTATAAGATAACTTGTGGAAGTATCACAAGTAAAGTGAAATGATTGTGTTCCTAATCATTCACAACACTCTATTTTAAACGGTCCACTTGCCCATTTACGGGTCCATGTTGGTTCTTATATTTGTCGCACAAATACTTGTAAATTTTATTTAAACATCGTTTTATGTTTAAATACTTCCGTAATTAATTCGTTCAATTCACTCCGTAAATATACGTGTACCACTACACATATTATTTACGTACTAATATTAATCACATTAATCAATTAGTACAATTTTAGTGAATTAACAATTAATTAACTAAAACCCGTTTCCCTAAATTTATTATTCAAGTATCACATAATTAAATAATAAATGTCGTTCCTCGAGTTCTCAACTCGAATTCTCTCTTAAAATAATTGACTAACCTTTTAGTCTACAAATCAAGGGACTAAATAAATTGTATCTCATACAACTAATTAGTTGTCTATTGGGGTTCGTTCCTATAGGTGTGACCGATAGGGGTCAATTGATCACCGCCGTCTCACGACAATAACGTCAAACTCTAGTCAGCCAACCGTTATCGATTTACGTTAATCAACTGACGAGGATCAAATAATTATATATCTGATGATATTCCATTAATGGGATTTATTATGTAAACGCACTATTATGGAGGACACTAACTCTAACAATCTCCCACTTGTCCGACACAAGGTGTGCGCTACCAATTCTCTTGTCCGTTTTAATCTCCCACTCAATGCAAGGTGTCTTTCAGGTCGCACTTGCACACGAACATATCGCGACTGGTTTTCTCGATCGGGAGTGTGACTACCTGATCAGAAAAATCTCTCACAAATTACTTCCGAGCGTGGCCACGCATTTGTAGACAATAACTCCTCGAGTGGCCTTGAGATATAGTTACCCAACGTGGGTGCACAAGAACTGTATGCCCTATCTATCCTATTGCACAATACAGCTCACCATGACCTAGTAAATGCCCTTTTGGCCTCCTTTCACAGCACGACCTAGGACAAAAACCAAAGTCACTCGAAAACTGCACTTGCTCAGATAATAGTCTCCAATCAAAAGAATCGACTCATTAGAACATCTTAGAGATCCCCGCCACGACCAGGCGTCTATAATAGAACTTAGGGACTCTCTAAATGGTCACTATCCAACAAAGTGTCACACACTCTGCCTATGTAATCGACTAGTCATCACGTATGACCTTATGGTGTTGAACAACCATCAATCGACTCACAATCTAGTCACTCCGAGACGTCACATCATTAAGTGACTAGGGACAAAATACAATGTTCATCTTATTCACTTGAATATTGTTCAACATTGTCTCCACAACTTATTCAGATAAACAAGGTATTCAATGTTTTCAGTCAAACTGAATAATTTATTTCTTAAAGAAACTCTAACAATGAATGCGATCATCACTTATGTAAATATCAATACTCTATCCAATATTTACATAATGATCTTTAGTAATTAAGGTGTACTCCTCAATTCACATTGAGATGACATAACCATCACGTCTACCTTATGCCAACGGCTTTGGTTAGAGGATTAGCAACAGTTGTATCACTCTAATTACCATTGCTTTTTCCTTTGTTCTATGCAATTTTTTCATCACATAGAGCATTTCTAAGTACACGTCTAAACAAGTTTTTAGACTCTGGTTTTAAAGCCAGTCAAACACTCCCACTGTTTTCACAGTCTCTCGGGAGACGATATTCGGCTAACGGAACTACTCTAATTCCATTAAATTCCGATTATCAACTATCTCTTTTACAACATCGGATGCTGTAATGTACTTAGCTTTTCGTTCATGATTTGTACGTATAACACTTATACATACACATTCTTCATATGACATCTTTTATATATGACTCCTCATACATATCTTCTTTATACATGTATAACTTCTTATACATATATGTATAACTTCTTATACATATTATTCTTTATGCACATAACAATCTTACATGCTAACCATTCCTTAACGAGGCCCATAACATCTTATAAGCATAGGAATGTTTCCGTGTAATCCTTTTACACAAAATTCATAAATTCCTCCAAACTACAAGAGTAAATCCTTAGTGCTTCTCAAGTACTCAAGGATGCTCTTGATAATCATCTAGTGACACTCACTAGGAAATGATTGGTAATGACTTCTCATATTCTCAATATGATGAGTCCCGACGAGAGCAGCTTTTAACATATTTAATAGATCCTGCAGCGGAAGCAAAAAGATCATATTAATTTGTTCAACAACTTGAACGAGTCAAGAATCTTATCACACAAGTCTCTTGACTAAGATGCTAGTATCCATGGAGATCTATCTCATTAGATCCGGATATTTAAGATGCGCCATGATACTCTCAAGTATTTACCCGAAAATATTTCTAGTCACTAATATGTCAAACACATATTTTAGACAAAGAAATATCACCTTAGCTCCCACTAAACTCCATGTATCATAATGTTATCTCGACACTCGAGTAATACCGTTTTGATAGACTACATGATTAAACCCAAAGTTCCAACTCTTTGACGTATATAGATCACAAAAGGGATCTTTCAAGCATGCTAGGCTTCTTAGCATTGACAACATCAACAAAACTTCTCCCAAGGAGAAAGTTTCATTATTCATTTGCCGAATCTCCTCCTCATGAAAAGCTATATTTCAAAGACCATACGAATTGATAAAGGCATTTGGGTTGTCACAAACTCTCTATAACCAACCCAAATTTTAAACATCTTATGTAACCTTTACGACAAGATCAAGGTAACCTACCAAAGTATTCACCTTAAATCAAGTCTCTAAAACATCTCGTGTTTCCTTCCTTATCGCATCGTGTGCAAGGAGATCAACTCGAATTGCATGGTGACACGCCATCAAATAGAGTTCATACTATAGAAAAGCCTTTGATAAGGGTTTAAGATTCGTCACTTTTAAAAAGTAAAGCAATATTATCGCAAAATTATCTCCTTATAACCACTGAGCCATAAAGAACGTCTTCTTGCATTGTACTCACCACTGAGCCTCAATAAATAACATCTTCTTGCATTGTACTCAGTTTGTGGGTCTTGGACTTCCGTAAGTTCAAAATTTCTCCCACTCCGTCTTCCAGAAAATGAAAATCTTTCTGGAAAGACAGTATTATGAGCCACAAACTCTTTTTCTCGTTTTGGAGGAGTAAAAACCAAGTGGTTTAATTTTGGATAACCCTCACAAATACACAAATTGGTTCTGAACATAAACATTTATGGTCCCAAATGTATAAAAATGACAAGTTAGGGACCCTCCCTATCCATATCTCATATGGAGTCATTTAGGCTATTATAGTCGGGTTTTAAACTTTTAGTGAGAAAATACCTTACAAAAATTGCGAAAAACCTCAAACTATATCTCATAAAGTTTGGTTTATATACTTGACTACACCATACTCTATGGTTCACAATCTTCTTAGTGATTAGCAAGGTCATTACTTGATATTACCCATTTGATCTTCAAAGTCATTACTTTGAAACTTCCGATCAACATCTTGATCTTGACGTGCTTTTGGTTTACTACTTCATTTTGAAAATATAACACGTTTCAAAAATCACTTTTATGTCTTATTAAATAGATACGAGGTTTTCATATCTACTTAACATTACGGTAAAAGTAACGAAGTATATTTATAACCAACTATTGGCCTTACACATCCGTATGTATATGGTCAATCACCTCACTATTGTGGTTCTTTTCTGCAAAAGAAAACACATAATACATGCACACATACCATAAGACTCACAAT
The DNA here is from genome assembly GCF_048544455.1 of Silene latifolia. NCBI lineage: Eukaryota > Viridiplantae > Streptophyta > Magnoliopsida > Caryophyllales > Caryophyllaceae > Silene > Silene latifolia. Next base: position 149,367,185 of record NC_133538.1, read on the forward strand.
CAAATGGTTGTTCGATGTGCTAATCGTTTATACGTGAAACGAATTTACTTGAGGTTTGATCAATTTGGGTTCACTGGAGTAGAGACTTTAAAATCTACAAGATAGTTTAATATTTAGTTTTCATGAAGAATGTAAAATTCCTCTAACTTGAGTGGTCTAAACCAACCACCAAGTTATCATAGGAGTAGGTACAACCTTTTGTTTTAAATCACATGAGTGATGCTTTCTATGTATAAACATAGATGATTACATTCTTTTAAAACTAAATTTAGGTACATTTGTCCCCATCGAAATCATTGCTACTCTAGCACCACTTCGATACAAAAATGTCCTATGCTAGACGTCTTACGTTTTATCAATTCATGTAAAATTCTTTACAAAGAAATGACCCGTACTTGGTATCTCATACCAAGATAGTGGAACTAGCCTATCCATTGAGTAGATGTCTCTTTCAACTTTGTCCTTTCGCATACATCTAGGGTTGATACTTCTTAACTCCCACTCACTTTCACATTCCTCTTTGCTTCATTCAAGCAAAAATGAATCTCATGAAGACCTCTCTTCATGTCATTCGTGATATTTTATACACTTAGTAAGAGTGAATTACTATAAAGTGAGCGTAACATGTGGCAAAATCTCAACTTCTTGCGAAATTGGACTACCTAACAGTTCAATTGTTATCATATGCCTAAACTCTTTAGCGCATAAACAATCGATTTGGCCTTTCTCGAAGTGAGCCATTTGACGGTATCATATTGGAGTATTATAAGTATTTTTGAAAACTCTTTTCGTAAACTTTTGAATTACACTTGAGTAATTAAAACTAATATGTCATCATCATGACGAAGGTGTCACTTCCGAAATCAAGACTCTCTTGATCAAATTTGACTTCTTTTTTAAACTCGTAATATGTGCAACATGAAAACCCCTTTTTTAAATATGTATGGATGTTAAGTTGTATAATAATCGCAATAATTGTTGTAAGCTTATGTAGGTGAATTAGTAAATCATGTTACCAATCATTGCTACCGAATTCCTTCAAAGAAACCGCTTCCAATGAAAGAACGAAACGAGTATAAAAATAAATAGAGGATGAAAGGAGGATGAAGTGCGCGATGTCATAGTAAATTCATTAATGAAAAAGAACGAAAAATAGGAAAAATTAACATTCAATGTTTTAAAAATACTTGTGAAAAACATGTTCAACAAGTTTTAACATTTATATAATGATCTCCCACTAAATTATATAAATGATTATAAGACCCAAATATTAAACAAAAATGAGCATCGCTTGGGCGAAACATCCCATAATTGTGTAAATCTGGTAAGTCACGTTGACTAATTCTACCTCTAGAACTCTTGGTCGACGAATTTCCTTAAATCCATCTACTAGCCCCGGAACACAAGACCGTCTTATATCCCGTTGAGTCCAACCAATTTTAGCGTGTGATAACCGTTTACCACCCTACTTACCCAAGGTAAAAAGAGAACACCCCGCTTGGGCAAGCGTGGCTCTAATGAACAAGAGATTCATAGGTGTTACTCATTGGTAAGACTAATCTCAATTTTAGTTATGTGAGAGATCTTGTCAATTTAGTCATAAATTCCTTATAAATGAATTAATTCGGTGAATGTAAATGACGTAAAATTGACAACCGCGAAAAATAAAATGCATGTGAATGGCGATTTTGGCATGCGCGAAAATAAAACAAGCAAACATGTAAGTATATGAATAAATCCTAGTATAGCCTCCTAATTAATAAAAACTAGTCTATTACATTTCGGAAACCAACTCCTTGGTCCCTGGCCTCTTCATTCCAAAACCGGCTCTTCTTTGTGGGATTTGGAACACCTTCCATAAATAGACTCCGTCTCGATGTAATCCGTCTTTTGGAAACGCCGGTAAAAATAACTATTACTAATGAATTACATAGCTATTCCTATTATACATTAATTAATAAAATAAATGAAACTATTAATTAATTACAAACCGATGATACGAGATCGTATTTAATTACAAACAAAACGATATTCCCATTCATTTCGGGTAATAATGATTAAAATAAACTAGGCCATACTAGGTACAACAAGATAAATACTTTAAATAAATGACAATCATTCATTCAAATTAAATAAATATGCTTAAAATGCTGTAAAATGATGCCAAAATCGCCCTATCTATCAATCGTTGGTATCCATCTCGGTTATTGTGATTTTAATCGATTTTTAACATGCAAAAATCAATAATCAACTCTTAAATCTCATTTAAGTCCAAACTAATTGTCCAAACTGTTTTCAACCTCAAAATTAGTCCTCACTAATTTTATGATAAATAATTAGTTTGTTTTGGTGATATTTTGCAAATTTAATCGGTAAAATCATAATATTTAAGTAAAAATCCAAAACAATTAAAAAATTACACAAAAAATTGAAACAAAAATTTTTAGTATTCTGGAACACTCCCAAAAACACCAAAATTTCAGACAAAATTGCTCAAAAATTTCGGATAAATTTTATGAAGAAAAAGATCGATATTTATCAGTTTTTAACCACTAAAACCAATAAACATCAAAAAAAGGTGAAAATACAAATTAAAATTCAATTTTAACATTTAAATAATATTTTTAAATATACATAAATTTATCATGGGCAGAATCAAATGTTTCGAAATTATGATTAATTAATTTCACTTTTATCGACTTTTATCTCATAAAATCAATAAACATGCAAACAATACGAACCAACCTTCAAATTTTTGCATACAATCAGTAGAAAACATGCATGAAATACCATAAAAAATCCATGCACCGAATCAATTTTTAACTATATTTAGTCAATTTTTAACTAAAATACGATATTTTGACTCGGTTTTCTACCAAAAATCATTATAAATAGCAAAATAACTTCAAAAATCACCAAACAATACCCCAAACCTTTTGAGATTAGTAGGTATGCATTTCCCAAAAATTTCGTGCTAAAACCTCTTCTAACACAATTTTTGAGTTTTTATAAATTATCTCATAGTTCATTAAAATGCTTAAAATCAACATGCAAATTACAAGCCTAAGCTCTGATACCACTTGAAAGATAATAGATCCATATTAGACTCTCTAATAAAAATTAAATTATATCATAATTTGTCATTTAGGTGATCTATGTAACATGCATGCTAATATGAAAGCATAATAATGAAAGTATAAGGAAAAATAATTTCCTTACATTGATTTTGTGGTAAAATGGACACAAACTAGTTCACCTTTCTAGTTTGTTCTTGAGCTTATAACATATGGATGATCCTCCTTACAAATCTTCAAAGAGAAGATCTCCTTCAAGATGCACCCAAGAACTCTACCCAATAATCTAACAAGTATTTGTACTAGAAACTTGTTAAAAATATTCCTTTGATTATATTTGTATATACTACTAACACTCTTAGTAATAATATTTGTATACTAATAATCTTAGTAAGTTATGATAATTATTTTAGAGAGATGAGTAGTTTTCTTCACATGCAAAACACATGAATAAGCTAGCTAGTAAAAATGACAAAAAATTGGTCATTAATAGAGGAGGAAAAATGGGTGGGAAGGTGGTAGTGGAGTATGGTAATTGTCTTATATTTATCAATCTTACATCCACATGTAAAACATAATTATAAGATAACTTGTGGAAGTATCACAAGTAAAGTGAAATGATTGTGTTCCTAATCATCCACAACACTCTATTTTAAACGGTCCACTTGCCCATTTACGGGTCCATGTAGGTTCTTATATTTGTCGCACAAATACTTGTAAATTTTATTTAAACATCGTTGTATGTTTAAATACTTCCATAATTAATTCGTCCAAAGCACTCCGTAAATATACGTGTACCACTACACATATTATTTACGTACTAATATTAATCACATTAATCATTTATTACAATTTTAGTGAATTAACAATTAATTAACTAAAACCCGTCTCCCAAAATTTATTATTCAATTATCACATAATTAAATAATAACTGTCGTTCCTCGAGTTCGCAACTCGAATTCTCTCTTAAAATAATTGACTAACCTTTTAGTCTACAAATCAAGGGACTAAATAAATTGTATCTCATACAATTAATTAGTTGTCTATTAGGGTTCGTTTCTATAGGTGTGGCCGATAGGGGTAAGTTGATCACCGCCGTCTCGCGACAATAACGTCAAACTCTAGTCAGCCAACCGTTATCGATTTACGTTAATCAACTGACGAGGATCAAATAATTAAATATCTGATGATATTCCATTAATGAGATTTATTATGTAAACGCACTATTGTGGAGGACACTAACTCTAACAGGTCATTTGTTTGCTTGTATGAAGGTTGGTTTTGATTGTAAAAGGGTCTTTGAGCTTGGTTTCTCATTGGAGGTGGGGTGTATGTTGTTTGAGGGTTTTGAACATTTTGGCTTTTGTATGAGAGGTTGGGGTGGAATTTGGTTTTTTCATTGTAATAGTTGGAATAAGGGGTGCCACTTTTGTATGCTTGTAAAGCATTCACTTGTTCACTTGTTCCCCTACATTCACTTTGGTCATGTCCCAAAGTTCCACAATTCTCACATACTCCACTTGGAATTGATGATGATGCTACCATAGCATTAACATGTTGCTTGGGTGATTTGGAGGCCTCTTCAAGTTTAGCCATAGCCTTCTCAAACTTCAAATTAATGGTGTCGATGTGTGCACTAATTTAAGCACCCAATTGAGTAATAGAGTCCACTTCATGCTTTCCTCCTCTAATAGCCTTCCGAGGTCTACTATATTGTGACTTATAGACCGCCATTTCTTCAATCTTGTTCCATGTTTGATTTTCATCAACTTCGGTAAACATACCATTTGACCCCATATTGAAAATGTTTCGGGAGTCTTCATATAGACCATTCCAAAATTATTGTACAATGAACCACTCGCTAAGTCCATGGTGTGGAAAAGATCGACAAGTGTCCTTGAATCTCTCCCATGCTTCATACAAAGATTCTTCGTCCCTTTGTTTGAACCCGGTGATTTGGGCTCTCAACATGTTAGTCTTCTCCGGAGGATATAATTTCTTGTAGAAAGCAAGTGCCAATTTCTTCCAAGAGTCAATACCAAGAGCAGCCTTATCTAGGCTCTTCAACCATTGTTTCGCGGAACTAATCAAAGAAAAAGGAAATAAGACCCATCGAATTTGGTCTTGAGTAACTCCGGTTTGAGAAATCGCATCACAATTGTCACAAAAAGTCTCCATATGAGAATGAGGGTCTTCACTAGGCATCCCCCCAAATTGACTTCTCTCAACTAGTTGTATAAATGCGGATTTTGCAATGAAATTACCGGTTAGATGTTGTGGGGTAGGAGTACCATTTGGTAGGTTTTCCTCGGTTGGTACGGAATGTGATGAAAATTTAGGCATTGTGGGTTGATTTTGTGGTTGGTTTTGTGTTGGGTTATCCTCTCCTTCTCTTGAAAAAGGGTTGGTAAACTCAATATTATTTGGTTGAATGTCCACAATCTCACCAATACCTCTCAAAGTATTTCTAGTAAGTCTTCTATTGTTAGTCAAAGTTCTTTCAATTTCAAGATCAATGGGTAACAAGTTACCTTGTGATCTCCTAGACATGCAAAATCTCAAACAACTTGAAAACAATTAGAACAAACCTTGAGGAGTTTAACTTCCCCAAGGTAAAGAAAGACACAACTAAAAATAATTATAGAAAATCAAATCAAGTTAACACCGTCCCCGGCAACGGCGCCATTTTTGGTTCAATCGGTTTTGTTACTCGTCGTCAAAAGTTACCTTGACCAAAATAATATTTATAACTTCACAAACTACTCTACTCTTAGTAAAGAGGTAAGTAAAGGCCGGATCCCAAGAGACGGGTATTGATGTAGGATTTTCAATTGCAAATGGTTGTGTCTAAGGGTGTCACAATTTGGGTTGAGATAGGAGATCAACTACTAACTAATCAACAATATAAAAGTAAAGCAATGAAAACATGCAAGATGATTAAAATGAGATGTAAACAATCGATTAAAAGCACTAGGGTGACATGGGTTCATAGGGGATTCATGGGATTTGATCATAAAAACATATTCTCTACTAGATGCAAGCACTTATTGTTGTGATGGGATCGAGTTAGTGTATATCTTACAATCCCTAAGAAGGTTTGGGTCCCGGAGCCGAATCGATTAGATTGTACAACACCTACAAGTCGACTTAGTCCTTCCTATCCAACTATATGCATGGTCTAATGAGACTCGAGTTGGTTTGTCTTACAAGTCTCATTGAAAAGGTAAGTGATGGGTAAAAAATGCAAGGTTTCATGGACTCGCATTTCATCAAACATAACATGTGCATAAGTTGGAATCACAACAAGGAAGCAAATTAATTATAAAAACATATTAGATTAAGAATGAATTAATCCCCATGTTGGTTTCCCCTAATCCCCCATTAACCCTAGTTAAGGAAACTACTCACTCATTATTAAGTTTAACATCCTAACTAGGTTGTCAATCATACTAGCAAAGCAAAACATGATGAACAAATGAAAATGATTAACAATAATTAAAAAGGATTAAGAGAGAATTATACCTATGAAGATAATTCCAAATAATAAAGGAAAGAATAATAGAAGTACTTGATGATTGATGGAAGGTTGTCAATCCTCCAAATAAACCCAAATAATCTTCTAATTACCCAAAATAAATGATGAACAATAGAGAAATTAAGGAAAAATAAAGGAATGAGATTTGTATTAAGACTAGATTAAGATTTGATTAAGGAATGATTAAAATTGTATTACAACTTGATGATGAACTAAGTAGTACAAAGGGGTATTTGAACTAAAGATTAGGTACAAAGATTAGGGTTACTAAGGGCTTAAATGGTTATTAAGACCCTTAAGAGAAGTTGAGGAAATTCTCCTCTCCAAGGAGATGCGCATCTCTGTTTTGTTAGTCCCACGAAGATATACTTGTCCCGAGCGTCTAGGAGGCTGGCACGGTGGAGTCTGTAAGGGGATCCGAGTGGATCATGGGAGAGACGCTTAGATTTCTTGGCCTCAAGACGAGCGTCTTGGCATCGGGATGCTCGGATTTATGGGTAGGGAGACGCTCGGATTCGCTTGCAATCCGCTCGGATTCTGAGTCAACCACTTTTCTTCTCTTCTTTCCTCAACAATCCGCGGGGATCTTGTTGAGGATACAAGGATCCTTTCATCATTGCCCAATCTACTTTATTATCTACTTAGGCCTTTTAGTATCGTCTTCCCTTTGATGCTTGGTCATTGAATGTAATCAATTTAGCTCCATTTTGCCATGAAAATGCGAGGTTTGCACTCCTTTCCTACCAAGGGATCAAAACCTCAAAGAATATGGAAAATGGGAAACTAAAGATAGTAAATGACCCAATTAGGCACTATAAAGCATAGTAACGAGACTAATTCGGGGACTAAATGTGCTCAAATATGAGTCACATCAGGAGCCATGGTAGTGAATAAATGATGTTGTAAATAGATTAGATGGTTTGATTGTGAGAACTATTTTTTGACAATATAACTATAATCGTTTGGTTGAGTGCACGGTTCTAAATTAGTTAATTTGGTTAAATTCAGACCTAGATCGAGAGATTGGAATGAATAGACCTGTTATGAACAGTAAGTCTACACTAATGAGGGCGAGAGCTAAGTTAGTTGTATTTTAGGGCAGAAAGTGGACCGAGAGGACCTTTCCTTTACCCTTCTCACATTAGACCGACTGAGCTAATTATGACTAAATTGACTAATTACCATGGTGAACCGACATCCTAACATTTCTTCTTTTTATTTGATCACAGCTTATTTCTCTTTATTCTTATTGTCCTATTTCTCTTGCCTTAATCTCAATTAGTTGATTAGAAAACAAATCAATACACCAAATTGTTACAGTGATAGACTTAGATAGCAAGTAGAAATAATAGCCTCCTTCTGGAGTACGATACCCGACTTACTTCTACTATATTTTTTATTTGAGCCGGTTTTATTTTTGATAGGGTTGCGACAGCCATATCAAATTTTGGCGCCGTTGCCGGGGAGGCAATTAGCCTATTTATCTGCTTATTTTCGTTTGTCTCAGTTTCAGAGAATTTTTAATTCCTTGAGACAGTTCTTATTTATTTTCTCTAGTTTTATTTATGCCCGGGTCTAACATGTCAGAATTAGTACCAGTTGATCCTGAACCGGATCGGACTTTTCTCTATAGACAGAGCTTGTTGAGAAAGAATCGTCAAAAGGAAGCCTTGAGTACTTTTGAACGTGATCTTGAACACTTTCTATTTGCAGAAGACGAGTCTTTTAAAGAAGATACTTCTATTTCTGCAGCCAAATCTGTAAAGATGCCTAACATTGCGAGCCATTCCGAGCCTACAACTGACTCTATTCCCAAAGGTTTTAACCTTGCAAATGAAGATGGGAATACATTCGATATTCGACCATCTTACATTAATTTGGTTGAAAGAAATCTATATCGTGGAGTAGCTGGTGAGGACCCGCGAAAGCACATGGAGGTATTTACTGATTACTGTTCTACCATTCCCGCTACTAAGAGAGTGACTCAAGACAAGATTAAGGAGGTTCTATTTCCTTTCACACTGACTGATGGAGCCGGAGAGTGCCTCACTGATCTTGATAGGACTGCAGCTGGGATTACCAACTGGGAGACTCTGGCCCTAGCCTTATAATAAGGTACTTTCCTCCGCAGAGAACTAATCAATTGAGGGAAAAGATTTCAAGTTTCAAGCAAACTCCTGACGAGAACTTGTACGAGGCATGGGGACAGTTCAAAAAGCTGGTTCGGTCTGTCCCTCACCACGGTTTTAATCAGTGGTTTTTGTGCAACCAGTTCTATAATGGGTTGTGTGATGATCACCAAGCCATAATAGATGCTGCAACCAACGGCCGATTCCAGAAGAATATTGATGATGATAAAGTCCGGGGAATCATTGAAAGGATGGCCACCCATTATGCTGAAAATGGGAACCTGGGAGGAGGCATTAGAACGATTTCTAGTGTTGATAGTGCGCTTATGGCTGAGCTGGAAGCCATAAATGCCAGATTTGATAAACTTGAGTTGCAGACTACAAGGGATCAACAGACGGTTAACTTGTTGACTAGGCAAGAAACCGTTTCATGTGAGAGATGTAGTGGTAATGACGGTCACACTGCTGTAGAGTGTCTAGCTGAGAAGGAGCAAGTCTTTGTCTTTCAACAATTCAGGCAAGGAGGCTCCTATTACAACAATCAAGGTGAAGTCCATCCAAACTTGAGATGGACGAGTCAAAATGTTTTAAATCCGAAACCTCCACCGCAGCAACAACAGGCTTATGTACCACCCCATAAAGCTCAACAACGCTTTCAAAAGCCTCCATCTTTCCCACCGCCGGAATAAGGTGCCTCTTCTAGTGGCATAAGTGATGTAGCTGAGCTGAAGTTGATGATACAGTCATTGACCATTGAATTACAGAACAGTGATCAACAAAAATATGCCTCTATCGAGTCACTGGAATCACAAATAGCTCAACTCGCTACCAATCAAGCTTCGAAGCAACCGAGTCATTTACCGTCCCAACATGATAAGGAGCATCACGAGATGGTAAATCTGATAAATTTGAGGAGCGGTCTTTCCTATGAGGGACCTAAAATGCCGAGTGAAAATGATAAATCAGACCCGGAAGTTGAAGTTCCTGTGCAGAAACAGTCGTCATCTGACGAAATATTGCTGAATCCAAGAAAAGTACTCGATCGATTGATACCGGGAGGTCGATCGAGAGGAATTGCTGTGGAAGTTACTCGAACGAATGGTGATGTTGCTCGATCAAGCACTGTTGAAAAGGGAGCTCTCGATCGAGTGAATAAAAGTACTCGATCAGGTGAAGCTGTTGAGAATGTTACTCGATCGAGTAAAACTGATGATGTTTATGAGAATTATTTAGCTAAAAGAAACGAAGGACTAGCTATTCCCATCACGGTCCCATTTCCGAGGCGATTGCAAAACAAAAAGATCGATCAACAATTCGGTAAATTTGCCAAAATTTTGAAGAATCTTCATGTCAATGTTCCCTTCGCCGAGTTGCTAACCCAGGTACCCTCTTATATGAAAGTTATGAAAGAAATTTTAACACGTAAGAGTCATATCAATGATCATGAGACGGTGGCTTTAACCGAAGCAGGCACTGCCCTAATTCAAAATAAGACTCCACCTAAATTATCTGACCCGGGTAGCTTCTCTATTCCATGTCATATAGGGACCCATTTAATTGACAATGCATTATGCGATTTGGGGGCTAGTGTGAGTGTCTTACCGTTGTTTCTCGCTAAGAGACTCAGTTTGACCAAATTTCATTGTACTCATATGACTATGCAGATGGCCGACCGTACTTTATCACGGCCTTTAGGTGTCTTAGAGGACATACCTGTTAGGATCGGGAAGTTCTTTATTCCCATTGATTTTGTAGTCTTGGACATCCCTAAAGACTCTTACACTCCTATTATTTTAGGACGACCATTTCCATTTACCGCTCGCGCAGTAATAGATGTTAGGGGAAGGACTCTAACCTTTCAGGTGGGCGATGAAGAGTTGACTTTTTATCAGTCTAGCATTCGCAGGGCTCCTATGCAAGTCCAGCCCTGCAACGCAATATCCTCTACTGACCCTGACACGGATCCTCCAATGGATAATATTGAATCATGCGCTACGATTTTAATACCTCCGCCTTAGACTGAGAGCAATATGGAGGACCATTCTGTCATTTTTGTTGTTACAGGTATAGGAAGATTAGACATTGGAGATCCCGTTGATAAAGGTACAATGAAATTCAAGCTCACTGATGGGAATCATTGCAAAGAATATGCCAAAGACGAAGGACGGAACAAAGAAAAGAAGAAAGTGAAGGCGTATGTGGATGCAAATTACTCTTCTTCATCTAGTTCAAGTTCATGGAGATGAAAAAGGACGGTCCGCGATGCTAAAGGGACCTCCTCCAGTCAAAAGCCCTCTGTTAGGCTATTGAAGTGTTTTGGAAGATGAAAGGGGAATCCTTCCCGTTTGTAAAACATTTGTAATTTAATTTTTTGTTAGACACTCTAATTGCTTTTAGACATTAGCGTACATTAATTAGATTTATTGGCGTAAGACCGAATATAGACTGCTGCTGTGAATTTGGTATTTTTGTGGGAAGTTTTTCTATGTTTTTTATGCAGGTTTGGGGAAGATATGCTACCATTGGGATGCGTGCCAAAAGAAAAGTCCTCGATCGAATACTTTTTGTACTCGATCAAGCAGATTGCCCAGGTAAAGCTTTCAATCGAGTGGTTAACAGTACTCGATCGAAAAGTCATAATTAAAGGGTTCTCGATCGAGTTGTCCTGTACTCGATCGAGCAGAATTGAGGAGCCAAAATACTCGATCGAACAAACTAACAGTCCTCGATCAGTAGACTTCAAAGCATAGAAGAAGGTCTTCGATCGAGCACTTCCAGAGCTCTCGATCGAGCGGAATGTCGAGGACAACTCTCGATCGAGTGGTTTCAAATCACTCGATCGAGTAACATACACTGATAATACACGGGGAAGTATCATTCTTCCCTTACTCTATTTCATTCTTTGCTCTTTGTTCTTCTTCCTTCCCGCGATAAACCCCATTATCATCCCCAAAATCCTTGCTTTTCTTCCCTTATTTGCCAAATTAATTACCTATAATCCAATCCTTAACATCAATTAAATCAATACCCTTATTTGTCCCTTAAAATTTCGGCTTGTTTGAAGTTAATTGAGGGATTAAGGTTTCGCGAAAATCGGGTTTTAATTCCTTCAATTTGCGTTTTTGGTTGGTTTTAATTGCTTCCCTTTTTGGGTAATCATCACATGTAAGTTCTTTCCCCTAATCTTTATTGTTTAATTGCGTTTTTGTGCTTGATTTTTTGAATTAGGGTTTCGAAATTTCGAATTTGGGGGAAAAATCGATTTTGTCAATTGCTTGCCTTTTGATTATAGAACATGTCTTGTGATTGTTAGGATGGATAGTAGTACGGTTTATGCTTCTACTAGTGCTACAATTTTGTCCGTCTCTGAGACGATGGTCCCTGCTGCCACCACCGTCACCACTACTACTATTACAGCCCCTGTTATTACTGTTACTACTACCACTGCTGCTGCTGTACCTATCCTGGTGTCGACCCATGTTGGGTCGACACCATCCGTCACAGTCACATCCTCTGCCCTTGTACAGAGACTACCTTCTGTCCGTGCCCCTGGCTCGCCTCAGTTGCCCTTGCCGAAGCTTCTGCTTCAGGTTCTTGAGGGGGGTGGGGAGCGGGTTTTCGAGCTGCCATTGTACGTACCGCCACTAGGTACGCTGCCAACACTTCTTTGGATTCTCTACCTGAGTTTCCACATGTACGCGTCATTAACCCGCTTCATCGTACTCGATTTATGCATTTGATGGAATGTGACGTTAATTTTACACATTTTTTGTGCCGACTTCATTAGAAAAGTTGGGGATTTTTGAGCCCGTGGCTGAGTTACTTAATGGGGTTGGGATGACGGGTTTGACCACGATGAGAGAGCTAACATATGAACAAGTGACCTTAGAATTCTTTAGCTCTTTCACTTTTTCACCCGCTGCTTACGCGACTGACCCAGAGAGTACGTGCATCTCTTTTCGGCTGTTTAACCAGACCTTCACCTGGACCTTAGCTGAGTTTGGGGGGCGGTTAGGTTTGGTTAGTGACGGTCCTCGGAAGGCTCCTAGGAAGTTCCTGGCCTTACTTTGGCCCACTCTTGCACAGACTCCCTTTGACCAGAGACGTGTTGCTCACGTCCACCTTCCCCCAGCCCATTACTTCCTCCTTGTCTTAGGAGAGAGAATTTTTGGATGCCACGAGCCTAACAATGTTAACAACGTTGAGCTGTCTATTTTAGCAGGTTACCTGAACATTGACTGCGGTGACCCTTTTGTTCTTAACATTTCTTATTTGACGGCTCAACATTTTAACGTTGTCGGGCAGAAGGTGAAAGGCCCGATTTCTTGTGGCGGGTTGGCGACCCACATCGCCCGTAGCCTCTTCACCGATTTTCCCCGCGGCCTTACACATGTAGATAGGGACAATGCCGTAGATATTCAGGCCATGTTAGCCATGTTTTGGTTAGCAAAGGACCAACGGACGTGGAAGATTTGTGGTTCCACGTCTGTGACCTTACCTTCACCTGACCTACCTCGTCTTTTACCCTTGACTACTGTGTCGGGTAGGTTACCTCCACTTCTACCTTCTTACCACCTTACACTTGCTCCTCCCGCTTCTAAGAAGCGGAAGAGACCTGACACTAATGTCAGGGAGACCGGTGAGGGGTCCATACAGACACATGCTAGGCAAACACCCACATCCACGCCTATGCGTGTCCCGACCCCTACACCTACTCCTTCTGTCCCTCAACTGGTTTTGCCGGCTAATTTTGTTGCTACTCCACCTTTTAAGGCGCCTGAGGTCATTGACTAAAGGCGTCGTGACGCTATGCTTATTGAGATGTGCAGTAGAGTGGTTCGTATAGAGCGGGATCAAACACTTGCCTTGTTCCCTCTATATGAGTACCACATGAGGAGAGGGCGTCCTGTTCCTAACGGCTGGCCACACCCTTCTTTCTACCGGTACCCGGAAGAGGGGCAACCACAGCCGGAGAGCAAGGAGGACACAGCTGATAGGGAGGAGAGGGTCAGAGTCGACTTCGCTGCTGGAGGTCACCAGAGGAGGAGAGGAGAGGAGGAGTCTAACCCCACCGACACGGTGGTTGACGAGAAGGAGGAGGCTGACGAGTAGCTTCTGGTTTACTCACGTCCCCAGTTTTCTGGCTGATTTGGGGAAGTTCTTATATATTGTGAATATTTTCTGCTTTTATTTCTTTTTCATCTCCATTTTTATTTCATTTCTTTCATTTCTTTATTGGTTGTGATTTTCCCATTCCCCATTTCTGCTGCTGGTGTATGATGGAGGGCAACGAGGGCGTTGTCCGTTTTGGTTTGGGGAGGGTTTGTATCCTTTGAGTCTGCACTTACATTTGTTTTGCATTCAAGTTTACCTTATTTATGCTTGCATTGTACTTTAATTTCAAAAAAAATGAAAATCCATAAAAAAAATCAATCAAAAAATTCGAAAATTTCAAAAAATATTTCACGTTTATTTTTGGATTTAGGTCGAGTCGGAACGGTAGATTGCAATGATGATATTGCACTATAATTTGTCATTTCACTTAAGCCTTGCAACAAACTGTCATTTTATTAGTTTTGTCAATTGCATAATCTAGGAGTTAATGTTAAAAATACCGGTGATCAAATAGACTTGACCTGATAAATTTGGCAACCTACATATAATTTCTATGAATTAGAGCCTTATAACTGGGGTCGTTTATGACCAGTTCATGTAGGAATTGAGGGTAGTATACTCCTTGCATGACATGTTCACTAATTTGCACGTGTATAAAATTCGATTACTTTTTGCCTACATATATTTTGGTTTGTGGTTGGTCTCACATGCAGGGTGGTGGTTACAATTTCCGTTTCTTTTATTTTTACCCATTTAACTTCATATTAGCCAAATTAGTCTTTTTTACCCTTAACTACATCCAAATTTGCCTGTTAAGCGAGTTTAGTGTATGTTTTGCGGTATATATTTTATTGATCATAATTTGGTTCGTATTCCATCATTTTGGAGTTGGTAGAAAAGAGAAAAAGGAGGATGTGTTTAAAAAAAAAATGAAAAAAAAAACGTGAGCAGGAAAATGAGAAAAAAAAGAAAAGAAAAAAACCGTGAAAAAGAATGAAAAAAATGTTTGATGGTTAAGACAGTTTCACTCCTATGCTTTATTTTTATCTTTGAGGAGTATTTAGTTTGGTTAGTGAGTTGTTGTGCCAAAATAAGAGGCACGTGTTCTTAATTTTATTGGGTTAAGAATCGGATATTATTTAAATGGTTTCGTTAGGTAGCTAGCTTGACTATTGCCTCACAATCCCATAATTTTTTGGCCTTTTCTTTTCCAATTAGCCTCACTTTACCATAACTTTTGTAAGCCCTCGGCTGTGACGAACCTTGTTTGGTTGGAATGTATGTATGGTAGTTAGAATTGTCTATCATATTGGTTGCATGCATTTCTATGTTGGTAGTAGTCTAGGTGAGCGACTATATTTCTTCCTCTCTTACTTTCATTTTCTTACCCTTTGCTTCATGAGAGAAGAGTGACCCACGAGAGTCCATTTTAAAGGTCTTGCAAGGTCGATAGTTCAGCTTATTTACAAACATCATACAACTCGTTTGCACTTGACTGTTGTGGCTGTAAGTATCAGTTTCGTTTGCATTAAATTGGTTTAACTGGGAAACATATAGCTAGCTCTGAGTTTTCGTTTCTGTTCCATTAGTTTATATTTAGTTTTATCGAGGACGAGTAAAGGTTCGGTTTGGGGAGATTTGATACGTGCATTTTATATAGTCCTTTTTTATGTTTTATGCACGTATTTACATGTCATTCTCGAAGTTTTGTATTGCAAAATGCCCCGAATAGGCTACTTTTGTTCGGTTTGCCTTATTTGCAGGAACCGACCCGAAAGTTGCGGAATCGCACCTTTTCCAGTCCCCTTGGCATGCATTTATGGAGATTGAATGTTTTGAGCAAAAGTACTGTGCCTCGGGAAGCATGAAGGAGTCTCGAAAGCTAACCAACGAAGAGAACAAGCTGTTTCTGTAGCTAAGCACTCGATCGAAGACTTTTATTAGTCCTACTGTTCGATCGAGTGGTTTTGTTGGTCACAAGTGCTCGATCGAGTCCCTGCTGAGCTCGATCGAAGGGTGCTGATTTGAAGGTCCTCGATCGAAGACCCTAATTGTTCGATAGAGAGGATTGGTTGAAGGTTTGCTCGATCGAGTAGATTGAATTGGTTCGATCGAGTGGATTTCTATCTTACACGGGATTTTTTTATTTCGTGTTAGACTTATTTAATATCTTAGTTTTGTTAATAAATATCTTCCCTATATAAGGGAAGACAACATTAGGTTTAATGAGTCTGTGAACTACTCTTTAATCTCAGAAACTGAATTACTCTCTTAAGCAGACTTTATTTCTTCCCTTTCCTTCGTACGTTGCTTTGTTCATTTTGCCGGATTATAAATTTTGTAACCTTTCTCTACTCTTTATACCTAAATTAATTTCATCTTTTGCATCCTTTATTACTAGTCCTTTAATTACTGTTTTAATTAATTGTTGTTATAGTTTTATTCAATTTCATTTTCTTAATCCTTATATCATGTCTCTCGCTATTTCATCTATCATTGTTATTAGTTTCATCATAAGCATGAGTAGCTAATTCCCTTTATGTTAGGATTAGGAGAGCCATGGTAATGATTAAATGATGTTGTAAATAGATTAGATGGTTTGATTGTGAGAACTGTTTTATGACAATATAACTGTAATCGTTTAGTTGAGTGCACGCTTCTAAACTAGTTAATTTGGTTAAGTTCAGACCTAGATCGAGAGATTGGAATGAATGGACATGTTATGAATAGTAAGACTACACTAATGAGGGCGAGAGCTAAGTTAGTTGTATTTTAGGGTAGAAAGTGGACCGAGAGGACCTTTCTTTTACCCTTCTCACATTTGATCGACTGAGCTATTTATGACTGAATTGACTAATTACCATGGTGAACCGACATCCTAGCATTTCTTCTCTTTATTTGATCACAGCTTATTTATCTTTATTCTTATTACCCTATTTCTCTTGCCTTAATCTCAATTAGTTGATTAGAAAACAAATCAATACACCCAATTGTTACCGTGACAGACTCAGATAGCAGGTAGATATAATATCCTCCCTGTGGAGTACGATACCCAACTTACCTCTACTATATTTATTAGTTGAGCCGGTTGGTTTATTTTTGGTAGGGTTGCGACAGCCGTATCAAAGAGTAGGAAGAGATAGATCACTCTCTTCAACTTATGGTTGTTCTTCATCAGAAGTTATCTGAAGAACACAATAAACAAAGAACACAATTTACAATCCAACCTTTCACAGCTACACTTCAACAATTTCACATTTACACTTGATAGGTCCATTTTAGATATAGTTTAACCTCTATTTTAGCTCGGTTTACTTGATTATTGCACTTCTCTTAGTGTATTTGTGTGTTAATTCCGTGTTCTAGGTGTTTATGCTCGTATTCATTACATTTTGTAGGAAATAAAGCACTCGGTAGCTTTTTCCCGTCAAATTAGAAATTACCCAAGTTCACGAGGCTAATGAGAGCAAGTCTTGATCATGCGAAGGTGTTTTGGGAAGCATAGGGGCATTTTTGGAAGAATTAGAAAGTCCTGAGCACGAAACTAACTTGGGTTAATACACAAGTAAAGAAATGAAATAGAAGCCCAAGTAAAGTCAAATGATCAAGTGTGCATGCAAGCTTAGGATTCCATTTGAAGCATTCAATCGGAGGAATTATGAAGCATTAAAACGCAACATTGGATTCTCTATGCAATTTAAGACGGAATTAAGAGAAACAACATAAAACATCACAACCCCAATCGGGGTATGGTGTCCCCGATCGGGGTTATCCCCTCCTTAATTGTTGAAGTTTCATCTGTCACTCCTATATAAAGGGTGTTGATCTGGGACCTCAAACACACTTGATATACACTTTTTTACACTTTTTACACCTCTTTTCACTCACTTTTATATATGTTTTAGTCTTAGTTTTAGAATAAAATTTAGGCTAGATTTCCTTATTGTTATTTACATTTCCTTCAGCATTTCAAAGTTGTATTACAATTTCCATTCAAGTATTTGTCCTTCAATTCCAAGTTTCATTTCCTTTGTTGAGGTAATTCTATTTCTTGCATTGTTTTGTTATTTCCTTTGTCATATCCATTATTAGTTACTTATCATGGTTACTTTATCATTTGTCATTAGTTTAGTTTACATTATTCAAAATCAAAGTTACACTTCCAGAGTGTCAGAGTTACACTTCATTTCAAAGATACTCAATGTTACTTCAAAAAAACAAACTTACACTTCCAGAGTGTCAGAGTTACACTTCATTTCAAAGATAATCAATGCTACACTTCAAAAAATCAAAGTTACACTTCCAGAGTGTTAGAGTTACACTTCAGGATTGTTAGAGTTACACTTCATTTAAAAGATAATCAATGTTACACTTCAAAAATCAAAGTTACACTTTCAGAGTATTAGAGTTACACTTCAAGAGTGTCAGAGTTACACTTCAATTCAAAGATACTTAAATGTTACACTTAAAAAATCAAAGTTACACTTCCAGAGTGTCAGAGTTACACTTAAAGAGTGTCAGAGTTACACTTCACAAAATCAATGGTACACTTCACAAAATCAATGTTACAATTCAAAAAATCAAAGTTACACTTTCACAGTGCCAAAGTTACAATTTAGAAGAATCAATTTTAAGCTTATACAATAACACAATTACATAAATAAAGCGTTATAATTATATGATAGAATTATGCTACTCATTCAAGGAAATTGCACTTACAAATGTGTATACTTAGGAATAATGAAAATTCAACTGGCAAAAAAATTGAATGCAAAATGTTGTAAAAAAACTAACACCAACGATAAACAATCTAAGTTAATCTGGGTACCAATTTGAATAACATAATATTGATAACAACTTAAAAAAACATAATCTAGATAAATTAGTAAAACGTAATCAAAAAAATAAACGAGTTAAAAAGGGAAAAAAGGAACACTCACAATAACCTATTTAAGAAAGAAAAAAACAACAAAGAGAATGAAAGAGGGGATTTTAATGCCCAGAAAATGCCGATGAATGATTGAAGATGAACTAGAAAGAAGTGGAAATGATGGAAGATGAAGGTTTTGCAAAGAAGTTTCCTTTTGTGTGTATTGGAAGTTATTTTTTTTTTAATTGTGATGATAAGAAAGAAGGAAGAAGAGACGTCTCTATGACTGATGATGTACTTCCAGGCAAGTGTGAGGCGGTCTAAGGAGAGAAGTAAATAGCCCTCACAATATTTTAATATTATTGCATGCATTTTGGAACTAATCTTTGCCCTTCATCTCAATCATCCAATAGTTTATAAAGGGACTTAAGAACTCAATGCTTTAAGGGGGATTCAAATGATCCTCTCTCTCTCTCTCTCTCTCTCTCTCTCTCTCTCTCTCTCTCTCTCTCTCTATATATATATATATATATATATATATATATATATATATATATATATATATATATATATATATATATATATATATATATATATATATATATATATATATATATATATATATATATATATATATATATATATATATATATATATACGTAATAAATATATTGGAAGCATATAATGAAATACATCGCATGCAAATTTGAAACGCGTTAATCTGGACATTTTAACTAACCGGTATAAGGAAGATAAAAAGAGCACAGTTGCATTATCATCAAGCCTTCTCCTTTCCTTGATTCATTGTTGGGGTATAGAGTACGGAAGTGAATAAATTCATCAAAGATTTGAGAGAAACATGATAAAGACAGTAAATATAACACCAGTATTTTTAGGTGAAAAAATCCTCTTTAAATAGAGGTAAAAAAAACCACCGGTGAGAGAGCCAAATATTTCACTAAAATGATGTGGGAGTACAAGGATAATTTCCTCAAGGACTATTAAAATAGCGAAGATAATAAACTCTCAAAAGGTGTTAAATAGTAGCACCCAAAATGATTATGGAGAGTAGTAATAAACGAGGAAGAGAAGATTAATATTTGTTGTTGTCGTCATGAATTTTGTTGTGCGGAGGATTAAGCATGTATTTATAGTGTATTGAAAATTAATGATCAAATGCGTTTGTAACATTTCCATAATTTGTCTTCAATTGCGTTACTTTGCCATATGTTATACATACTCTTCATTACTCCAGCACTACACCAAATCCACCATAACTTTAGTATTCGTTGCATAAGTTTTCCTTAACTCCAAACTTCAATTGCATGAAGTTAACATAAAACATCACAATCTCACATTAACTCTTTAGAAGAGAATTAAAAGTAAGGCATATAACTCCAACATTCATTGATAACGTATAGTACTATAGTTATACCCATAGATTCCTAGCAGGCTACATATGTTATGGGTTCATACTACCTATTTACAATTACCAATAACACCCCTTATTTCTTAAAGTCAATTACTTGTTTTAATGTCACCCCCTTTTAATTAGTACTTACTATTCACAAAAAAATTCCAAATTAGTTTTAGAATGGGAATAAAACAAAGCAACAGAGCGATTAACTAACTACTCGTATAGTCACATAATAATTATTGTGTAAGACTATTTCAAGATATAAGATTAAGGGTCTTAATGAGACGAGACAGCTCGCGAGCAACTCGAGCCATGCTCGGTCAAAGCTCGGTCAAAACTCGGCTCGTGTGAGCTCGGCTCGAGAGCTTAACGAGTCAAGCCGAGCTATCGTTGGTTCGGCTCGAAACGCTCGTGAGCGGCTCGAACTTATGTAATTAGATAAGATATTACTCATATTTTACAAAAATATTTTGTCAAGATTATATATTTGTATCAGACATATAAAAAATGTCTCATTGATTTTCCAATATTTATATATAATATAAAACCTTTGAGCCTTGTTATTGAAAATATGGAGAAAAAAAAAACGAAAATTCAACAATATATATAGTTTCGAGTTGAGCTCGAGCTTGCATTAAAGCTCCAAACTTGATAACGAGTACAATTTTTTCAAGCTCGGGTAAGTTCGAGATTGGCTCGAGCTCGAGTTTTACTTTATGAGTACAAGCCGAGTAAGGCCAAGCTCGATATCGGCTCGGCTTGTTAACACTCCTATATAAAATCATTGTTTTTAAATTAAAACACCCATATAATGATATTTATAACATGTTTATAACCACAATGAAACTGTCGTACCCAAAAAGTTTATTGGTAGTAAATAAGTTGTCTATTAAGTTATAAGTTTTTTGACGAATAATTATTGTGTGAGATGATATCACATTCTGAGACGGTCCAATTATGTAAAAATTCAACTTATTTACTACCAATAAATTAAATAATAACTTATTTACTATTAATAAATTAACAAAATAGATACAAAAATAAATTGCCTCACAGTATAAAACAGTCATATTTAATAATTTGTGTTTCTAGAATTTTCTAGACATCTTTATCATATACTCAGTATACTTTTCACATGGTCATCTTTATCACGTATGAACACACTCAAAATATAGTTTTTTTTCTTTTTTAATTTTCTAAATGCCACGTGTTAGATCCACACTTTCTCAACCCAGTTTTATATATAGATATAAGATTGATCTTTAGGTGAAATGAGTGAAGAACAAGGACAGATGGATAATTAATGGCGAGATAAGTAGATTACCCATGTATGTGTGCTTCAATTTCATCGAAATAATGGCCAAAACAAATGTACATCTTCATTCGCGTCCACTCGACTCAAAATCTCCGAATTTGACATTTCATCCCTAACTAAACATAAAAATGACTCAATAACTAATCCAGTGAATTAGATTATGATATGAGTACTTAACCTTTTAAATTTCTCGACCTGATATATATATTTTTTTTTTTGATATAGTACCTGACATAATTTAAGGTTACGAAATGATCAAAACTGACCTAATTATCATAGTTATTGATACAGGTGGCAATCGGGTCAGTCGGGTCGGGTTTGGGTCGGGTCACATCGGGTTCGGGTCATATCAGGTCAGCATACCCTTTCGGGTCGAGTCGGGTTGGGTTCAGGTTGTTATCGGGTCGGGTCATTTCGAGTCGAATGATGTATCAGGTCAGGTCGGGTCGGGTTTGGGTAGGGTCATTATCGGAACCGGTAACTTAATCGCATTACTATAATTTTATACCATTAAATTTATTTTTTAACCTATTATTTGGTTTAATTAATTCATTACTAAGTCAAACATATCAATCTAAACCCAAAATCATTTTCATTTTGATCAAAATTAAGCTTAATAATTATCGGGTCATCAATTTAATCGGGTCAGTATCGGGTCGGGTCAATATCGGGTCGGGTCTGGGTCGGGTTCGGGTCACTGATAATCGGGTCGTGTCGGGTTACGGGTCGTCATCGGGTCGGGCCGGGTCGGTTTCGGGTCACAATATTTTCGGGTTCGGGTCGGGTCGGATTTGCTCGGGTTCGGATCGGGTCAGACTTGCCAGCTCTAGTTATTGATCCATCTTAGTCCGATAATAAACTCAACTCAACCAGCCGAGCTTCTAAAATGCAAGTGTCAAACTCACATAAATGGCATAATATGATTCATAACCATGTTAATATACTTTTGCAACCTGTTTATGCTGAAAATAAGAAAAATCTCTAATCATCAAATAGCCGCTAGGACAAATTCATTTAGTACCTTGAATAAATCACTTCCATGTATCTATTAGTTGTCTTTACACTCAATCAAATACATGAATGAAAACTCCATAAAATAAAAGATAAAGAAATGATAGGTGAAACAAATGAAAAGTAGTTAATGGTGAGACGCAACACTATTGAACCTATCATTCTGTTGGGTAACACCCAATTAATCCAACACAAGTTACACAAGGTTTTAATTAGAGATGTTACATGCGTTCAAGATACACAATTACCATTTTGGAGTTAAATGAATATGAATTCATTTGTTTTTACAATTGCGTAAAAACATATGAATGTGATTAATTTATTCATGGGTAACGTGAGAAGTGATTTTATTATTATAAAATCTAACGTCTTTTCACATGCTATATAAAGGATGGAAAATCCTTTGGAAAAACATCTCACAAAATGTAATCAAACAAAGTGACGGAAAAGTCGGGGTTTGAGGGTGAGGTGGAGTACAACAGGTGTTTTTATACAATAATTTAGGAGGTTACTCTAGGGGTGATATTAGTGGCATTGACTAATATTACTGGAGGGCTAGAGGTTGTTATCTTATATTATTGTGGGTTTCGAATTGGTATTTAATCGAGACGGTTACGTTGTACTCGTACTATATATATTATTATAGTAGATTCTAGTCTATTTGGCTAGAGGGTTTTACTTCCGGTTAGGAAGGTTTTGCCCTGGGTTTGACCCTAAAATATCGTCTCATCTTATTATTGCTTACATTTATTTACTTTTACGGTTTACTGGTCAATTGGTTGCTTCCGTTGCGCGTTGGAGATTGGCACTAATTTCCCAACAGTGGTGTCAGAGCCACTAGGCTCGGTCTGGTGGCTGGTTTAATTGGCAAGGATGTGAAATATGGAGTCTCAATTTGCAGTACCAAAATTTGATGGTAAAAGTAGTTTCCCCCTTTTGCAAAGAAAGATGAAGGATCTCCTTGTACATCTTGGCTTGGCTAGAGCCTTGAAAGGAGATGATGGTAAGCCGGAGAAGATGAGTGATGACAACTGGGAAGAGGTTTGCACTAAGTGTGCAAGTACTATTAGATTGTGCATCTCGGATTCTGTCATCAATTGTGTTCTTGATCACGACTCTCCATCAGTGATATGGGAAAAGTTGGAGAAGCTCTACATGGCGAAGAGTTTGACCAACAAGCTGTTGTTGAAGCAGCGGTTATATCAGTTGAGCATGGACGAGGATGAAAATATAATTGGACTTGTGAATTGGTTCAATGGACTGTTAGACGAGTTGAAGAAGATCGAAGTAAAGCTTGAGGAGGAAGATAAGGCGTTATTACTCCTCAATTCTCTCCCCGGACACATATGAGACTTATGTGGATACTATTCTGTGCGGGAAAGATACCATCACGATGGAGCAAGAGCAGACAGCTTTATTGTCCTTTGATGCGAGGAAGAAGGACAAGGCTGGGATACGGAGCAACGGTACGGGTACAGTTGCAGTTGCTCGGGATGGGAGAGGTCAATCGTTTAATAGGGAGGATGGATCGAAGCATGACAGGTCTCGGTCCAGGAACGCTTCTAGGAATAATGATGTGAAGTGTTTCAAGTGTGGTGACCTTGGACATATTAGGCAGTTCTGTTTTAAGAAATGCAGGAATTAAGAAAACAAGGGCGACACCAACTTGGTTGCCGGTGAAGAAAGTAGTGGTTGTTTCCTTACCGATGGTAGTGACATATTTACGGTCACGGATGTGAACGACGTGTGTTCTAAGGAAGAATGGATATTAGATTCTGGTTGTGTCAACCACATTTGCACCCGGAAGGATAGTTTTGATGAGCTCCAAGAAGGCGTGTCTAGAAAATTGAGTTTGGCTGAAAACTCAATAGTTAATGTCATCGGTGTTGGGGTGGTAAAAATCAAATTGTCAAATAGGGTGGTGCACACTTAGGACAAGGTTGCCTATGTTCCATAGTTGCGGCAGAATTTAATTTCACTTAGTCAATTAAAGTCCGAGCGTTATGGGTGTAAAGCTCATGGGGGAATAATGAAAGTGAC
The DNA here is from genome assembly GCF_048544455.1 of Silene latifolia. Lineage (NCBI taxonomy): Eukaryota > Viridiplantae > Streptophyta > Magnoliopsida > Caryophyllales > Caryophyllaceae > Silene > Silene latifolia. The sequence continues at coordinate 149,391,691 of NC_133538.1, forward strand.
TAAGGGTTCTATGGTTCTCATAAAGGGGGAGCTACGTTGTGTTTTATACCGTCTGGATGTATATGTAGTAAAAACCTCACAGGATGGCTGAAAACGGAAAAGTCGTGCACCTGTTTCGTTCGCGGAAGAGGCGATGAAGGTAGATTGTTTTCACGTTACAGACGGGCGCAGAGGAAAAAAATTTTTGCTGGTATAAAGGTGAAGAGCAAGAGGTTTCTCTTCGGAGTCAAGTAACGTCATTGACTGGGTTTAGGCTCTACACGATGTATTGGCCGTGATATTGAGTTAGGGATGGAGACCGGATACAAACTCAGGTATGCAGCTGGTAATTTCGTAAGGCCAATGGGGGATTCCTCGGTGGTTGTCACATGTGTTGGATGGGGAGATTTGTTGGGTAACAACCAATTAATCCAACACAAGTTACACAAGGTTTTAATTACAAATGTTACATGCGTTCAAGATACACAATTAACATTTTGGAGTTAAATGAATATGAATTCATTTGTTTTTACAATTACGTAAAAACATATGAATGTGATTAATTTATTCATGGGTAATGTGAGAAGTGATTTTATTATTATAAAATCTAACATCTTTTAACATGCTATATAAAGGATGGAAAATCCTTTGGAAAAATATCTCACAAAATGTAATCAAACAAAGTGACTAAAAAGTCGGGGTTTGAGGGTGAGGTGGAGTACAACGGGTGTTTTTATACAATAATTTAGGAGGTTATTCTAGGGGTGATATTAGTGGCATTGCCTAATATTACTGGAGGGCTAGAGGTTGTTATCTTATATTATTGTGGGTTTCGAATCGGTATTTAATTCGAGACGGTTACGTTGTACTGGTACTATATTATTATTATAGTGGATTCTAGTCTATTTGGCTAGTGGGTTTTACTTCCGGTTTGGAAGGTTTTGCCCTGGGTTTTACCCTAAAATATCGTCTCATCTTATTATTGCTTACATTTATTTACTTTTACGGTTTACTTGTCAATTGGTTGCTTCCGTTGCGCGTGGGAGATTGGCGCTAATTTCCCAACACTTTCATCCATCTCCCATTCTTATATATAATATACACACATTTACATAAAGTCAGATATATTATTAATTTAAACCATAACTTGGGTGAAATAAAATTATTTGTATTACGATCTTAAAAACAGAAATCAGTAATGGCTGGCCTCATCATCCAATATATGAATCCACAAAATTCAAATAAATTAGACTAAAGGTTATAAATCTTATATAGTGAAGATTGACCCGAACACTACTTGACATGATTAAAATTAGGGTTGTGTAAGTTTAGGCTCTGTAATACCCGCTCGTTGACCGACCTTTGGGAGCGGGTGAAGGTTCTTGGGAATGCATGCCAGAGATGCCTAGTGTCTTCTTAGGATATGAGGATGAGTGGTACTCGATATAGTAGAGGTTAATCGATCGAGTAGCTTGGGTACTCGATCGAGTAGGGGCCACTCGATCGAGTAAGTTAGTTACTCGATCGAGTAGCATCTTTTCAGCGAGGGTTTATAATCGTGTTTTGTTAAAATCGCAAATCATTTCCGCCTCCTTCCTTCCGACCTATATGTCGTCTCCCTCCTTTCCCTTCATCAAATACCTTCCATGGGAGCCTTAGAGGATGCTAGTGCCTTGAGGATGAGTTGCTTGAGTCGGGTAGCGGTCTTAACGTCGGTTTGTGTTGCGTAGGTATGTCATCATCATCGTCTTTGTCTTTGTTGTTCCTTGTAGGGTTGTAGTGGTAGTAATAGACTTGTATGCTGTTTGTATAGGGGTTGCGTGCTTGGTTGATGTCTAGTGGTTGATCGGGGGATTGTTGCGGTTGGCTTAAAGGTAGGTTCGCCTACTCAGTTTCTGTTGGTTGTCTAGTGTGTCGGTTGTTATGTCGTTAGTGTATCGTTGGTGTGACCGTGTGGCTGATTGTGTATGGTAATCGGTTGGTGTGTGTTGTTGCATTGGTTGTTGTTATAGTGCAGGTGTTTGTGATTGACTGTCTTTAGTTCTCGAGGTGCGTCCTCGGCTGAGTGGAGTCACTTGCGGGAGTGGCTTCACGCCCTAGTTTCGCCCTCCGTGGAACTTTCCACGTTAGGGGATGTGCACATTAATGGGACAGTGTTATCGCTCGGTATGATGAGCGGGGCTTAGGTGGGAACGGCTGCGGTCCCCCACTGGCAGGGCTGGTCCAGTGGACAGTCGGTGACGGTGATTGGTTGGAGTAGTTGTGACTGGTGTGTGTGTGTGTGTGTGTGTGTTTGGTTGTGTTTGTGATATGTTGATAGTTGATTGTTGTGTCTTGCCTCAGTTACTGACCTTGTGTGGTGTGTCTTGTTTGTTTTGTTGTGTCTGCCATGATCCCTTATGGTGAGCAGTCAGTCTTAGCAGGTGTTGTCTTTTATGGTAGGTGGAGTTCAGGCAGGGATGAGTCTTCACGAGTGTTGTTAAGACGTCGTTATATAGCTTGGACGAGTTGTATCTTTTGTATTAGTAGTTTGGTTGTATCACTGGTAAAATAACTTTAAATGGTCTTTATTGACCTTTGATTATTTCTTTCCTCAGGCAACCGAGATGGTGATGCCCTTATATACTAGGGAAGGTCTTGTTAAGGCTCCTTGGTATATGGGGGTGTCACAAAGTGGTATCAGAGCGACGATTTTGGAACCTGTAACAAATGAGCCTAATGAACTTAGTGAGTCTAATAAAATGAACTTGGTGTATGTATATTGGGAGCCCCAGCTGATGCTAGATCTTGGGTGAGTAGGCGCCCTTATTTCAAAATAATGGCCCTATTGTGCTTAAGCCAGTCCCTGGGTATGGGAATGTTGAGTCAGCAATTATGTGCCTAATGTGTATAGTGGTCATACTAGAATTATTCGTGGTAAAGCTTCTATTGAGGTAGCATGTGTGTAATGGTTATGTTAGAATCATATATGATAAAATTCCTAATGGAGCTAATGTGTGTGTGTGATGATAATGGGAAATGTGAAAGTTGGTGCATGAATAGAGTTGTGTGTGAAAAGAGTAGGAATTTGGAATAATGTATGGAGTTTGGTGATGGTCGTGTTTGCTTCAAGTTGTTAGTACTGGTAGTTTCTATAAGAATTTATAAATCTTATAATAGTAATAATAATGATAGTTAAAATTTGTGAATTTGTGATAATAATTATCAAAACTGTAATGGATGAATGTGATATATGAATGGCTGAAAGCTTCCGTTTGTGACATGATTAATTTGAGTAGACTAATTTATTTATGCTGAGACACGGTTGCATTGCTAATAGACTCGGATGATATATGATAATTCAATGTTAAATGAGTGACTAGAGTAAAGTGATTACAAGTTCCATTAGTGAAGTTGTAGGCAAAGGATGGACATGAAGTAATGCGTCAAACTTATGCGTAAATGATTTAATAGCGTGGTAAATTATGTTGTGTGAGGTTCGCTATAGAATGATATGGTATATATCTTAGTTGGTGAAGCCGTTGCGATACATTTGAGTAGTAATAGTATAATGTGAATGAATGTAATAACCGGTGACGACTTCCGAACTTGGTTTGGAGTCAACACGTGATGTTGTTTTGCAGGAATCTTCAGGTAATTTCGTAATTTCGACCGTGTACCCAACCTTACTTGACCGAGTATGAGTGCCTACTAGACCTAGTAGACCTCACTCGATCTAGTTAGGAAGCTATGACATCGAGGATGTAGGAATTTCCTACGAAAACTCGACCGAATAGCGCCTACTCTATCGAGTAGAGGGCACTCGATCGAGTACCCGACTTACTCGATCGCGTAAGCTACAGTATAGGGGAGATTTCACGGGTTCAAAAACCCTTTTCTTTGCTTATTGCCTTATTCCTCCTCTTATTTCCGCAAACCCTAAACCTTTTCCTCTCAAATTTCGTGTTGCTTGTTAATTGTGGAGCCTCAATCTATTGACTTCCTTGCTTTGATTTGTCCTTTTCACTTCCTAATTGATCAAGGTATGAATGTTTCCTTTATTTCAATGTTTTTGGTAAATTGAAATCACATAGGATAATAGAATATGTAGAGAAAACAAGTCACATGTGCTAAAACTTGCTCCTAATTGTTGTAATATGATTTATATGCCTTCCTTTGATGATTATTGTTGTTAAAAATGCAGAAATCAAGTTAAAATTTAGATGTAATTGGGACCGAAATTTTAGGGTTTGGTGAAATTGAATTGAGTTTTGATTAACTATTGTATATAGAATGAAGAAAAGTGAGTAATACATGTTGTATATATCATGTGGGTAGTTGATTTTTGTGATTTTAAACCTCAAAATTTGTCTTAAAACTTCGTCTTAAAAAGTGCCCCAAACTGAAATTCGTCTCATATAATTGAAAATTTGAGTTGTACATGAATGTATTTTGAAGATTTAAGTCCTAAAAGTTGTAGTGGTTGAGTTAATTCATGTTAATTATGTCAAAATTTTCACAGCTGTAGAGACCGTCTGAGCTATAAGAATTTGAAATTTAACTTGTAATTTGGGGAATTGTTGGTGATAGTGTGTACTTAGATGATTCTTTCATGATTAAATATATGTACCTTGTATGTTTTGGTGCATATGTGTTGGTGTATTTAAATGGCATGTTGAAACAGATGCCGAGACTAAACTTAGGTACCAGACAAAGTAAGAGGGGTAGGGGCTTGACCAGAAGTTGGGGAGGGGAGTGAATTTGGTGGTACCACTGCACTTGCAGAGTATCCGTCTGTGGTCTTTGTGGACTACGCACAACGGGATAGGTTTGTAGCCTTACAACCTCGTAAGATAAGACCGACTCGCTGTGTGGACACGACCCTTTTAGAGGAACTGGGTGTTGAGACGGATGTCCGTCATATCTTTGAGACTTTGGGATTCACCGGGCTATACCGTTTATGGAAACATTCATATGCTTTTCTGACCCTTGAGTTCATGAGCTCGTTTAAATATGAGCCGGCTGAGCAGACTGTGCAGTTCCGCCTCATGAACACCAGTTTTGTTTTGACCATGGACCTTTTTGCCTCTCACCTTGGCTTGGCTAAGCCTCCCAAGGGATCCCTTCGTGACATACCGTCTGAGTGTGAAGTTTGCCGCCTTATACCCTGTATCACCGGGAAATCAGCTCCCACCGCTAGCAACATGTTGATAAATGATGTGTAACATGTCACCTTGAGGATCTTTCTCCGTGCCATGTCGTGCCTCCTTTACGAGAGGTCGGAAATGAGCAAGTTGAACTCTCACGAGTTGTTGCTTTTGATGGAGTACCTCAACCCCGAGAGGACTGAGAAAGTGACCTTCAATGCTCCCACTATGGTATGTGCCAGTCTTGCTTTGATGGCCTCCTCTAGCACTAGGTTTCTGAGTTGTGGTGCTATCGCCACACGTTTAGCTGAGATGCTAACTTCTTTTGAGGCTTCCTCGGAGTACAGCCCTCTAGCCACCCTGGTACCTACCATGGACAGAGATTACTTCCTTGACCTGAAATGGTTGAGAACCTTGGAGGATGGTATTTTAGCATGGAGGGTGTGGGGAATGAGTTGGATGAAGATACCAGCTCCTGAGCACCTCCCGCCGATAGAGCCTTTACCTGCACCAGTGGAAGCTGTCAATTCTGATGAGGAGGAGACCGGCGCGCGTCCTGCGAGGCAGACGTACTTCATCGACCCGGAGATCCTTCGAGTAATGCCTAAGCCGAGGAAGGGGGAGAATGTGAGAGCTGAGGAGGATCGCCCTAGGATAAGGAGAGGGCCACGCCGAGTGGGGGAGAGGATGGCGGAGACACAGCCACAACCAACAGCACCACCACAGCCCTCATTTCCTTGTTACCCTTACCTTGATACCCTGGAGACACGTGTGAGCTACGTGGCAGAGAGAGTGTCCTTTACCCTGACGCTCCAAAATATGCATGAGATGGCGTATACTCACGGCATTGGGACCTCGGTACTACATCCGGTTTGGTGAACGGGAGTTGGGGATTACAGCGAGGTTTTCCACTCTTACGAGGTGGACGCGTCCATATGGGGAGCACCTCAGTCATACCCCTACGGCGGCTTGACCCCTTGGTACGTGAGACCAGATGCTGGAGCCGGTGCTGATGTGGGTTTGGGCGCATCAGGAGCAGGCACCTCAGGTGGTGGTGGAGATGAGGATTATGTCATGGATGAGCAGCAGCAGGAGTGATACTCCGTTTCTTTTATCATGTTTGTAGTTGTGTTGGATGTTAGTTTGTTTTGGTTAGTAATTTCTCTTTTCGTACTTGTCGTATTTGGTTTGTATTGGTGGCCATAAGGCCATATTTGCTCTTTCTGGACTTGTTTTGTAGGATTTGTAGTTGGGTTACCATCCCGACTAGTGATTATGCGAGCATATATGTTGTGTTAGGGAAGTTTTGAGTAGTTTTGACCTGTGGCCACTCGACCGAGTGCCCCTCACTCGATCGAGTAGCTGCAGGTGTGGCAGTTAAAGGGTATTCTGATCTCGGGTTACTCGATCGAGTAGCTATGATACTCGATCGAGTAAGGCTAGCTCGATCGAGTGCCTAACCTTCTCGATCGAGTAGCACTGTTACAGGCACTATTCGAAAATTTAAAATATTTGAATGCTTTTATTTTTGCATATTTCGATATCTATCATGGTTATTGGAGGTGAGTAGCATGTTTGGGTCGACTTAGTATCTATGCTTGGGTCCGTGCTTGACTTATATATGACATTTGGTGGGAATAGATGTGACACAAAGGTTTCTTTTATTGCATTCATTTTACATCTTCAACATTTACAAGCAAGCCTAACTTATTTATTATCAAAAAGACTTGTTACTTATTTCCTGAAATTTCCATACTTTCATTATACATATTGTACGTGCATGTCTTTCATGGTCGTTGATAATCATTCTCATAAAGTAACAGGTATATATAAGACAATGTTAGTTGTGATTAGCGAGTAATGTCGACAAGGTACAATATGTGTCGGGTAAGTGGCAGATAAATTGTTCGGCGGTGAACTTCGGGGACGAAGTTCCTTTTAGAGGGGAAGAGTAATGTCGCAAAAGAAAAGGCCGAAATTATAATAATTTTGCTGTCTGTTTGTAATATTTTCTATTGTCTCTGTTATATTTCCAGCATGAAGTTATAATGGTTTTAATCATTTTATGAGTAATTTTTATGTTTAAGTAAAAGTTGAGTAATTTACCATGAGAAGACAGTCATAAAGTGATAAGGGTGTCAAGAACAGTAGTGGAGTTGTGCAATTATGAATCATGCATTGTGTGAATCTGTAATAGGATCGTTATGTGACATGTTTTGTGTGGTAGTGGTTGGCCAGCAAAAGTATTTTCTTGTAGCTGCGTTAATGCGTGCCTGAGAAGTTCGCCGTAGTAGTATAATCGTTAGTTAAGTAGGTCGTGTTGGTACATGTTGTGAGTTTGATAATTCGAGTAGTGTTTTGCAAAAGCTTGTGTATGTGGTGTGTGTTGGACAGTTGATGATGATGACATAGTGGGTAATGCCTCTAGAGAGTGGTGGACCTGTGTCGGGAGAATAGGGGTGTCGACCTTGGGTTTCTTGTCGTGTCGTTTGGGGGAGGATGAGTCGAACATCGGGGACGAAGTTCTTTTTAAGGGGGCAAGACTGTAATACCCGCCCTTTTAGGGACCCGTTGACCGACGTTGACCAACCTTTGGGAGCAGGTGAAGGTTCTTGGGAATGCGTGCCAGAGATGCCTAGTGTCTTGTTAGGATATGAGGATGAGTGGTAGTCGATAGAGTAGAGGTTAATCGATCGAGTAGCTTGGGTACTCGATCGAGTAGGGGCCACTCGATCGAGTAAGTTAGTTACTCGATCGAGTAGCGTCTTTTCAGCTAGGGTCTATAATCGTGTTTTGTTGAAACCACAAATCATTTCCGCCTCCTTCCTTCAGACCTATATGTCGCCTCCCTCCTTTCCCTTCACCAAATACCTTCGATGGGAGCCTTTGAGGATGCTAGTTGCTTGAGGATGAGTTGCTTGAGTCGGGTAGCGGTCTTAACACCGTTGTGAGTTGCGTAGGTATGTCATCATCATCGTCTTTGTCTTTGTTGTTCCTTGTAGGGTTGTAGTGGTAGTAATAGACTTGTATGCTGTTTGTATAGGGGTTGCGTGCTTGGTTGATGTCTAGTGGTTGATAGGGGGATTTCTGCGGTTGGCTTAAAGGTAGGTTCGCCTACTCAGTTTCTGTTGGTTGTCTAGTGTGTCGGTTGTGATGTCGTTAGTGTATCGTTGTTGTGACCGTGTGGCTGATTGTGTATGGTAATCGGTTGGTGTGTGCTATTGCATTGGTTGTGGTTATAGTGCAGCTGTTTGTGATTGACTGTCTTTGGTTCTCGAGGTGCGTCCTCGGCTGAGTGGAGTCACTTGCGAGAGTGGCTTCACGCCCTAGTTTTGCCCTCCGTGGGACCCGCCACGGAAGGGGATGTGCACATTAATGGGACAGGGTTATCGCTCGGTATGATGAGCGGGGCTTAGGTGGAAACGGCTGTGGTCCCCCACTGGCAGGGCTAGTCCAGTGGACAGTCGGTGACGGTGATTGGTTGGAGTGGTTGTGACTGGTTTTTGTGTGTTTGGTTGTGTTTGTGATATGTTGATAGTTGATTGTTGTGTCTTGCCTCAGTTACTGACCATGTGTAGTGTGTCTTTTTTTTTTTTTTTTGTCTGTCGTGATCCCTTATGGTGAGCAGTCAATCTTAGCAGGTGTTGTCTTGGATGGTAGCTGGAGTTCAGGCAGGGATGAGTCTTCAGGAGTGATGTTAAGAAGTAGTTATATAGCTTGGACGAGTTGTATCTTTTGTACAAGTAGTTTGGTTGTATCACTTGTAAAATAACTTTAAATATTCTTTATTGACCTTTGATGATTACTTTCCTCGGGCAACCGAGATGGTGATGCCCTTATACGCTAGGGAAGGTCTTGTTAAGGTTCCTTGGTCTATGGGGGTATCACAGGCTCGGACTGGTAAAATGGACTGGACCCGACCATTTGTTCTCTATTGAACCCAGACCAGATCCGAACCTCGGTCCTTATGTTTTGAAGTTTAGGTCTTTGATCCTATCCGATCCAAGACCGGTTATTTTAGGTCCGGACCAAATGGACAAAAATATATGACTTTCACGTTTATTTATTGAAACTTTGTAAATGAATTGAATACTTTTGTAACACCCTCATTTATTTAAGAGCCTTTACTAGGCATTCCTAGATAAATGAAAATGTTACCATCTCAGTTGCCTGAGGTAGTGATTACAAAGGTAACCGAAACCACAATACTTTAAATACATATAAAGTTAAATGACCTTATTACATTGTTCCAAATTTAATAACTGTAAAGTAATTAATAATACAACTGTAGCGGAAACTAAATAAAACAAATAATAAATAATGTATGTCCATTCTAGGTGATCTAAACTGCTAGGTAACCATCTAGCCTCATGCCCTTCCTGCTCCCGTCTAAGCCAGCTGTATTACCTGCCAATCAATTTGCTCCCCAATAATTGGTTCATCACAGGTATTTAACGAATACACTGTCAACCAAACGGTTGAGTAGGAATAACAATCTCAAGACATAGTAAAGGTAACACCGAAGTAATGTATGGAATACAATGCTAATGCAACCATGCTCATCACCCTCGACCTCAAGTTGAGTACACCACCACGAAGGTATATAAGCGGTGTCCGCCGTATTAAATCCAAATACGTCACTCGAAGGCTTTACCACGACCTCTGCCAGTAAGTTTATTATACATCACCCAAAGGCTCTTACCATGATGTCTTCCAGTAAGTTTATAATACACCACCCGAAGGCTCTTACTATGGTGTCTGCCGGTAACTCAAATGACCAATGCTTATGCCAATGAATGCAACCATGATAATAATCATTAACCAATGATACAAATAATGATGCATCTATCCAATTGATCATGTAACATCCCGTGAGGTTATGAGATTGAGTTGTCCCACATCGGGAAAATATGAGGATTGTGATATGTTTATAAGGGCTTCCACCCACCACTTAGTAACAAGGTCTTGTGCTTTTGGGCTTAAGTGAGGACAAATATGGGCCCAAACGTAGATATCCCGTCTTATTGGGTTGTGTTACGACGGTGGTGGGTCGGATTGTATAAATGGTATCAGAGCAACCCTGCGACCGTGTGTTGAGCTTGTAGTCAGGAGTACCCGTGTCACCCACCTAGCGGGGGAGGATTCTAGGCTTGGTTGCGGTCAGCTTCCGGGCACAACGAGGATGTTGTGTTAATTAAGTGGGGGAGTTTGTAACACCCCATGAGGTTATGAGATTGAGTTGTCCCACATCGGGAAAATATGAGGATTGTGATATGTTTATAAGGGCTTCCACCCACCACTTAGTAATAAGGTCTTGTGCTTTTAGGTTTAAGTGAGGACAAATATGGGCCCAAAGGTAGACATCCCATCTTATTGGGTTGTGTTACGACGGTGGTGGGTCGGGTTGTTTAAATGGTATCAGAGCAACCCTGCGACCGTGTGCTGAGCTTGTAGTCAGGAGTACCCGTGTCACCCACCTAGCGAGGGAGGATTCTGGGCTTGGTTGCGGTCAGCTTCTGGGCACAACGAGGATGTTGTGTTATTTAAGTGGGGGAGTTTGTAACACCCCATGAGCTTATGAGATTGAGTTGTCCCACATCAGGAAAATATGAGGATTGTGATATGTTTATAAGGACTTCCACCTACCACTTAATAATAAGGTCTTGTGCTTTTGGGCTTAAGTGATGACAAATATGGGCCCAAAGGTAGACATCACATCTTATTAATTAGGTTGTGTTACGACGGTGGTGGGTCGGGTTGTTATAGATCAAATATGCTTAAACCTCATACAATCAAATAGAACAAATAAGATAGTCAAGTAGAATTGTTATCCTACGTTTTCAGCAATTCAATAAAGCAAGCAATCAAATATAATCAAAAAAGTACTCCTTCGTAAATCGTCACCTAATACAAAGAATAATTATAATTATAATTACTAATTATTCAATATATTTAAATACTTCAACTAATTATAATTTAATTACGTTAATTATATTTTCCATTTAATATTAATAATACACAACCCGTCTTAAAACCAAAACCCAAATAACCCATTAAACCCGTATCCAATAAACCCACAAATACCCTTAGGCAAACAGGGTTGAACCCGTGTCCACCAACACCCAAAAACCCATGTAAACCAACACCCAACGGCCACCACGAGCACCACTCAACACAACCACCACAAGCTACCAACACCACGCACCCAATCTCAGCCTAACCACCATCCTAATCACCAACCACGACTCACAAAACCCACGCCCTAATTACCTTCTTCACCCGACACCAACAACACACAGCTCCCTTAAAACCGCCACCACGAACCACCAGTGTCCACCACCGTGGTCTCCTCTGACATATGGTGGTCCCACCAGCTGCCGTCAACCCTGGTTTAAGTCATAGTGAAGTCACGATAACCTCAAATAAGGTTTTAAGACAAACACAACACAAACACCAACCACAATTCAATTCTCCGACAAGCACCGCACAAGGTGTTGACTTTAACCACCCTACCACCACAAACATGGTCGCCCAAATACCAGTAGACCACCATACCATGCCCAAGTCAAGTCGAATACAAACAAGGGTCAAAACCCGTCTTACCGATTCACGGCTTCAACCCGACAACCGCAACAAAATGCCCCATAAACAAACCCACGGTGGGCAACGATGGTCAAGGGCAGTTATACTAGGGTCATTGTGGTTCACGGCAGGTCTAAGGTCAATGGTGGATCATACGGTGATAAATATACGATTATTAATTTAAATAAAACGAGATAGATTATATTATGAAACGATCTTACCTTCAGGCAATAATATGTTATGAAATTCCTCTACTTTCTCCCTTTAGATCTTTTTCCCTTTGTTTTTATTGAATTTTAGTGAATTATTGTATATTGTCTATGTGGTAGTTCTACCTTGTATATATAGTAGTTGAAAGGAAAGTGGAAAGAAACTTCCTATTTTCAATTATATTTATTATTATTGCATATTACTACTATTTACATATTATTATTAGTATCGTATTATTTGTATTACCGTCACCATACACCAAAATCACACGTGAGCCACAGGCCCCTACGACAAATCCCGACTCACTATTAGTTAATTATTTTATTTCCGTCTCACAATATAATTATCCAATTACTATAATTATTAAATACCTATTAAAATAAATTTTAATATAATTCCTCCGCCTGACAAACCATTAACCTTGTCTTAAATACGGGGTATTACAGTCTTCCCTCCTTAAAAAGAACTTCGTCCCCGAAGTTCACTTAAAACATCCAACTGGCCGAAATAAATAACTCAATTTTGCCAAATTAAATTCTTTAAGAGGCACTTTTATTATCAAATTATCATCAAAATGTCACAAAAATACGAGATGTTATATCCTACCCCCCTAAAAAAAAGGGTTACGTCCTCGTAACCAACTTACTTAAAGAAAAAGACTAGGATATATACTTTCTCGCATTGCACCTTCAGTTTCCCATGTAGCTTCTTCTACCTTATGATTAGACCATAAAACTTTCACCAATACTGTCTCACCATTACGAGTCTTTCTCACTTTTCTATCCAAGATTTCTTTAGGCTCTTCAACATAAGACAATTGTTCATCAATCTCAACATGCTCAGGTTCTTTTACATGAGTAAGATCACTCACGTAATTCCTCAACTTTGAAACATGGAACACATTATGAACCCTATCCAAAGCTGGAGGTAGTGCTAAAAGGTAAGCTACCTCTCCAACTCCGTCTAAGATCTCATATGGCCCAATAAACTTCTGACTCAGCTTCTCTCTCTTCCCAAATCTCATCACTCCCTTCATAGGAGATACTTTCAACAACACTTTATCTGTAATAATCGAATAATTTGGGACCCACAAGGGACTTTGGGACACGCGAGAGAACCCACATATACTCGAAAGTAAAGGATGACCCCTCCTCCGAGATCAAGTAAGACCGAAACTAGACCTAGTAGACTTCAAGTGGACCAAGTGAGTTGACACTGTAACACCCCCAAATACCGAGGAGCCTTAACCAGACCTTCCTTAGCATATAAGGGCATTACCATCTCGGTTGCCCGAGGGAAGTAATCATCAAAATTCGATAAAAGAACAATTATAGTTATTTTACAAGCGTTACAACCAATTTACAAAATAAAGATACAACTCGTCAACTACACGCTATCACTATCAGAACTCGTGAAGACTTATCCCCACCAGGACTCCAGCTATCAACCACATCAACACCTGCTAAGACTGACTGCTCACCATAAGGGATCACGGTAGACACATAAACAAACAAGACAACCACACAAGGTCAGTAACTGAGACAAGACTCAACATAAACCAACAACAATTGCCAACACAATACAAACACAACCAGTCACACACAATCACACCAACTCTAATCAATCTCCATCACCGACTGTCCACTGAAGCAGCCCTGCCAGTGGGGGACTGCAGCCGTTCCCACCTAAGCCCCGCTCATCATACCGAGTGATAACCCTGTCCCATTAATGTGCACATCACCTCCCGTGGCGGGTTCCACGGAGGGCGAAACTAGGGCGTGAAGCCACTCCCGCAAGTCACTCTACTCAGCCGAGGACGCACCTCGAGAACCAGAGACAATCAATCACAGACAGCTGCAATACAACAACAACCAACAAACTGTATACACCAACCGATTACCGCATATACTTCGCCACAAAAACACAACAACACCACAACGACCACGACACAACACTCGACACACTAGACTATCCACAAAAACTAAGTAGGCGAACCTACCATTAAGCGACTGCAACGATTCCAAGCCCATACACGCAATATCCAGCAATCAAGCAACACCTATATACACAACACCATCATATATCACTACCAAACTAACCCTAACAGCAAAGACAAAGATACGGATGATGATGACGACATACCTACATGAGGAAACCTGGCAAAGGACCGCTACCTGACTTAAGCTATGTACTCCTAAGGCATAAGGACCTTCAAAGGCTCCCATGGAAGGTAAGTGGTGAAGGGAAGGGAAAGAGGCAACCTATAGATCTGAAGAAATGAGGCGGAAATGATTTGAGGTTTTAACAAAACACGATTATAAACCCTCGTTGAGAAGACGCTACTCGATCGAGTAACCCACTTACTCGATCGAGTGGCCCCTACTCGATCGAGTATCCTAGCTACTCGATCGAGTAGCCTCTACTCTATCGAGTACCACCCATAACTCAAAACACAGGATAACTTTGGTACGCACTTCTAAGGACTATTACTGCTCCTAAGGCCGGTCAACGCTGGTCAACGGGTCTCTAAAAGGGCGGGTATTACAGTCTTCCCCTCTTAAAAAGAACTTCGTCCCCGAAGTTCAACTCACCTATCCCAAAGCACAAGATACGGAAACTAAAACGACATCGCTACTCTTCCGACATAGGTCACTACTCCCCGGAAATACTATCCCCCATGTCATCATCATCAACTGTCTAACACTCCATATAGATCGACTTCTACAAGCTACACTTGGAATACCAACCTCACAACATGGACCAACACAACCAACGACTACACTGCTGCTCACAACTCTTAGCCACGCACTATGAGATAACACTTTCACTAATAACAACCATTAACATGAAACATGTCAAATTAACACAACTATGTTATCCAACGATACAGTTCTATTCCCAACACATGACATCATAACTATCTTTCTATGACTGTCTTTTAAAGCACCCTATCAACTTTTACTTTAACACACCATTACTCACGAACAAGTGAAAAAAATTATAGTTTCATACAAGAAATGTAACCAAAATAATAGAAAACATTATAATTAAACAACAAAATAATTGTAATATCGGCCTTTTATTTTGCGACGTTACTCTTCCCCTCTAAAAAGGAACTTCGTCCCCGAAGTTCACCACCGAATTACTACTCATATTACTTACAACTTACCTCTTGACATGTACCCAACACCTATGATTCATTATTGACATTACTCATTACTCATATAACTATGAATTCACAAAACTATATGCTACTTTATTCGAACAATTAGCCACATATACGAATGCATGTATATAACAATTGTATATGTATATGGGAGGACACAACTCCGGTTAAATATAATTAGTAGACATTACGGATGTAAAATGAATGCAATAAGAACCACTACCACTTGCACTGTTCGTTACGAATACGCATCCATAACCCAAACACGACTTCCAACATATGAAATTAACGGTTAAAACATGTTACTAAACATAAACAACCATATTAAACAACGAAACATGTGACTATATAACCATTAAAAACATTTTAATTAACGAAAAGTTCATGTAACAGTGCTACTCGATCGAGTATATAGGGTACTCGATCGAGTGTCCGCTACTCGATCGAGTGTCTCGGCTACTCGATCGAGTAGCCTGAGATTAGAATACTCCATCCTTGTCACACCCGCAGCTACTCGATCGAGTGTGGGGCACTCTGTCGAGTGGCCACAGGTCAAAACCTTAGAAATTTCTGTCATAACACCATATATATATATATATATATATATATATATATATATATATATATATATATATATATATATATATAATACGTCACATAAGCGCGAGTCGGGATGACAACCCGAGCCCCAAAATCCTGCAAACAAGTTTAAACCAAGCAAATTCGGCCTTATGGCCATCCATACAAACCCAAGTAAAAGTACTAACTAACAACGACCACTATCATCCCACATAACCAAACCATAAACAAAGAGAAGAAAAAGGAGTATCACTCCTGCTGCTGCTGCTCATCTATCATCTCATCTCCACCACCATCCCCTCCCGAGGTGCCTGCTCCTGATGACCCAAGACCCGCATCAACCCCTGCTCCAGCGCCTGGACTCTCATACCATGGGGTCAAACCACCAAAGGCAAAGGACTGAGGTGTCCCCCATGCCGCCATGTCGACTCCGTAGGAGTGGAAAACCCCACTATAGTCCCCAACTCCGCTCCACCACACTTGATATGGTCCCTCGGTCCCAATACCCTGAGCATACGCCATCTCATGCATGTTCCTTAGTGTCAAAGTAGATGACACTCTCTCTGCCAAATAGCTCGAACGTGTCTCCGGGGATTCGAGGTAGGGGTAACAAGGAAAAGGGTGCTTCTGCGGTGCTGCCGGCAGGGGTCTGTTCTCAGCTGTCCTCACCCTCATACGACGAGGTCCTCTCCCCAACCTGGGCCTATCCTTTGCCGCTCTCACGTTCTTCCCCTTCTTCGACTCAGGCATCACCCGAAGGATCGTGTCGTCAATGAGGTATGTCTGCAACTGTCGAGGTACATCATCATCCTCCTCCTCATCGGAGTCCACATCTACTACCACTGGGTCTAACGGCTCTGTCGGTGGGAGGTGCTCAGGAGCTGGTATCCTCATCCACCTCATACCCCCACACCCTCCAAGCTAGGCTACCATCCTCTAAGGTTCTCAACTATTTCAGGTCGAGATAGTAATGTATGTCCATCATAGACACCGATGTGGATAGGGGAACGTACTCAGAAGAAGCCTCAAAGGAGGCTAGCTTTTCAGCTAACCGGGTGGCAAGAGCACCACAACTCAAGTACCGAGTGGTAGAAGTAGCCATCAAAGCAAGGTTAGCACAGACCATGGCAGAAGCATTGAAGACAACCCTATCAGTCCGCTCCGGGTTAAGATAAGACATCAAAAGCAACAACTCGTGATTGTTCATCTTACTCATATCAGGCCTCTCATAAAGAAGATTCGAAATAGAATGGAGAAAGATCCTCAAAGTGACATGTTGAACATCGTTAATCAACATATTACTGGAGGTGGGAGCTGACTTCCCAGACAAACAAGGCATAAGGCGGCAAACCCCACACTCAGATGGAATCTCGCTGATGGAATCCTTGGGAGGATTGGCCAGCCCAAGGTGAGAAGCAAAGAGGTCCATGGTCAACACAAAACTCGTGTTCATAAGACGGAACTCAACAGACTGTGCAGCTGGCTCGTATTTGAACGAGTTCATGAACTACAAGGTTCAGAAAAGGATAGGTATGCTTCCTCAAACGATACAGCTCCGTGAACCCCATGGTCTCAAAGATATGATGGACATCCGTCTCAATCCCCAGGTCATCAAGAAGTGTGGTGTCCACACAACGGGTGGGTCTCATCTTGCGTTTCTGTAACGCTACAAACCTCTCTCTCTGTTTGAAGTCCACAAATACCATCGAAGGATACTCGGGTATGGACGGTACAACTGGTCCCCTACCCTCCCCAATTTCGGGCTGAGAAGCCCTCCCCCTCTTACTCTGACGGGTCCCCTGTTTTAGTCTCGGCATCTGTTTCAGCATACAATTTACACATACTTGCATAGGCACTTAAAACATGTAACTTACGCACATTGAACATTGAATAATCATCTATGTACACAATTTCACCAACAAATTCCCAATTTGACATATAAATTCAATTTATAGCATTTCATACGATCTCTATAGCTGTGAAAATTTTAACATGTTAAACATGATTTACCCGACTACTATGATTGTCAAGGCATGGCTCAAATACTACTCCATATTTACTTGAAAACATGTGAAACATTCATATATGTTCATAGAAAGGCAACTTAATACATGCCATCACTGACATTCAACATTATACGCAACTTCTCAATTCAAATAGTCAGACGGTCTCTCTAGCTATAACAATTTGACATATTTAGCAAGAATTAATCATCAACACTACTACATTAAAGGTTTAACTCTTACATACATCTTCATATCCAACACAAAATCTCAATTATAGAAAACGAATTTCAATTTGGGGCACTTTTAAGACGAAGTTTTAACGTGAAAAATCTCAAATTCAACTTCCAACATGATATATGCAACATATACTACTCAATTTTATCATCCAACATGTAGAAAACAACCAAAAATCAATTTTGATTTCGCAAACCCTAGAAAATTCGTCCCCAAATTTGCAATTTCTGTTCTATTTTTAGCACAATAAACATCAACAATCATGAAAGGGAAGCATGTGAATCATATTACAACAATTACAAGCAACTTTTCGTCCATAAGAATCGAAATTTTAGATTATTCTACTATCTCAATAGATTCTAAGTGATGAAAACATGAAAATAGGAAAGAAATTGATACCTTTATCAAATAGGAAGTGAACCAATGAATCAAAGTAAGGAAAACTACCCGGATTAATCAACACAAACACAAGTTATGAGAGTTTTTCAGAGGCTTAGGAGCTTAGGGTTTCGAATTATGAAGAAAGAATAAGATGAATGAGGTAAAACAAGGGTTTTATGAAACCCGTAAAAGCCACTGTACTGTAGCCTACTCGATCGAGTGCCCTCTGCTCGATCGAGTAGGTGCTATTTCGTCGAGTATCCACAGAAAATTCCCACATCTCGACGTCATAGCTTCCTAACTAGATCGAGTGAGGTCTACTCGGTCTAATAAGCACTCGCAATCGGTCAAGCAAGGTTGAGTACACAGTCAGAATTACAAAATTAACCGAAGATTCCTGCAAAACAACATTACGTGTCGATTCCAAACCATGTTCGGAGATCGTCACTGGTTATCGTACTCTCTCATATATCACCATTACTTACTCAAATATATCATACCGTCTCCTCGGATAAGATTCATATCACATTACGCTATAACAAACTTTACACAACATGGTTTACCTGCTACCGAGTCATCCATATATGCAACTATGGCATTGTATCACGTCTAAACTCGTCTTACCACATTGCTAGCAAACTTATACTTACGTTAATCAAAACACATAATTAACGATACATTCTCCATACGTCATCTAAGCGCATTACTACCATGATCAAGTTTCAACATAAACAAATTATTCTACACATATTAATCATCACACAGCGGAAACTTTCAATCATTAAACATTACATATACTCACTACTATCTTTATGTTTCTCATACTATATCTCAACACTTCTTTAGCTATCATTATTATAGCTACGGTAAAACTTATAAACTCGTATAGGATCACCATCACTAACAACCTGAAACAAACACCAACATGACCACATTTTATACTACAGCATACACTTCTACACTTTTCACGCACTTCTATCACATAATACCTTATATGTTCCTCATTATCATCACATACGCTCCTCCACTCCATCACCAATTCACCATACACGATTCCAACGTAACTATTGTACCAATGTCAACTTCAACAAAGACTCAACCACAAACAATTCCAACATAATTAACATACACGTTAAGTACATACTTACTGACTCCATATTCCATACCCAGTGACTGGCTTAAGCACAATTGGGGCCAAGATTTTGAAATGAGGGCGCCTACTCACCCAAAATCTAGCATCAGCTGGGGCTCCCATTACACATACACCAGGTTCATTTTATTAGACCCTTTACGTTCATTAGGTTCATTTGTTACAGGTTCAAAATTCGTCGCTCTTATACCACTTTGTAACACCCCCAAATACCGAGGAGCCTTAACTAGACCTTCCTCAGCATATAAGGGCATTACCATCTTGGTTACCCGAGGGAAGTAATCATCAAAAGTCGATAAAAGAACAATTATAGTTATTTTAAAAGCGTTACAACCATTTAACAAAATAAAGATACAACTCGTCAACTACACGCTATCACTATCAGAACTCGTGAAGACTCATCCTCGCCAGGACTCCAGCTATCAACCACATCAACACCTGCTAAGATTGACTGCTCATCATAAGGGATCACGGCAGACACATAAACAAACAAGACAACCAAACAAGGTCAGTAACTGAGACAAGACTCAACATAAACCAGCAACAATTGCCAACACAATACAAACACAACCAGTCACACACAATCACACCCACTCTAATCAATCTCCGTCACCGACTGTCCATCGAACCGCCACCGCCGGTGGGGACCGCATCCGTTCCCACCTAAGCCCCGCTCATCATACCGAGCGATAACCCTGTCCCATAAATGTGCACATCCCCTCCCGTGGCGGGTTCCACGGAGGGCGAAACTAGGGCGTGAAGCCACTCCCGCAAGTCACTCCACTCAGCCGAGGACGCACCTCGAGAACCAGAGACAATCAATCACAGACAGCTGCAATACAACAACAACCAACAAACTGTATACACCAACTGATTATCGCATATACTTCGCCACACAAACACAGTAACAACACAATGACCACGACACAATAATCGACACATTAGACTATCCACAGAAACTGAGTAGGCGAACCTACCTTTAAGCGACTGCAACGATTCTAAGCCCATACACGCAATATCCAGCAATCAAGCAACACCTATATACACAACACCATCATATATCACTACCAAACTAACCCTAACAGCAAAGACAGAGATACGGATGATGATGACGACATACCTACATGAGGAAACCTGGCAAAGGACCGCTATCCGACTCAAGCTATGCACTCCTAAGGCATAAGGCCTTCAAAGGCTCCCATGGAAGGTAAGTGGTGAAGGGAAGGGAAAGAGGCAACCTAGAGATCTGAAAAATGAGGCGGAAATGATTTGCGGTTTTAACAAAACACGATTATAAACCCTCGCTGAAAAGACGCTACTCGATCGAGTAACCCACTTACGCGATCGAGTATCCTAGCTACTCGATCGAGTAGCCTCTACTTTATCGAGTACCACCCATAACTCAAAACACTGGATAATTTTGGTACGCACTTCTAAGGACTATTACTGCTCCCAAGGTTGGTCAACGGGTCTCTAAAAGGGCAGGTATTACAGACACTCAGTCGAGTAAGGGTATACTCGACCGAGTGAGTGCCACTCGGTCGAGTGGTGCTGAGCTGTACCCGAGAAAGGATATTTCGAGATTTCATCCTATCCAAACCATATCCCCTTCATTCTTCTTCTTCTTATTTCTTAAACTAAAACACTCTCCCCTCTCTTTAAAATGCTCCCTATGCCTGTCCCTTGGCCTTCAACCTTGGATTAAGGGTGGAACACCTCTCCTAATTCCCGATCTACCTTTGTAAGTTGAAATCTCACCTTTTCCTCTTTGTCTTATGAGTAATATTGAGTTAGGGTTTGCTAAGAGAGATTAATTAGTATTTAGTTATATGAAATGAGTAATTGGTGACTAATAATAAGGGATTTTATGTTGTATTATAGTATAGATTGGTTTGTGATAGTTATTATATGATTTATGTAGGATGAGACGGTTTTATGAGATGCATACTTGGTGAATTCGGTTAGCTTGTGGATTATGCTAAAAGGTAGGTTATCCTACTCGGTTCCAAGATTTTGTATGCAAATTTGGGAGTCTTTTCTTGATTAGTATGTTCATGAGTCGGTTGGTGTGTCATGTGAATAGTTGAAAGGTTGTTAGTCATAGCAAGTGGGATTGGATTCATGAAAGAGTCATATGTTTAATGTTGTCCGTCCATTTATCATGTATATTGCGAATGTGTGGAGTTGGGAGTCTTTGGTGGTGGTACTTGATTATTGAGGATGTGTAAGACGGTTGGGAAACCGTCTTGTGCTCGGGTCGCCCCTTGGAGCTTCCCACTCCAAGGGGGATGTTCACATTAATGACTTGAGTCACGGAGGGACTCGTCTGGTTGAGCACGATGTCTGGCAGGGGATCCGGTAAGCTTCCGGACCTGGTATGTCTGGAAGTGTCCCGGTACCTTTGTGTGAGGTGTGGTGTCGTGGGCGTGTCCCTGACACCAGTGGTTGTGGGTACGTCTGGGTGTGTCGCGGTACCGGTATGGTGATTGCATAGTCAAGTCTTATTCACATAATTATGTCGCATCTACACTTATCAAGTCATGTCTTATGTTTGTGTATTGAAACTGACGTTTGTTGTGTCTGTGTAAATGTCACCTATTTCCGGGGTGGCCTGTGTCGATCCATATGATATTTCCGATCATATGGGGAGAAGTTGTTTATAGGTTAGCTTTGGTAGCTTGCGGGAGAAGGGGACGAGCCTTGATGACATTCGAGTCGAGCATAGTTGATTAGATTAGTTTAGTAGTCATGAGTTGTATTATTCATTTCATTTATTCATTTATGTCTATGTAATCCACTAAATATTTATTTATGTTAATTGTTTCTCAATTGCGGCTCCGATTTCACTACCTTGAGAAACCGAGAAGGTAACATCTCCCAATTACCTTGGCTGGGTAAGAAGGGGGTGTTACAAAGTGGTATCAGAGCTTCGATTTTGGAACCTATATAACACCCGCGATTTTAATTTAATGGGTAATTTATTAAAATCGCTAATTTAATAATACTCAATTTTATTTGGCACATTATTTATTTGGTTTTATACTTTCAAAATCGTGCTTTAGTTTCATGAAAATTAATTTGGTTTTATTTTAACCCGGAAACCCCTTAAAAGTCGTATATGGGTCCTTTTATTGCAAAACTGAGTCACAAACCAAGTGCCTTTGTTATTTGGCCAAAACAAACCTATGGACCATCTTTTTGTTAACAAAACCCCCTTGTGTTAGGGTTTTCTTTCTAATTTTTCAGCATCTCCCTTCATCTTCTTCCCTTGTAAAAGAGGAGATTTCCACCATTAAACCTTCAAAAACTCAAACCTTAAGACGGATGCCATTTCTTTGTTTCTCAACGAAATCTTATGATTTTTGTACCAATCTTCTCCTCTCCTTCTCCTCCTTCTTTCTATGTAAGAAAAATCTTACCTTTTAAACCTTTTAGAAAATCCATCTTTTTGTGAGATGAGTTTTCTAACTCTTTTTGTCTTAAACTTGTCTCTATGTGGAAGCTGTAGTATTTCGGAGTAGTATTGAGTTGGAATCGTGTCCTTGAAGAGCTAAAAGGTAACGGTGATGGGTTACTCGGTATTATATCAAATTATGTTCTTTAATTGTTAAAGTTTAGTCTTTAGCTAGTAAAGTTACTATCTTTAATGTTATTGATGAATTTTATTGGATTATTAATGGTGGATAATTGTATTTTTTATGTTATTGAGATGATTTATTGCAAATAATATCAATTGGGTAATGTTGGTTTCTGAGGAATGAGGTGTTGTTTAGCTATTGTATGTATCTTGTAGTTTGCGATGAACTTTGCTACATGTTGTGGGTGTTTATTGTTGAGATATGGTGGGTATGTTGTAGTTGCAACGGTCTTTGGTTATATGATTAATTTGGAGTTGTGAATCTACCATAAAATTGAATTGGGAATGAAGTTCATGCCTTGTTTGTGTCGTGGGAAGCAGCCCGCGGTGCTGTTTTAGCCTGACCAAGTTTCATAAAATGGCCATAACTTCCTCGTTTCTTGATCATTTTAGGCTTATAACCTACCGTTGGAACCGTTAGAGGATAATCTATCACGTCCAATTAGTTTCACCTCTTTATGATGTTTATAACTCAAGTTATGACCATTTGAAGTTGACCCTTATTGTACTCGAGTACTAAACTTGTTATAAATTGGGTTTTATGTTTCTTGTTGGGTATGCATCTTAACCTTGTTCTAATGCTTGTGTATGGTGTTTTGACACTTTTTATCATTCGAGCCCCTTGCTTATGTCTCATTCACACGTTAAACATCGGTTTCGGTTGTCAAGCTTAATTGCGGTTCGGTTTGGGTTCGTTTATATTTTTCCTAATGTTTCGCATTACTTAATTATTCATTTGTTATCGTTTGTTTATACTATGTTTAATTAACATTTAAATATGGAGTATTAAGTTTATTCATGTTAAAAAAAGTATGAAATGATGCTCTATACTTCATATTTGAGTTCATATTCATTTGTTTACATTTTGCCACATGTTTCGTATCACTTAAGTCATTTGTTGTCACTTGTTCCATTTTGAGCTCAAGTGATATATAAATATGAAATATATGGTTTATTCAAGTTATATAAGATTGAAATGGTATTATATACTACACATATGAGTTCTTACTCGTTCATGGTCGAATCTTTATCGAGTTTCAAGTATGGAATGTTTATCTTGAACATCTACTTGTAATGAGTCGTACTCTTATGGGAATGTCATTATGTCGTGTTACTAGCTTGACCATCTTTACGCCTTACTTGTGCCATTCTGCCAAGTATTGGTTTACGTCTCTCTCGTGCCGTTCTGCCGGGAGTTGGTTAATTTATGCTCATTCCGCCTCTTTCGTGTCGTTCTGCCGAATGTGGGTACTCGACTTCTGTTCTATCGATCGAGTCTTGGATGCGAACTGTTCTGCCGCATGTTAAATCGGGAACCGTTCCGTCTCGAGAGTTTGGCCAGATTTAGACTATGACTGAGTTATTTTGATCATTATTGTCGTCCTACCAAGGGAATTATATCTAATGAGTAGTAAAGGTCTTGCTTGATTATAGTTATTGGCATGTGTCATTCAAGGCAAGAGTTACGTCTTATATTGATTGGATGTAAGAGTCTTGGTCCTATCGGATACTAGAGGTGAGATGCAAGCCTTCTAGTTGTGATATGATCGCCGGGATTGATGCTCCCATCCGTTCTTATGGTGAGATGCAAGCCATAAGTATGAATGT
Organism: Silene latifolia; assembly: GCF_048544455.1. Taxonomy (NCBI): domain Eukaryota; kingdom Viridiplantae; phylum Streptophyta; class Magnoliopsida; order Caryophyllales; family Caryophyllaceae; genus Silene; species Silene latifolia. Next base: position 149,416,349 of record NC_133538.1, read on the forward strand.
GACATTAGTAGCCACGTCCCGTGCAATGTTTGTTAAAAGGTTTTCAAAGAAATGGCTATGATTTTTAACTATATGTATTGTGATGATTGACTACTCGTTTATCTATCTCACATGGCTTAAGTACTAGTTTTGTGTAATTTGGATAGTTGCATATGTCACATTTCATTGGAATTTGGGCTTGTGATTAACTAACTCTATCTATGTTCTTTCCTTTACTTCACTTATTTAAATATGCCTATGACATGCTCATTTGCTATTCTATCTTGCTTTCTCTTATTATTCTAACATTAATGATCCCATGCTTATTTGTTCAAGTGAATTGTATTCCGTATTTATTATGCCTTGCCTTATGTGAGTTATTTGTTATGTTCTTTTTGATATAATATGGCTGGGAGAACCCTGGGTTACTCCCCCACTGATTGTGGCATTCATTTTTAATGAATGAACAGGTTGCAGATCGGTACTTATTTCGGGTGAAGACATGTGTGAGCTAGCGTGTACCTTGACCGTTGGATTTTTGTCTATCGTTATGCTTAGACTGACCTTTTAGACTTGTTATTCGTGGGATATCTTTTCCCCCTTTTTTTGAAAGACTTGGTTTGTAATAACCTAAGTTTGCCTATCGTTGCACTTGTTTCACTTTATTAGTGACTCCCGCATGTTAAACTTTAACTAGTAATAAAAAGTTTTTAAAAATTTCATATTTTCCGCATTATCGTTGGATGTCACAACCTAAACCAATGAACCAAATTGAACCTAGGTGTGTCTAATAAAATGAACCTGACATGAGTACAACAGTAGATCGGTTTTGGATGAGTGGGCGCCCTAGTATCAAAACTAGTGCCTATTGCCTCGGTTGCTCACTTCGCGAGTGGTTATAAGTAAGGGTGAACGATATAGACAATGTTGTGTGACTGCATGAATGATATGGTTGTTGTTGGATTCTTTCATGTTATGAGTTTCGCATGTGTATGATAAGATACGGAAATTTTGATGAGTAGATTTACATGTCATTACACCTCTTGGAAGACGATAATTCCATTTGCTTGATTCCTACCATATATCTATCTAATTCTTGATAGTATTATCGTTAGTATATAGATTACGATAATTTTGGTAGAGTAAGTACGGGTATGGGTGTAGTAGATAAGACACGGTGACCTTGATGTCGCATGAACTAACTCGGGACGAGTCACCGATAGACGGTGGACTCCCGAACCTTGTATTGTCTTGCAGGAAATCCATCGATAAGATTCTATTGAAAATTTAAACCTAACGGAATCACTTGACCGAGTGCGAGTGCCAACTCGGCCGAGTAAGCAAGTACTCGACCGAGTGGACCCAGTTCCAGGAGGTAATACATTCTGAAAAAACCCGTCACTCGACCAAGTGGATCATCCACTCGACCGAGTAGTGTTGTATAACACGACTGTCGCAACCTTATCAAAAATAAACCAACCGGCTCAACTAATATATAGTAGAGGTAAGTCAGGTATCGTACTCCACAGGGAGGCTATTATATTTACTTGCTATCCAAGTCCGTCATGGTAACAATTGGGTGTTTGAATTTGTTTTCTAACCAACTATATGAGATTAAAGGAAAGAGAAACGAGCAATAAATACAGTAAAGATAAATAAGGGATGTGAACAAATAAGGAGTAGAATGCTAGGATGTCGGTTTACCATGGTAATTAGTCAATTCTGTCATAAATAGCTTAGTCGGTCTAATGTGAGAAGGGTAAGGGAAAGGTCCTCTCGGTCCACTTTCTGCCCTAAAATACAACTAACTTAGCTCTCGCCCTCATTAGTATAGTCTACTGTTCATAACATGTCTATTCATTCCAATCTCTCGATCTAGGTATGAACTTAACCAAATTAACTGATTTAGAAGCTGCACTCAACTAAACGATTACAATTATATTGTTATAAAACAATTACATGCGAACTTCCTAATCCATTCACAACATCATTAATTCACTACCATGGCTCCCCTGTTGGAATAAGTGTCCTCAACAATAGTGCGATCGCATGTTTAAATCTCATGATAAGAATACGTAAGGGATGATTCATTTATATAGTCAACTGATCAGCATTAATCGGTAATGATTGACTAACTAGAGTTTGACATTACTGTCGTTTGACGGTGGTGGTCAATTGATCCCATAAGGTCACACCTATAGGACAATTTCCTTAATAGATAAATTAGTTAATTGTATAATGATACATGTTAATTAATACCTTAAAATTGAACAATTTATATTTGTGAGTGAGAATACATATCTTATTGTAATTCGATTAAATAAGATTCGTTTTAGTAATTAAAATGTTTGTATTACTAAAATTTAATTATTGTTTATGAAACAATTGAGATTAGAATGAATTGTTTATTATAATTACAAGATGTTGTAGAGTATATTAACATAACCCATTTTAAATACTTTTGATCATGAATTACTAGCTAATTTGTCATATGTAATTAATTTATTATGAAATGATATTTATTTGGATAAATATGCATTAAAAATAGATATGGGCATGATGTGTGACACATGACCTAACAAATGACATTTGACAAAATCACAAAATAAAATGGAATCCATTCTATATAGGGTCACCGGCTTTATAAGAGGAATATGGGTTTATTTTGTTTATTAATTTTGAATGGAAAACATAATTATCACCCTAATTACCCTAGCCTTCACCTAGACTATGCTCTACGTTTTATGGGTAAGACAAAGGCCAAGCATTGGCCCTTTCCTCCCCTTCTATCCGGCCTCCCTTGGCTAAAACAAGAGCTTGGCTCTTATTATTCATTCTTAACTTTATGCATAATTGTTGCATACTCTTTTCTCCTCCCTCTCTCTAAATTAGTTTAGATCTCAAATATTGTTCATCCTAATATTACATAAAGATTACTAGTGTAGTAAAATAATATTATTAGAACTTGTTTTAAGGAGTACTACTAGTATAATCTAGTTAATTACATTAGTAGTTTCAAGGAGGATTGTTTTGGGTGCAACAAGAGAAGAATCTCTATACTTGAGATTTGGTTTGGAGGATCACCGTTAAACTTTATAGCTCAAGATCAAGTGTAGGAAGGAGTCCTACACTTGTGCCCTATTTCGAACCATTTTACAATGTAAGGAACATTGTTTTCTTCTTTATCTCCTTTTATTTTGTTATGCATCCACTAGATCCACTACTAGTTCAATGAGTAAATTAGTTTTATTATTAAAAGAGTCTAATAAACATGGTTATGGAACCTTCAATTGGTATCAGAGCATAGGATATTGCATGCATAATCGATTTATAGTTTTTTCGAGTTATAGTAACTTAAATAAAACTATAAAAAATATTTGTGATTTATTAGATAATGTCACGAAAACATTTGGCATATTGTATATTCTGGTCCTAAAATGTATTTAGGTCATTTTGATAATTTATTGTATTTTATTGCTCATTTGAATGATTTTTAGTGATTTTATTACATTTTAATAAGTAAAATGGTATTTAAAATGCTAAAAATAGTTAGACTTAGTTTCTGACCTTGAAATTTTTATATGACCTCACATGAATATTTTAATTATTTTATGTAAAATTTCGTATAAATTTGTTTTATTTTGCATGATTTATGATTTTTATATGATAAAAATGGAATAAATGGAGGTAACATGGTTAAAAATAGTTAAACTTCGAAACAGGCCATGAAATTTTAATATATTGTCAGATCCATATTTTACTCACTATGTGTAAAATTTGAGATGAAACACGATTTATTTTGCATGATTTATGAATTTTTAGATAAAAATGACATAAATAGTGACTATTTTAGCAAAAATAGCTAAAACGAATTATATGGCACGAGAAAATTATTTTTAGGTTCTATTTATATCCCACATATCAGTTCTAAAGTTTAAACATTGATTAGATTAATTTTCATATGCTTTAGATGTTTTATTTGATAAAATCGATAAATCACAACTATATTTATATCGAAATAAATTCAAAATTTTAACCTTGATTTTTGACATTATGAGTGTCATGGAAATATTTCAGAATGTTCAAAAATTTAAAATTCAAATTTTGAAATTATTGTAATTTAATTTGGATTTATTTCATAAAAGTTATAATTTTAAGGTCATATATGAGCATAATTGTAATATCAAGTTGAATTATTGTCAAAAATTGAGTTATGACTAATTTTTGAGTCCTAAGAGAGTTAGGATAATTAACTTGGACTAAAATTTAATTTTAGTATTATTTTGCGATTTTAATAAGTTAAAAATCGGGAATATCCATAAAACCTGGTTATATTTACGATTTAAGTTTAAATAGGGCGATTTGGCACATAAGTTGGCATGTTAGATACATATTATAATGCTGCATATTTCATTGATGAATGTCATATTTTATTTATATAATTTTAAATTATGTAATTTTATCTTAGTATGGCCTTAGTTTTTATTGATATTTCCCGTAATGTAAGGGGATATCGATACGGTTGTAATTTTATGTGATCTCGCATTAGTTTTACTTTTATTAGTTTTTCATTTTAAAAATGTATAATAGAAAAGCTATGTAATTTCAATACTATATTTGTAATATTTATAATTCCGGAGTTCTTTCAAGACGGTGCTATTCGGAAAGGCGTTCCGACGAAGATGGTGTTCTTGGGAGGCGTGCCACTTGAAGATCAAGGGACCAATGGAGTTGGCTTCCGAATTTGTAATAGATTATTTGTTTTTTCTATTATGGGAAGGCAATACTAGGAATTTATTATTTGCTTTGAATTTCTCTTCATATGTTGCATGCATTGCCCAATCGCCATAACTTTACATGCATATTTATTCTTATCGAGTCGTCGACCGTGTCAATTACAATTATCGATAGTTCTCCGATTTAGTTCACTAAACGATATAGATAATAAATTAACATGACCTATCACTAAATTTAAAATTGAGATTAGCCTTACCAAATAGTAGGACCCATGAATCCCCATGACATTTGGGGTAGATTCGGTTTTCCCGGGGTGCTTTCATTTTTCATTGGGTAAGTGGGGTAATAAAACGTTATTACACACGAAATTTGGTTGGTCTCAACAGAATATTATCACTAGTCTTATGTCCCGGGGCTAGGGACGGGTTTTATAAAATTCATCAACCGAGAGTTCTAAAGTAGAATCAATTAAAGAGTTAATTCACCAAATTTACATAAGTATGGGATGTATCGGTTTCCCCGTGCCCATATTTGCATAAAGATATATGGATCTCAGAATCATTTATAATAGTTGGGTAGAGGTCACTATATAAATGCTAAACTTGTTCAAAAGGTTTGCAAGATTATTTAAAACGATAAATGTTAATTATTTCCTTCATCTCCGTTTTGTAGTTATTTTGATATACCGATATAGACACATCTAGTTCTTTAACACCGATCACCATTGAATCATGTCACAAATCCTTCGACGAAATATGCTCACTAAACAACCTTGATACGACTAGAGAAATTTATTTTGGCATTGGTTCCGATGGAAGCCTTAACTTTATTACCACTTCCTCACCTCCCATCAAACCTATCAACTTAGTGGATAAGTCTTGTGAAGACAACCTCCCTAAAACCATGGGATCCTTGTCTTTGGAAGCAAGGAGAAATGATGAAGCTAGTGGAAGTTTTAGCAAAAAGCTTGCAACCAAGAAGAGAAAGTTCAAAAAGAGGAAGAAAACTAAGAGGTCTAAATCGAACCATAGGGATAAAATGGCTAGTGGGACTACCAATAATATATGCCTTTATTGTCTTGGCATGAGCCATTGGGTGAGGAATTGCCCCATATTTTTGGGAGATATCAATGATGGACTTGACATTCCACTTGGTAATATTTCTTCCGAAATCTTTGTTATCGATATAAATTTTACTTCCACCTCAACATGGGTATTGGATACCGGTTGTGGTCCTGTAACACCCACGAATTTCCCATTTTTAGCATTTATAATTTAATTAACCGTTCTATTTTTTTTATTTATATTTAAAATTATTTAATTTGATTAATTTCGTTTTAAACATGATTTTTATAAAATTTGCATATTTATAAGCTTGTTTATATAAAAATATATATTTTCAGTTGGACAGTAATAATAGTGAGAATAACAATAATAATATTTCCGTCGTAAGTTATAGTGTATTTCCGTCTAGCAAGATCATTGCATTTCTATTATAAAGCTATTTCAATTCGGACCAACCCGATTCCGACAACACATCACTCTCACCTACCCTCTTACACTCTACTTTTAAATGATTCTTTTATTATTATTATTATTTATTATTATTATTATTATTATTATTATTATTATTATTATTATTATTATTATTATTATCATTATCATCATCATTATTAGTATTATTATTATTTCTTTTATATATATATATATATATTCCCTCACCCGTCCCCATCCCCCTGCAACCTCCCTTCTTTTCAAAAAAATCAACCCAACAAACAACAAAAGCAACACAGAGCTGAAAACACCATTTATGTCGAGCTTGAGACCGAGATCCCTCTTTCATTTCTCAACCTTATTCCTTAATTTTTGCTCCATTCTCCTCCTTACTTCCTCCTTCACCTTTCTAGGTAAGAAAGCTTCACTTTTGATTGAGTTTTCGAAAATGGCGTCTTAAAGACAACTCGGTTTTGGCCTTAAACAACTCGTTTTTCCTCTTTCTAGTTGAAGATCTTGAAGACCGGAGGGAGGCTCGTACTTTTGGACGTTTTCACTCGGAAATTTAAGAAGCTAAGGTAACGGTGATAGGTTACTCGACAAAGAGTCGAAATTTCGTCTTACCCGTCGTTTTTCATGCTCTTATGTTTTAAAGTTTGGGTCTTTTTGACTTTCTCACTTGTATGCTTGTATTTATCGGGTTAAATTCCATCTTAAACCGTGTTCTCACTAGTGTCGAAATATAACTCGATGTTGCTGCTCAAAAACGTGAGAGTTGGGACTGGGAAATGGCTTTATACTCGGTATGTATGGTCTTTAGGACTCTTCTTGAGCTTACTTTATACTTGTGAACATCAGTCTTAAACCCGTTTCAAATGCTATCTTAGTTTAGCTTAACCTAGGACTGTTTTATGCGCGAGAATAGAGTAACTCGGGGCGTGTCGTACTCTGTTTTCTTTGGGACGGTCTTATACATCTGTTGTGTGGCTAAATATGTTGGTTATGGGCACAGACTAGAAGGTTTGATCGGGCTATTTCGAATAGTGTCGGTGGCTGGACATGGGTTGCTTGGGACGGGTTTCTGAGAAACCAAAACGGGGTTATTTTGAGTCGTGATGGTGGTTGTTTGAGTGGTCATTGTGGTTTCCATGTTTAGGTGTTTGTAGGTGTTATTTTGGAGTTGAACCGGTGGCCAATCGTAGGCTGGCAGCATGGCCATGGCCTGGTTGCTTGGGTTAGTCTCGGGGTGGGGGATACACTCATAGGTCATGCCCCCGTCTTCTCTTCTTCCATCTCCTCTATCTTATGTCGGGTGGGTTGGACAATTAGGATTGTCTACGTTTAATGCCATAAGGCCATTTGGGATTGTAGCTAGTCAATTGGGCATGTTTATACTTTTAGTTTTTGGGCCAGTTTATAAGATGGTGTGGTCTTGTGAATGTCCCGTTTGCGGTTATTTAAGTTTTACCTCGTGTATTATAAAACGTAATTCGTAAATATCGTTCATTTTTATATTCGTCTCACATGATTTATAATTGTGGAGTACATTCAATAATTATCTCATGTGTATATGAAATGACATGTTTCCTTTTAACATGAGCCCCATTTAATTATTTAAGCCTTGTAAGTGAGGAATGGTTTATCTTACATTTGAGTCATTTATAATTGAATACTTGTTTTGCTCATTATAAATGGTCCATTACTATTTATTTATGTTCTTAATCAAGTGACAAATATTGAAGAAATGAGTTACTTATACATGTTCATGAATATAATTTTGCATGAAATGTCTTTCTTGGATTATCATCGGCTCATTACATTTAGTCTCTTTTCAACTTGATTCGTAACGCTTGGTTGAGTCGTATTCTTATTATAATGCCTTTATGTGTAGATACCCAGTATCTGTTGAGTCTCCAACAAACACCCGATGATTATCGGACTACAACATGCTTAGGAATCGCAGCGTTTGATCGACAGTTTGTGTACAACTATACGTCGGAAAACTTAAAACGATTTCGAAAATAAAAAATTTCAAAAGAACCTGTAGTGTTTAATGCATGACGACGGGGTCGCAATGACACTAATTAGAGTTAAAACCGACACCGGACCAAAAACCGACTCAAAATTCAAATCCCGACTCCAACAACTAGTCAAACCGAGTCAAACACAAAAAACAAACCATTCAAATGCTTCCATGTTAAGATTTCCCGGAATCCTAAATGATCAAGTACAAATCAAGTTCTTCCAAATCCTAGAATAGAACAAATCATGATTTCCTCGTGTGATACTGACAAGACACCTCGAAGACGTGCGACATGCCTCGCGCCTCTTTGAGCAGCCCATGCGGCCACGTCGCTCAAAACACACATAACCACCCATTTTCCTATAAATACCCCTAAAATGCAACCATTTGAGAGTTACGCGAGTGTCTGCCCCCTCTTTCTCCCTTAAAATTCTAGACTCGACTTCTCAAGTCACAATCTCACACGTGTTTACGACCAATGGATCGTAAACACAAGCCTTACACATTGTTTGGTACCGTCATCGTGCATTAAATCACTTGACCGACCATCTCGACCACTACAACATCACTAAACTTAACAAAACACTCTTTTACTTACTAAAACGGTTTTTTAAACCGAGTTTTCCGGCCAAACAAGTTGATACACTTTTATCGGTTTCTCGCCACAAGCCTAACATGTAAGCATGTTTTCATATTTTTCATGACTATAACATGCTAAATCATGCATAACATGGTCCAAAACATGGGAAGAATGAGCCAAAACCGGATTTTTGGTTGAGGCAGAGGCTACTTATGTAGCACATAGGCTCGTGCCTAAAGCAGCCTGCCCAACCTGAATCCAAACCGTGTTTGGTATCTTCATCTCCTTCATTTTTACTTCATATTTGTAATCGGTTTTTTACAATTTCAAGTATTTTCAAACCATTTTTTATGACAAGTTTTTAACCATAAAATATTTTCCCCCTTGGTTCCTAATAACATGACGGTTTAATCCGTGTTTCGGTGATAATATTTGGTTAATTATATTATAAAAGGTATTTTAAGACCTTTTATTTCATTTCTTTACATTTTGAAGGGTATTTTAAAGCCTTTCTCATTTCTTTACATTTTCAAAACAAATGTATTAGTCACCAACACAAAGTCATCCTTGGTTCCACGTACCATGTCGGATTTTAATCCGAGTACGATGATGAATGTTGACTAATTATAAACAAATGAACTTAAAACAATTAGTTCATAATTATTTTCAAAACTATTCATGTCAAGCTTACAAAATCGAACCCGACATCGAATATTGTCAAAACAATGACGATTATTCAAGTCTCGTTCTTCAAATCAACACAAAAGCGGCCTAAACGGTCCTTTCAAATCAAGACGGTTTCAAATACCCATTTCTCAATACATTTTACAAACTTTTTTCAATGGTCAGAAGACGTCTTCCATCGTCTGTTGACCCGCGCCTAAACAGGCCACTCACTTTTCTATTTTCAAACCAGGGGATACCCCTTTGCAACGCCAACAGGCTCGCGCCTCTTCTGACTGTCTGATGCAGGGTCTGTTCCCCTTCCAGCATTTGTCCAGGACGATCAAGACTTCGGTTAACCCGAATACAGGACGGATCAGACGACGAATCCGCTCATTTTACCCTACATTTGCAAAATGCCTTACTAAGACAAATGGATCACGTTATGCACCGTAAACCTAATTTGGTAAATGGATGTTTAATTTCCGTCTTGCGTGCAAATCAGCATTAAATCCAACTTGACATCTTATACTTGATACTTGGATTAAACAAACTGACATAGAAAGCTCACATGTTAGGTTCAAACTAGTGGATGCGCATTCATGCATTTACCCGTTTTATCAACTTTTGCATTTAACCAACCAAGATCGATTAGTAGAGACCGCAACCGCAGGCGGGATTTGCTGTCTGATGAAAGGGCTTCCCAATACGTACCTTCATCTCTTACTCAGAAACTTTGGATAGTGGATGGCCTTATCCAGGGCGTACGAGAGTCATTCTAGAGATAGGATGCTAAACAGGGACGATTCCTTATCTTTAGTACCTATGTCAAACACTACTTTGTGTTTCGTTTGACCGAGGTATAAAGAGGATTCAAACGGGTTCCAGGCATCCCACAAATTCTTGGTGGCGACTCCGAACATCTCTTGCATCGTTTCGAGACCATTGCCGAGACGAAACCGACCGATCTAAAGCGATCCGGTCGAAAGCATTTTTATGACGCCGAGCGTTGCTTTAAAAAAACGACCGCTTCCGTTGTCCACAGATTGGCTGGGCATACGCAAGTGGGCCCACGTCCACAGATTGGCAACTCTGCTGGGGAAAAATAGGACACTTGTTTCTTTGTGATCCCTAGATGGTGAGACTCGAACGAGGTCTTGGTTGAAATGCATTAATTGATATAACGGTCATAGTCGGATTCCTTGTCCGAGCCCACAACCTAACCCTTTTCGACCAATTGGCTCCTCCCGTCGGCGTGAGTTTTCTCATCCCCGCGTTTCGAATCCCGATTGAGTCAAGCATACCGTTGATGATACACATTTTTGTTTTGTCAAAGAGCTTTCATCACCTTTGAGCACGAGGCTAGGGCACCCTCCTTACACATTTTGTCTGGATTGGTATCCCTCTTGAAAATCGAGGTTTGATTGCTTGGTGTTTAACCCACCCTTTAAGCCCAACCTCGTGTCAGTATTATGCATAATATAATGAAACTGCGAGTGCTTATGTATTATGTGATCATAAGTCCTTCCGTGTCATTTTCAAACTTTCAAGAACACCTTTTTGCGCCGTTATAATGGCCATTTCAAACCTCGGTCTTTCGCCGACCATTGCATTTCAACAAGCCTTTCTAGGCCGTCGTAATGACGATTTTCAAACCCGGTTTTCTATAACCATTTCAACACGCCTTTCTAGGCCGTCGTAATGATGATTTTCAAACCCAGTTTTCTAAAACCATTTCAACACGCCTTTCTAGGCTGTCGTAGTAACGATTTTCAAACTCTGTTTTCTACAACCATTTCAAAGCACCTTTTTATGCCGTTATAATCGTCGCGTCAAAACACGGATTTTAACCAGTCTCGTGCCGACCATGGCTCTTTCAAAACCTGAGAAAAGCTCACACCCTTTTCTTGAGACATTTTCGACGTCCCGAGGACCATACAACGTCCCCGAGACATTTCAAAACTCGATCTTCAAAACATACAATTTTGAATCAAAAACCGTCTCTGGAAACAGTACATTTTTTTCCGAGCCAACTCAAACTCAAACCGTCTTTTGAAAAAAAACTTAAGACAACTCTTCAACTGACCGACTTTCGGAGATCCCTATTCTTCGGAAGCCGTCCATAAAGCGACAAACGAACCTTTTTGGAAATCTCTATTTTCGAAAACTTTAGTCCATCATTCCAATTCCGCCTCGTGTCTATCGAGTTAGAGCAAATGTACTTATGGGTCTTTACTTATGAGTTGTATCACCACGAGACTCGTCCAACGGCGTCACGCCACTACGTTGGACGTAAGTAAAGTCCGGTCAACACCGTCACGTCATAAATCGAGTCAGCACAGAGGTACCACACACGGTCATCCTCGTCTTGTTGAGTCCGATCTTTGTTCCGTCCTTTGTGTTATTTGCGTTCAGTCTTTAAACCATGTCGGATTGAGATGTAATGTGAGCCGTTTTTCTGCCTCAGAACTATGACCCCGTCTTTAACTTCGTCCAACAACAATGACAACAGAGATGTTACAACTACTCAGCTAGCCAGCCTACTCACTGCTCTTAAGGTCACCCTGGACCGTTACGAGACCCGTATCGACACCCTGGAAAACAAGGAAACTGGAGAACACAACACTCCGCCCTTAACTGAAACTGAGAAAAGGCTTAAACTCTTGGAAGAACAACTCCTAGCCCGGGGTAACAACATCCACCTCGAGAACAACCGGAGATTTGAACCCGTTGGGGATCAACTACCCAACAACTTTACCTTGACTGATGTGCCCAAATTCAAGGGAGTGGAGGACCCACTCAACCACATTCGAGGCTTCAAAGACTACATGGACATAAAAGGGGTCAAACAGAAACTCTTCACCCGAATCTTTCCATCATCCCTGGAACCGATCCCTCGCCAATGGTACTACGCCCTTGACTCGAAGAACCTCACTACCTGGGATGAGGTTGCAGTTGAATTTGCTAAGCAATATGCTGACAATGTCGAGATTCATGCCAACACCCATACTCTGGAGGTCTTAACTTAGAATGATAAAGAGGGATTCACGGAATTCTTAACCTGTTGGAGGAGATTAAGCATTCAATTGGTCAGCAAGCCAAGCGAGTCAACTTTGGTGGAGAAATTTGTCAACATTCTTCGCCCGGTATATGCCAACTTGCTGAGGTACCTAAACATCAAGACATTCCAAGATCTACAAATCCTCGGAACCCGCAACGAAGACGACCTCCGAAAGGGTGTCCTAGCCAAAACCACCGGTAGAAGCTACCAGGGATCTACATCAATCGGATCCCGCCCCTATGGTCAAACAAACAAGATTGACGAGGTCAACCTCCTCGAGCCAACCACGAAAAGAGCTGAGCGCCCTCAAAGAGTGTTCACCAACCTAGGGTTAACTTATGCAAGCGCCCTAAAATAGCTTATGGACCAAGGGAAATTACAACCAATCGGACCCACTCCGGATCCGTCTGATGCTAAGAAGTCCCGTTTCTGGAGCCCTAATGCCTACTGCCAATACCATCAAGGGAAAGGTCATGACACGGAAACATGTTTCAAGCTCAAACACGTCATTTAAGACATGATTGAGAAAGGGGAATTACCTTTGCCTCCACCGACAAAACCAAACAACAAGACGAACCCTTTGGGAATTCATGCTATCTCCGATGACGAGCCAACTTTGAACTGCTCACACCTCATCTTACCAATTGATGACGAGGTGAATGCCTTGGAGAAGGACACCTCGAATGGGTTATTCGTGTTCAGCGCCGCAACCATGCTTGCCATGTTCCAACAAGTTGAGGAGGCTATAGCGAGTCTCTCGGAAAGGATTACTCGACTTAACGATTCCTACAGCCGGTTGATTTTCAACCCACCAACACCAGCATCGCGACCGAGGGAGGGTCCTCCAAACACCCAAAACTACCCTCACAAGAAAGGATTGCTCCCGCGACCATTCTGGCACGCACCCTACAATAATCACCCCCACAATAATCACCCCCACAATAATCAACCTCACAAAAATTACCCTCATAAAAATTACCCTCACAAAAATTTCCCTCACAAAAACTGCCCACCAAAGAATACCCCTCCAAGGTACCCTCGAGATCCCGAAGTCTTTGGTATCTGGAGAGATGACGCTGAGGACGTTTATGTGGTCCCGGGAAAAGGGAAATAGGCAAAAGAGATCGTTCATGTTACCCGGTCCTGACGCCCCTATCAAAACCCGAACAATTCGACGGTCGTTCCAACGACGAATGACCAGGTTGTCCCAGACGTGGATGCTCAACCAAAGGCTCCCGAGAATTCGATCCTCAAACAACTGCAAAAAGCAAAAGCCAAAATTTCAATTTGGCGCCTGATTGCTACATCCTTCGAGCATCGGCAAGCTCGGCTGCAAGCCTTGGGATAACTGACTGTATCCTCTACCTCCTCCCCTGAAGAAGTGGTAGCACACATGACAAGGGATCTCCCCGACCTGAACAACCCGGTCATCTTCTCTGATGAAGATATCTCTCCCTTCGGAGCCAACGATAACCTGGCCAAATACATCACCGTGCAGTGCCTAAAAAAGAATGTGCCTATGGTTCTAATGGATGACGGGTCCGCGGTTAATGTCATACCCCTCAAAACAGCTCATAAACTGGGTATCAAAGAAACTGACTTGGTCCCAACCAATCACGGGGTACGCGCTTATGACGGTACTCGTCGTAAGGTTGCGGGGCTTATCACCCTAACCGTTACAATCGGACCTTTGGAAAGGTAAACCAGCTTTCAGGTGGTCGACAACGAATCCTCCTTCAACATGCTACTGGGAGGCCCCTGGATTCACGTCGTCAAGGCAGTCACCTCAACCCTTCATCATAAAATCAGGGCCCCCTTCAACGGGAAGACGATCACAATTCCCGCTTCCCCGATCAAAGCCGTCATGAAAAAGGGAATAGCCTCCCAAGCCATTGAAGAGGACGATAGTTCGATGTGGGGATTCCGAACTGTGAATGCCCTAACCGAAGAATCAACACCCTTTGATTGTGACCCATTTTCCAACCTCACAGTTAACCGCATTCTGGTGCGCCAGGGCTACTTCGCGGGTTTACCCCTCAATCCGCTGAAGAACACCTTACCTCCCTTGAAACAGGCTAAGGTCCCCAACATTCCCTTAGGACTAGGCTATGAACCAACTGATGAAGATATCCAGGAGATGAACCTCCTAATACGGAAACGCAAGAATCACAGAGTTATTCTCCATCGCTATCATTTGACCCTCAATGGATATTTTGTCCCCGAGAGAGAGTCTGAACTCTACCACGGCTTTCCTGAGCCGATCTATGACTCTGTGGCTAAGGTCAGGCACCCGGGTGTAGAAGTCTTCCAAGATTGCTACTTCATCCCCGACAACACCGAAGCTGCGTCAACCAAATTTGAGTCAACCCCATGCCTCGACGGACAAGCCGTCAGCCTCCTCTTCGGAGAAGATAACATCAAACACCTCGGCTATGAGGACATCATCTACATTGCTCTAAAAGACAACCACTTTGACCCCACTGACTTAATCTCTGATACTGACCCAGAGAAGACTACACAGGGCTGGAGGATAACTGTCAAGTGGCCCGACAGTCAAGGCCGCATTCTCAAGATTACAATTGGAGAAGGCCCCATGTTCAAAGAGGGAAGTGAAGAAGAATCTGAGTCTGAGTCGGAGTCAGAGTCAGAGTCTATCTTAGCTCCTAGCACTCCTGATGTCCCAGTCAGAGTCCCCTTCCCAGTGTTTTATCACAAACTTGTGGCTATTAAATAGGCTGAGTCAACTAGGGTTATCCCCACTCCTATGGAAGGTGACAACCTGGAGTTTGTTCCAGGGGCCACCTCCTCTGCTGTGTCTCCTCTGACTGCCCATGAGATGTCTATCCTATCTGAGCTTTTCGCTCAAGTCAACTTGATGAACGCTAAGTTTACTTATGACTTGTCTCAATTTAATTGCAATGCAATTGTGAATGACTATGAGGAATTTGACTTGAGTGACTACCCACCACACCTAGCAAAAGAACTTGACAAACGGGAAATAAGGACCCACATCATTGAGGAGACCGAACCTATTAACGTAGGAACCAACGACACACCTCAAGAACTTAGGATATGGACAACCCTTTACCCCTCGGAAAGGCAACAGTTCATTGACCTCCTACATGAATACAAGGACGTATTTTCCTGGTCCTAAGGAGACATGCCTCGGATCGACAGGGAGATTGTAGAACACAGGATACCCATTAAGCCCAGAGCTAAACCCGTGAAGAAAAAGTTGTGCCGAATGCGCCCTGAATGGCCCTTGAAAATCAAGGAAGAAGTGGATAAACAGTTCAAGGCCGAGTTCATCAAAGTGTCTGAATACTCTGACTGGGTGGCCAACATCGTGTCTGTACTCAAGAAAGACGGAAGAATTCGGGTTTGCGTCGACTTCAGGGATCTGAACAAAGCAAAGGACGACTTCCCTTTGCCACATGTTGACATCCTGGTGGACAATACCGCCGAGCACCTGCACAAGACTTCATTCTCTATACAGTAGGGTACATATTGCTACACTGCCATGCCCTTCGGCCTCATCAACACCGGAGCAACCTATCAAAGAACCGCTACCACTCTCCTACATGATATGATGCAGAAGGAGGTAGAGGTATATGTCAATGACATGATTGTCAAATCAATAGAACGGGATGGCCACATCAACGCCCTTCGAAAATTCTTCGCTCGTCTGCGGAAATACAACATGAGACTAAATCCTCAGAAGTGTGCATTCGGGGTCACCTCCGGAAAGCTCCTGGGACATGTTGTAAGAAAAAGAGGCATTGAGATTGATCCAACCAAAATCAAAGCCCTTCAACAAATGCCTCGGCCTAAGAACAAGATGGAGATTCAGGGATTTCTCGGTCAGGTTCAGCACATCAGCCGCTTCATCGCCAAGCTTACCATGATTTGTGAACCAATCTTCAAGAAGCTTCGTGCCTCCGATCACACTGATTGGGATGACGACTGTCAAAAGGCCTTCGACAGGATAAAGAAAATCCTATCCAAGCCTTCTGTCCTCATGCCACCCCAACAAGGGATTCCCTTATCCCTATACCTGACTGTCACTAACACAACCATGGGCGCTATGCTAGCACAGACAGTCGACGACAAAGAACGAGCCATCTACTACATCAGCAAAAAGTTCATCGAGTATGATACAAGGTACACCTAACTAGAAAAGACATGCCTTGCCCTAGTACGGTCAACAAAGAAGTTGCGGCACTACATGCTTAGCTACATGGTTCACATCTACTCCAAGATGGACCCGGTCAAATACATCTTCGAAAAACCCTTACTAAACGAAAGGCTGTCTAGATGGACACTCATGCTATCTGAGTTTGATCTCAAGTTCGTACCCCTCAAGGTTATCAAGGGAAGGGCATTCGTTGATTTCCAAGCAGAAAATCCCGTCAACGAGGATCCAACGGCCGACATATGGTCGCTTCCTGACGAAGACATCCTTTGTGCCGACACCAACGCATGGGACCTATACTTCGATGGTGCATCTAATCTGAGAGGCTTTGGGGTAGGAATCCTTCTAATATCACCAGAGGGAGAGCACGTTCCGATCTCTGTCAAACTAGACTTCTCCGTCACCAACAATGCCGCCGAATATGAAGCATGCCTCATCGGCCTACAAGCAGTCATAACACTTGACATCAAGAGACTGAGAGTCCACGGCGATTCCTCGCTCATCATTAATCAGGTGTCCGGATCATGGAAAATCCGAAGCAACAGCTTAGCTCCCTACCGAGCAAAAATCAATCAAGAGGCCGAGTTCTTCGACCAAGTCGACTACTTCCACTTGCCACGAGAAGAAAATCAATTTGCTGATGCCCTGGCAAAACTTGCCGCGTTCATTAACATACCTGACGACATGACATCAATGCCCCTATGTGTCGAGAGAAGAAGCGAGCCAGCTCACATCTGTACCATCAACAACGACAAGGAAAACCATGATGAACCTTGGTACCAAGCCATCCTCAACTACAAAATCAAAAACGAATTCCCTCCTAACTCTGATCCAAGAGGACAAAGAGCCATCCGTTTAGTTGCTTCACAATTCGTGATAAACCAAGAACAATTATAAAAAAGAACACCCCAAGGGATTCTCCTCCTTTGCATTGACCATCACAATACCAACAAAGTCATAGGAGAGGTCCACGACGGAGAATATGGCCCTCACATGAGCGCAATGATGCTGACCCGAAAAATCATCCGGTTAAACTACTATTAGACCACCAGGGAAGGCGATTGCCGCAACTACGTCAAACATTGCCACAATTGCCAAATCTTCGCCAACATACAACACAGACCACCATCCCTTTTATACACCATGACATCACCCTGGCCTTTCTCGACCTGGGGCATCGACATCATCGGGAAAGTCAACCTGACAGGCACCAAAGGGCATTGCTTCGTCCTTGTCGCCATCGACTAGTTCACCAAATGGGTAGAAGCACAGTCCTATGCAGTCTTGACCGCCAAACAAGTGGCAAAGTTTATCCAGGACAACATCATCTGTAGATATGGGATACCCCATGAAATCATCAGCGATTAAGGCTCTCACTTCCGGGCGGAAACACAAGCCTTGCTGGACAAATACAAGATCAAACGATATCGATCATCCCCCTACCGCCCCCAAACCAATGGAGCGGTAGAGGCAGCAAACAAAACTCTTGTCACCATTATCAAGAAAATGCAAGATAACTACCGCAATTGGCCGAGCAAACTCCCATTCGCACTCTAGGGATACCGACCCTCCATTCGAACACGGCCAGGCGCCACGTCCTTCAACTCACACTTCTAGACGAACGGAGGTTCAACGCCTTGCACAACGTCCAACTATACCAACGACGTATACAACAGGCATTCAACAAAAAGGTTAAACCCAGGAACATCAAGGAGGGCGACTTGGTCCTCAAGTCGGTTCTAGCACCATTACCCGTCGATCCGAGGGAGAAATTCAAACCCAATTGGGCCAGGCCATACCTAGTCAAGAAAATACTTTCGGGGGGTGTAGTGAGACTGAGTGGCCTAGACGGGGAGGATTTTACAAACCCGACTAACCTAGACCAACTCAAGAAATACTACCCTTGAACCATAGCAACCAACAACCTCACCCTAGTTTTACAACTAGCGACCACCTTAACCCTTTCAAGTCAAGTTCCTCAACGCGTTCTGATTTGCAATTGCATGTTTTATCGAGTCTAAGTTGCGGTACCTTGCCCGTTTCGAATGCGCTTTGATCTGCCAAAGGCAACATCCATTTGCACTCAAACAAAAACCCTGAACTACGAGCATCGTTTGATTTCACCTTCTGAGGTGGATACGTAGGCAGTCCTTTCTTATACAAGAGGGATACAACCACAAAACCCAACTAAATTAACAAAACCTCCAGAACTACGAGCATGGTTTGATTTCACCTTTTCATGTGGATATGTAGGCAGTCCTTTCTTATACAAGAGGGATACAACCACAAAACCAAATAAATTTACAAAACCTCCAGAACTACGAGCATGGTTTTATTTCACCTTTTCAGGTGGATACGTAGGCAGTCCTTTCTTACACAAGAAGGATACAACCATCCCCATAATAAAAAAATATATACTCTCTTATGTTTACCCACATACAAAACATCACCCACAACAACTTTCAAAAAGGAGAAAGGGAAAAACATTCCCTCTCCAACAAAAATACAAAAAAAAGGCCTTTCTCCCTTTCCACGAAATTCCATTTCCCAAGTGCAATGTTTAGGATAATTTAAGCCGAATTGCCTTTACAAAATGGATGGAAGAAACAAGCGTTCACAGTTCCTTTTGGCACAAGCAATCCTCGTATTTGATTAATAATGAGAAGGATTACAAATTTAACAACAAATAAAGCTCGCCAAGTCTACAACTTGTCAAAGCTAAGGTGTCGACTAAGGCACCTCACATAGTAAAACTAGCACAAAACACAGAAGACATAGCTAGTACAACATAATAAAAACTCACAACACTAATACAACATAATAATAAAGTGGGTAATGGAGGTCTTCATTCTTCCATTCTACCCTTGCCTTTTGCCTCTAGGTACATCTTCCCCTTGTTCTTCTTATTGGCCCGCCTAGCACGAACTTCCTCTTCGGAACGGATCCTTAATGGATCTACAATGGCGACGGCCTCTGGTCTCTTGCATGACCCCGTATTCGGTCCAAAGTGAGCCCATACACGGCCCACTGCATCTTTGGGACCCGAGCTTCTTTTTGGTGGCCTCATCACATCCGGGTTTGCTCCATCAACAAAGTCCTCAAAGAAGGCACGATTGGCCTTGCCAACCTCTCTATACTTCAAATCAACAACCTCGTCCTTACGAGATTTGGACCTCTCCTCGGAGGTTTGAGCTCTTGACCACTTGACATAAGCGGGAGTCACCCATGTGGTGGCAACGGGGTTTGGTACCTCCCAAAGCGGCCGAGTGGCCCACCATCTTTCGAAGACCTCCACATGCTTGGAGTTTTGAAAAACACTCTCTTGGACTAGAGTATATTGAGCGGGCACCTTTTGTTGATGCCCCATTTGCCTCATGAGCCTTTCGGGATAAATGAAGGAAGCAACCTTCAAACCCACCACCATCAAAGAACGAGAACTAGCAACCGGAGCGGGCAACCCCGTGAAAGACCTCAAGTGCCACCATGGCACGACCCAACAGATGTAAGGACCACCCTCCTCCAGCAATCTCGCAGTCCAATTAGGCCTCGGTGGATGCAAAGCTATCAGAATACAACTTCCTCCTCATAGTAAGGTGACGGAAGGAATAAGAAGAAGAATCGGTCGGAGGGTCTACATACCTTAGCCTCTCCAATAGCCACACTTGGAGGATCCTTGGAGATCCAAACGAGGGAGATTCTCCACAAGAGCCCTTCTTGTCCAAATCTTGGATAATCTCGCCAAGCACCAACCATGATGGATCCCTACCATGCTCCATTTGCTCAACCACATGCACAAGGGTCATGCTACCATAGCATTTTTGCCCCTCCTTCTTCAAAGCATCAACAAAGAGGTATGCATGGACAAGGCAAAAAGCAAGAGCCCTTCTCCTAGCCACCTCCGAAACATTGACATCCAACCGGTTTGAGAAGATGTTGATAAGAGCCAACATATCCACACCATGAGGAGCAAGGAGAAAGTTGTCTTGACTTGTTGACAAGCCCAACATCGAACGTAACTTCTCCTTATAACATAACGGAGTCGTGGGAAGCACCGGAACACAACCCGACCACCCACCAATGGCTCCTACTTCTTCGGTAAGACGATAAATTTCGCCTTTCGGGAAAACGAAAACATGATGTTTCGAATCCCAAAACCGAGAGCATGCTTCAAGAAACGAGGATTGCACCTTGACTTGACGAAGCACCAACATTTGACTAACTCCCATAACAACGAGTTGATACTTTTCGGGAGGTGACAAATCCCGACACCAATGCCGTAACCTATTCTCGAAAGCATCCATGAATAATTTTGTGGAAGAAGAAGAAAGGTTTTGTAGAGATGTTTTTCGTGTTTCAGATAATGAAACAATGAATCACAAACGTCCCTATTTATAACAAAAAAATCTGCGCGTTTCCCCAAAAAAGGGGAAGCTGGCTTCTATCGCCGGTGTACTCGCGCCTCTTTGGGCTGCTCCTCAGAATTTCCACCATGAATTGTCCCTTTCAAGTTGTGTTTCTTCCTGACACCTCAAACCACCCACCGCAAGACTCTCGCCTCTTCAGGCCTATCCAGGATGTATTGTGCTTTCTCACACTCACATTTCCTTGTTTTCGCGTTTTATGAAATCCGACACGGTTTTCATGATGCAGCTTTAAGCAAACGGGTTTTTCTTTTCTTTTTTTAAGGAGGAAGGGCTAGTCGCCCCGATCCGCGATGGATCATTTCCATGTCAGTCGGAATTCCAAAATCTTTTTCGCTTTTTCGCATTTTTCCACAAAAATCGAAAATTGATAAACACGACGTCAGTTTTTTCTTCAAAATTTCAAGCTCTCACAAATCCGGGGCTTGATCTCACAAAAATCAAATACGCTCGCAAAAATCAACTCTAAAATTCACCCCTGGCGGTTTGAGTTTGAATTTTCGAGTTACAAATCAATTTCAAACAAATTTCGATGCAATTTAATTCAAGACACGAGTTAATTACTTAATTTTCACATCAATTATTTTTGAGAAATCCAAATGTGACGATTTGTCGCGGAATTTTCAAAATATCATTCCAAATTTTAATTTTAAACTTCGAGTCATCGTGGTTAATTTAGTCCTCAAAATGCCTTTTTACGTGTCTACGTTTATGCGTATGTGCTACCGGTTGCCTGATTTCTACACTAACGATGCAGGAACTAGTGCGAAGCAAAGGGGAACTAACAGCCAACAACGCTTCTCCGAAACACAACACAAAAAAGCCAAAAGCCAAAAGCCACAAATAAACCACAACCCAAAAACACATATACAAACCGCCTCACGCAAAATACATCGACACACGTTTAATACAAGCGACTGACCCTACAAACAGGATCTAGTACAGACATCTATCATACAGACACTGGCCTAAAACAACGAAATGGGGGCTATCTGCCACCTACCGAACTAAGCACTCTCTATCCTTCTAATCGGAAAAGAAAAGGAGCAACAAGGGAAACATAGAAGTAACAGCGGAAGCAGAGGTGGTTACCATGACGGTAATACCTCGTTCCTACTCCACAGCAAAAAAGAAAACAATGCCTGGTAGATTTTGGACAACACAATAATCAGGAATCGCGACTCACTGTATCATTCCGACGTTGGCCTCCAATCGTCAGAATTCGGCGACCAAAAAGAGCCATGCCATCGGGCGCTACCCCGATGTTGAACCCCAATCATCCGAATTCAACAACGATTGGAAACGGCAACGTAGAACAACACACCCGTCTTGACCCCCAGTCATCAGATGTCCGATCCTCTGCAGACAACAACCAACGATCGTTACCCGTTCGTTGGCTGGGGAAAGGCCGCCAGGGAGAAACACAACCAAGCCTGTAACAAAAAACAGTCGTCTCCTCCTCCTCCAGGGTCATCCTCGTCCTCCGAAGTCTCAGCAATGGACCCAGTAGGCCCCGAACACTCGGCTGCAATCAAAGGCGAAACAAAAACGTCAACCGGAGTTTCGGCATTACGACGGCGGAAAATGGACAAATCCAAAAAAAAAAAAAAAGAAACCTGCAAAACAAAGCAAGGGCAATCCCGCACGAACACAACCAAACAAAACAATTCACAAAAACCGCACAAAAAGCGACTCGCCCTTCTTTTCAAGCAAAAGACGAGTCAAAGCAACAACAACAAAAACGGCACCTCAGGACCCACACAAGGTCCGCCAATAACCAATATATTCCCGACGCAATGGGATATTTTCCATGGCTCAAAAGGGCAGCTTTACGCCAATTCAAGCGCAAACAAGTCAAAATTTCAAAATACGACCACAACAAAACAACGTGATTTTATCACGTCTCAAAGCGACCTAAACTACCAATAAGGTCCATTTCAAAGCAAACTGACTCAATTTAAGCTCAAACAGACGCTTATTTTGTCAGACATAAGACCTTCGCAAAAGGCAAAAATTCTAATTTTGCCCACAAATACACCGACAAAGGTTCAAGATGGCAAACACGGTCCTCCCCGAGTGCAATACAACCTAGTGGGGCACACAACTCAAGCAAATAAACTTGACATTGTGAAATGAGACGGGTTCCTCGTCTCATTCACGTTTTTTAAACATAGGGAGCGGGAACGGGGACCAAAATGCAAACTAAAAGCACCCCTATACTCCTAAACAGGTTTCTAACCTAATGCAATAATCAATTTCACTCAAAAATGGCTTACTCAAAAACGCCAAATTCAATTTTGGAGGGTTTAGGGCTTCACCCTAATTCAATTAACAAAAAGACAAACAAAAACAAATGGATTCAAGAGGATTTACATACCTTGAGATGACATGTTGACAATGGCACGATGGCAAGCAAGAAAGGAGACCCAAAAATGGCGATTTCTTTTTATTTGTCGAGTTTATTTGGAGAAGACGAAGTAAGAATGACGAGCAGCCTGTTCTCGCGTCTTTTCTACAAAAATAGGGAAGCTCCCTTTTATCGCCAAAGGGCTCGCGCCTCAATGAGGCGTCCCTTTTGCTTTGTTCAGCGAAATTTTGGCCTTTGGCCCAATTTCCCACACGAACTACCAATTTCAACGGCGGTAATAAAAACCGTCATTTCAAAAACAATAATAGTGAAATTCAAAATTCACTATTTCTTCAAATTTCAACAACGGCAATAAAAACCGTCATTTCAAAAAACAATAATAGTGAAATTCAAAATTCACTATTTCTTCAAATTTCAACGACGGCAATAAAAACCGTCACTTCAAAAAAAACAATAATAGTGAAATTCAAAATTCACTATTTCTTCAAATTTCAACGACGGCAATAAAAACCGTCACATCGAAAAAACAATAATAGTGAAATTCAAAATTCACTATTCTCTCAAATATTCAACGACGGCAATAAAAACCGTCACTTCAAAAAACAATAATAGTGAAATACAAAATTCACTATTCGCTCAAATATTCAACGATGGCAATAAAAACCGTCACTTCAAAAAACAACAATAGTGAAATCCAAAATTCACTATTCCCTCAAATATTAAACGACGGCGATAAAAACCGTCATTTCAAAAACAATAATAGTGAAATTCAAAATCCACCATTTCTTCAAATTTCAACGACGGCATTAAAAACCGTCATTTCAAAAAAACAATAATAGTGAAATTCAAAACTGAACATTTCTCCAAATTTCCACGGCGGCAATAAAAGCCCCATCTATCCAAAAACAAAACCGATAGCAGGATGCAAACCCGCTATCCTCACATATTTTTCAACAACATTCATCAAATCTCAAATTGTGGAAAGACGAAATTGAAATAGTCGTCCCCAAACACACATCAAACGACAGAACACGCATCTGTCCCTTTCCTACAAAACCAACGGTAATAAAAACCGCTATCTCTCCTCGAGATTCCAAAATCGCTGCCGACCCTAGGGGATAGGCTCACGAACATATCCCTTTCCGGTACCACAAACATTCAATACAAACACCAAGATTCCCCAAAAGGATATCGGAGGCTTCCTTACAAAGCCCGCTAATTCAAACAAACTTCCCAAAATAAGCCCATCCAACACGGCTATTTCCCACAGTCGATCGTTCGACATTCAATATGGTTGGCGAGCCTTACAACGCACATTCTATATGGCTGGCGAGCCTTAGAACGCACATGGCTGGCGAGCCTCGAAACGCATCACATTCACCGCGGCTGGCGAGCCCCTTTCATATACGCACCGCGGCTGGCGAGCCCCTTTCATATACGCACTGCGGCTGGAGAGCCCCTTTCATATACGCACCGTGGCAGGCGAGCCCCTTTCATATACGCGCCGCAGCTGGCGAGCCCCTTTCATATACGCACTGCGGCTGGCGAGCTCCTTTCATATACGCCCCGCAGCTGGCGAGCCCCTTCAAATCCGCAACACGGCTAGCGAGCCTTTGTCCGTAAACAAGAAATGACTCAAGGACATATCCCGAAGATGCCTTAGGTATGACTCCTTCATATGGCAGGCGAGCCTTTATACGTAGTCTATGTGGGATTAATCTGTATGAATCCCTCAATATTCAAGGATTATAACGAATTTAATGAAGACGATCACTAGTCATAAAATAAAATACATAAACAAAAGTAAAGGATTCAGAAATAACCTTCGGTCCTAGCAAATACGGCCTAAGAATAATATCAAAGTAGATATTTGCCTATCAGTTGCACCCAAGATGATATGAGATATGCCCTTTGATTGTGCTAGAATCGATCCAAAATTTTCTGTAAAAATTTAGGTTTTTGTGTTTTTTCTTATGAGAGAGGAGGCACAAATGGCTTAAAAAAAATTAGGTTAGAATAATGTTCTCCCTCACTCCCTATAAACCGTGTATTAGGAAGTAATTAGGGTAGATCATCTTCTTTTAATTTTCGGCCCATTTGACCGAAATAAGGAGTAAATTTCCTTATTTTCGGTTATTCCAAAAATGTATAAAATGTGTTAAATTGTCATCTAGTGAGGATCGAACCCATGACCTCTTGGTTTGTGTACCCTGACTATTACCACTATGACACATTCATCTTGTTGATATTAAATAAAACCGATTACATTTAATTACGAATTAACAGATTAATTCGTCCAAGCTAACATTACATACATTTAATTAAATATAACTTATTATATTCAATTTACGAATTGACAATTAATTCGTCTCAACTAATATTATTTAATCTTCATTAAATAATTGTCTCATCAACACATTGACTAACTGTTTAGTCATATTAGGCATCAATGTGATTATATTTCTATAACCACATCTCTCAAACACATCCTATAGGTGTGACCTTTAGGGACCAGTTGATCACCGTCATCTGTATGATAATAACGTCAAAATTTCTAGCAAGCCAACCGTTATTAGGTAAACGTTAATCAACTGATTAAATATATGAAGTATACCCTTGTGTACCTGTAAGATATTTACAAATGTTATCACACTAATTTGTGGAGGACACAAGCTCCAACAAACTCCCACTTGTCCTCACAAGTGTATGTGCGATAGCCGATTCTCATATCCTAAAATTTCTCCCACTCAATGTAAAACAATTTGCAAATCCGTATTCACAAAGATCGTATTTTACAAGCGATCATCATCAAGAGTGGTTTCCCCGACTAGAGAGTAACTTAACTGATAAACGAATCAAATTCGAGCATGGCCATGCATTTCAGTTACAACTCCTCGAGTGGCCCTGAGAAATAACTATACCTGATAAGGGTTCGATATTTTCCTCAACTCGAATCCTGCAGATGTAAGCATAGTATGAAATGACCCAGAAAAAATCTACTTAGCCTCCAGTTACGGCAGACCGTGAGAAAGAAACCAAAGTCACCCAAAAACTGCCTAAATCTCAAGAGACAGTCGATAGTCAAAACAATCGACTCTCGGAACACAATGGATGTCTTATCCATGACCTGGCACCGAATGTTTTTAAACATTTAGGACTCCATTACATTGTCACAAAAAGTTGTCCTACCAGGTATCGTTATAATCTCGCATCTGTGATCGATCAGTCAACTGTTTGACTTATGGCTCGTTGAACCCACCATCAATCGACTGCAAAATATAATAGCCGGAGTTATCAGCTCACATTGGCATTTACGGACCAAAACAAATATAATGTAATTCAGTTCACTTTGTGGCGTTCAATGTTGTTAGTACATTCCACATGAAAAACAAAATATTATAATAAAACGATGAAGTTATAAATAGTATATGAAAAAGATAATGTATCAAATCCATAATCAAGTACTACAACTCAGGAACACGTTTAATTCCCATGGAATTAACGTGCCCTACATGCTTATCATAATTCAACGGTTTAGTGAGAGGATCCGCGATGTTATCATCCGTCGCAATCTTGTCTATCACTATCTCCTCTTGCTCCACGTAATCACGGATCAGGTGAGCTTTCCGATGTACATGTCTAGATTTGTTACTAGACTTTGGCTCCTTAGCCTGGAAGATGGCACCTCTATTGTCACAATAGATGGTGATTGGGTCATTCGAACTAGGAACTATCGTAAGTCCTTGTAAGAATTGACGCATCCATATCGCTTCCTTTCTTTGCCTCCGGCGGCATAGTACTCGGATTGAGTAGTAGAATCTGCTACAACACTCTGTTTGGAACTCTTCCAGCTGACCGCAGCACCATTAAGAGTGAAGACGAACCCGGACTAAGATTTTGAGTCATCTCGATCCGTTTGGAAGCTGGCATCTGCGTAACCGATTGCGCATAGCTTAGTATCGCCTCCATAAGTCAATACCCAATCCTTAGTCCTCCGTAGGAACTTGAGGATGTTTTTAATGACTATCCAAAGTGTGTTTCACCCGAGTCTTTTGGTACCGACTCGTCATACTCAATGCATATGCCACGCCTGGACGTGTGCATATCATGGCATACATGATCGATCCTATTGCGGATGCATAAGGAACACGACTCATGCGCTCAATCCCTTCAGCGTCGTGGGTGATCGAGACTTGCTCACTGCATCCGATCGTCATTGGAAGGTTCCCCTTCTTGGAGTTGGTCATGCTGAACTTCTCAAGAATCTTATCCAAATAAGACTCATGACTAAGTGATAACGTCCGTCGTGATCTAACTCGGTAGATACGGATTCCCAAAATGCGTTGTGCCTCACCCAGATCTTTCATCTGGAAATGGTTCTTCAACCATTCTTTAACCGAAGATAGGAGAGGAATGTCATTCCCAATCAAGAGTATGTCATCGACATACAATATCAAGAATACAATCTTGCTCCTACTCAACTTGATATATAAGCATGGTTCTTCGACCGATCGAGTGAAACCATACTCTTTTATCACCTGGTCGAAACAATGATTCCAACTCCGAGAAGCTTGCTTAAGTCCATAAATGGAACGCTTAAGCTTGCATACTTTCTTAGGATGTTCAGGATCTATGAAACCTTCGGGTTGCACCATGTACAACTCTTCCTCCAAATAACCGTTTAAGAAGGCAGTTTTCACATCCATTTGCCAAATTTCATAATCATGAAATGCGGCTATCGCTAAGATTATCCGAATGGAACGTAGCATGACTACAGGTGCAAAAATCTCATCATAATGCAATCAATTCAATTGAGTGAAACCTTTTGCCACAAGTCGTGCCTTATAGGTATCTGGTTGCGCGTTTACCGAACGCTTTATTTTGTAAAGCCATTTGCCTTTGTAGAGGTTTTACCTTATTAGGTAAATCAACTAGATCCCATACGTCATTCTCATACATGGAGTCCATCTCGGATTGCATGGCTTCGAGCCATAGCTTTGAGTCGGAACAAGTCATAGCACCTTTATAGGTAACGGGTTCATTACTCTCTAGGAGTAAAACGTCATTCTCCTTGACCATACCAATGTATCTGTCCGGAGGATGAGAGACTCTACCCGACCTCCTAGGTTCCTCAGGAATATTAACCGTATCATCAATTGGAGGAACAACTTCCTCCATCTGTTCCCCGGTTATTGGTTCTGGAATCTCCGACAGCTGGAAGGTTCTATTACTCGTCTTGTTCTCGAGAAATTCTTTCTCTAAGAACATCGCACTAGCCGCAACAAAAACTCGATGTTCGGTAGGCGAATAGAAGTAATGACCAAATGTTCCTTTTGGATAACCTATAAAGTATGTCTTGACCGATCGCGGGCCGAGCTTATCCTCGTGTCTCCACTTGACATAAGCCTCGCAGCCCCAAACCCGAATAAAGGACAAGTTAGGTACCGTTCCCTTCCACATTTCATATGGAGTCTTGTCGATGACTTTAGACGGACTTCGGTTAAGTATAAGAGCGGTGACAAAGAGCAAAACCCCATAATGAATCAGGCACTACGGTGTGACTCATCATGGATCGAACCATATCAAGTAAGGTTCGATTTCTCCGTTCGGACACACCATTCAATTGAGGTGTTCCAGGTGGAGTTAACTGCAAAATGATTCCACAGTCTTTCAGGTGTTGATCAAACTCATTTGAAAGATATTCGCCACCCCGGTCTGAACGGAGTGCTTTAACCTTTCTACCTAGTTTGTTCTGTACCCTGTTCTGGTATTCCTTGAATTTCTCAAAGGACTCACTCATATGCTTCATTAAGTAGACATATCCGTATCTACTTAAATCGTCCGTGTAAGTGATAAAGTATCTATAGCCATCTCTAGCGGTAATTGACATAGGTCCAAAAACAACAGTATGTATGAGTCCTAATAGGTCACTAGCGCGCATTCCTACACCTTTGAAGGAAATTCGAGTCATCTTGCCAATGAGACATGATTCACACGTGCCATATGTAGAAAAATCGAATGCGGGAATAGTCCCATTATCGACGAGTTTCTTCACGCGTCTCTCATTTATGTGTCCCATTCGACAATGCCATAGATAGGTTTGATCTTTGTCACCAACCTTTATTTTCTTATTATTCACGTGTAATACTTCTGTGGTTTGGTCTAAGATATAAATTCCATTCATGGAAACTTCTTTGCCATAAATCATTTCATTGAAAGAGAAAATACAGCTATTATCCTTTATTGAAAATGCAAAACCGTCTTTAGCAAGTACGAAAACAGAAATAATGTTCTTAGACAAACTGGGTACATAGTAACAGTTATTTAAAAATAACTCAAAACCACTAGGGAGTTGGATTACATATGTTCCCTTCGAGACAACAGCAACTCGTGCTCCATTCCCGACACGCAGGTCCACATCACCTTTTTCGAGAGGTATGATGTTCTTTAGGCCATGCAAATGATTACACAGATGAGAACCACAACTAGTATCTAGTACCCAAGTTCCGAAACTTGCATGGTTAATCTTAATCATATGAATATAAGATGACATACCAACAGGAGCGACGCGGCCTGCTTTGATGTTCTCACGGTAGACGGGACAGTTCCTCCTCCAATGTCCAGTCTTGTGACAATGGTGGCACTCTATGTCACCGCCCTTGCTCTTTGCCTTGCCCTGTGAGCCACTAGTCTCACCAGGCGCACTCTTACCGTTTCCTGGCTTCTTAAACTTTGGCTTACCTACAGCTAGGTCGCCATGAGCCTTGCCCTTACCTTTACCCTTGTTGGAAATCGTGAGAACATCCTGCTTCATGCTCCCACTCAATTTGATATCCTTCTCGGTCTGTACGAGAAGGGATTGTAGCTCATGAGAACTCTTTTTCAAGTCATTCATGTAGTAGTTCGCCCTGAAAAGGGCAAAACCATCATGAAGAGAATGAAGCATTCGGTCAATGACAATGCTCTCACTGATTTTACAATTCAGTGCCTCCAGCTTCTCGACATTCTCAATCACATGAAGAATGTGTGGGCTAACTGGTTGGCCCTTCTGGAGTTTCGCATCAAAGAAGCGACAGGAATGCTCATATGTAACGATTCTCGGTGCTTTTGAGAACTCGTTAGTGAGCGTGGTGAAAATCTTGTTTGCACCTTGGGCAATGAAGCGTCTCTGCAAATTGGTTTCCATTGCAAAGATGAGTACGTTCTTTATCGCACCCGCTTCCATAACGAAGTCACTATAAGCGAGTGACTCGTTGACTCCTGCATTGGGGCCTGGGT
Source organism: Silene latifolia (assembly GCF_048544455.1). Taxonomy (NCBI): domain Eukaryota; kingdom Viridiplantae; phylum Streptophyta; class Magnoliopsida; order Caryophyllales; family Caryophyllaceae; genus Silene; species Silene latifolia. Next base: position 149,447,144 of record NC_133538.1, read on the forward strand.
TGACCGGTATTGGCTCAGTTAAGTACTTGAGCTTACCGTCAGCAATGGCAACATTCCGTAGTTCCGCCTCCCAATCCGCAAAGTTGGACCCATCGTTTTTCAGACGTGTAAACTGATTCATCTGGTCCATAAAAATTTTAAGCCAGGACGCGCGATCAAGTGTGGCACTAGCCATTGGGATTGTGTTATTTCCAGCCATTTAGTTGTAACAGTATTATCAAAATAAACATGTTCTACACTGCGAGAAGAAGAATAAAAATAATAAGCATGTGCATCGTTTATATTTTTAAGTCTAATGAACTACTGTCATAACGCGAAGACTCAAAACATTTACACAATTGACCACCCTCAAGAATTATATAAATGATCCCAAGACTCAATTCTCTGTAAATTGATAAGCTAACCTTTTAGCTAATTCTACCGTTAGAATTCTTGGTCGATAAATTTCTGTAAATTCTATCTTTAGTCCATCATAATCACGAGAAACTCTTCGGACTATGATGTTGAGGTAAACTAAGTCAACACAACTACTTACCCAACGTAGAAGGGGTCATATTATGCCCTCACGACGAAGAAGGATTCATAGTTGTTTGCCCTTATAAAGACTAATCTCAATTTCCGTTTTAGAGGAAGATCCCATCAACTTTATTTTAATTCATTTTAAGTGAACTAATATCTAGCATGCGACAATGAATAAACTAAGGTGATGGCTTGGTTTGGTTTTAGGCGGAATATGATGCGTAAACTAACATGTGAATGAAAAGCAATAAGAATGAAAACGTAAAAACAGTAAAAGTCCTAGTGTGGCCTATCCTATCAAAATGAACAATAAATACAAGTTTGGAATCCATCCTTGGACCCGAGAAGCTTGTCTTGATGTTCCATCTTGATCCATGTAGCGGGAGTGAGCTCCAATCTCCATCTTTAGTCTTCTTTTGAAAAACAATAAATAAAATTTACATAATAAACCTATTTATTACATTCTAATTTCAAAACCCAAAAACTAAAGAAAAATAAAGGAGATTCGAGATCTCATAATTACATAAAAAATCATGTTTCCTTCATTACGAAAACATAATTTGACTAAGGCCACACTAAGTATTACAAATTGCCAAAATACGTAAATTAAATTCATTCAATCGATTCATTCAACAAAATTAAAATAAAATGCATCAACTAAAAATAAATTAAACATACATGACACAATTCCTTAATTATGTTGATTAATTTATCCAAACCACCTATTTAAATCAAATTAAGTGACAATTCCTCAATTAATCACATTAATTTCAATCTTAATTCATATTAAACTTGTAATATGAATTCAATCCGTCAAAATTTTAAACTGCTTTAAAATAATATGATATCTTTAAATTGTTAACCGTTTCACAATAACTAATTGGCCAAAATAAAAAAAAATAAAAAACAAAATCCATTTTTTTTTTGGTCTCGGCTGAATCAAAAAAAAAAAAATTTTTTTAATTCCCAGCTCACGGCTGGAATAAAAAACAGCCCAAATATGTTTTTTTTTTTCAATTCGGCAATAAGGCAAAAACAAGAAAAAACCTTTCCTTTTTTTTTCTTTTTCGGCATTTCAGAAAAAAAACAACAAAAAACCAAATTTTTTTTTTCTCACGGCAAACCCAAAAAAAAAAAAAATAAGCCGTCATTTTTTTTCTTTTGCGGCAAAAAGCCCTAAAACAAAAATCGATGAAGAAAATGTTTACAGTTGCTATTAGAACATGATTTAGCAAATGAATTAATGAACATGATTAATCGTATATGCTAAAATTATATAGCAAAAACAAGTTCTTGTATCATCGACATAACGATTCTATTTGTATTTTAACTTAATCTTCATTAAATCAAAATCTACCAATTCTTCATATGATAATTTTAATTGATTAAAACAATGATATGAAAAATGAAATTGGAAATAAATCATCAAGCAAAAGAAGAAGAAAAACGAAAAAAAAACAGGCCGAAAAAAAAATTCTTCTCGGCAAAAAAAAAATTTGCAGCCGAAAAACCCTAATTTTTTTCGAAATTCCTCATATTGTTTACATACAATTTTATGAAAATCATCAAAATTAAAATTCGTGGCCTTTGCTCTGATACCACTTGTGGGATTAATCTGTATGAATCCCTCAATAATCAAGGATTATAAAGAATTTAATGAAGACGATCACTAGTCATAAAATAAAATACATAAACAAAAGTAAAGGATTCAGAAATAACCTTCGGTCCTAGCAAATACGGCCTAAGAACAATATCAAAGTAGATATTCACCTATCAGTTGCACCCAGGACGATTTGAGATATGCCCTTTGATTGTGCTAGAATCGATCCAAAATTTTCTGTAAAAATTTAGGTTTTTGTGTTTTTTCTGATGAGAGAGGAGGCACAAATGGCTTAAAAAAAATTAGGTTAGAATAATGTTCTCCCTCACTCCCTATACACCGTGTATTAGGAAGTAATTAGGGTAGATCATCTTCATTTAATTTTTGGCCCATTTGACCGAAATAAGGAGTAAATTTCCTTATTTTCGGTTATTCCAAAAATGTATAAAATGTGTTAAATTGTCATCTAGTGAGAATCGAACCCATGACCTCTTGGTTTGTGTACCCTCACTATTACCACTATGACACATTCATCTTGTTGATATTAAATATAACCGATTACATTTAATTACGAATTAACAGATTAATTCGTCCAAGATAACATTACACACAGTTAATTAAATATAACTTATTATATTCAATTTACGAATTGACAGTTAATTCGTCTCAACTAATATTATTTAATCTTCATTAAATAATTGTCTCATCAACACATTGACTAACTGTTTAGTCATATTACGCATCAATGTGATTATATTTCTATAACCACATCTCTCAAACACATCCTATAGGTGTGACCTTTAGGGACCAGTTGATCACCGCCATCTGTATGATAATAACGTCAAAATTTCTAGCAAGCCAACCGTTATTAGGTAAACGTTAATCAACTGATTAAATATACGAAGTATACCCTTGTGAACCTGTAAGAGATTTACAAATGTTATCACACTAATTTGTGGAGGACACAAGCTCCAACAGTCTAACGGACTTTAAACGACCCACACAGATAGTCGACAGACTCTAAACTGTTCCCGACAACAGGTCCTTGGCTCGTACCTTCGAGTCGCCTTGGCGTCGCCTGTCTCGACGGCAGGTCCTTGGCCCGAATCCTTTCGAGCCGCCTCGACGTCGCTTCGTTCTCCAGGTTGTAATCTTCGATTGACCTGGGGGCTCTACTTTTACTTTTGCCCTGTCAAAGCCTCGGTCAATGTGGGGGCTCTGTAGATACCCAGTATCTTTTGAGTCTCCAACAAACACCCGATGATTATCGGACTACAACATGCTTAGGAATCGCAGCGTTTGATCGACAGTTTGTGTACAACTCTACGTCAGAAAACTTAAAACGATTTCGAAAATAAAACATTTCAAAACTTTTCAAAAGTACGTGGAGTGTTTAGTGCATGACGACGGGGTCGCAATGACACTAATTAGAGTCCAAACTAACACCGGACCAAAAACCGACTCAAAATTCAAATCCTGACTCCAACAACGAGTCAAACTGAGTCGAACACAAAAAACAAACCATTTAAATGCTTCCATGTTAAGATTTCCCGGAATCCTAAATTGTCAAGTATAAATCAAGTTCTTCGAAATCCTAGGATAGAACAAATCATGATTTCCTCGTGTGATAGTGACAAGACACCTCCAAGACGTGCGACATGGCTCGCGCCTCTTTGAGCAGCCCATGCGGCCACGTCGCTCAAAACACACACAACAACCCAATTTCCTATAAATACCCTTTAAATGCCACCATTTGAGAGTTACGCGAGTGTCCGCCCCCTCTTTCTCCCTTAGAATTCTAGACTCGACTTCTCAAGTCATAATCTGACAAGTGTTTACGACCTACTGATCGTAAACACAAGCCTTACACATTGTTTGGTACCGTCATCGTGCATTAAATCACTTAACCGACCATCTCAACCACTACACCATCACTAAACCTAACAAAACACTCTTTTACTTACTAAAACGGTTTTTTAAACAGAGTTTTCTGGCCAAACAAGTTGATACACTTTCGTCGGTTTCTCGCCACAAGCCTAACATGTAAGTATGAGGGTGTAAAAATCTTCTTTCATCATGTTTTCATATGTTTCATGACTATAACATGCTAAATCATGCATAACATGGTCCAAAACATGGGAAGAATTAGCCAAAACCGGATTTTTGGTTGCGGCAAAGGCTACTTATGTAGCATATAGGCTCGCGCCTAAAGTAGCCTGCCCAACCTGAATCCAAACCGTGTTTGGCCTCTTCATCTCCTTCATTTTTACTTCATATTTGTAATCGGTTTTTTACCATTTCAAGTATTTTCAAACCATTTTTTATGACAAGTTTTTAACCATAAAATATTTTTCACCCTTGGTTCCTAATACCATGACGGTTTAATCCGTGTTTCAGTGATGATATTTCGTTAATTACATTTAAAAGGTATTTTAAAACCTTTTATTTCATTTCTTTACATTATGAAGGGTATTTTAAAGCCTTTCTCATTTCTTTACATTTTCAAAACAAATGTATTAGTCACCAACACATAGTCATCCTTGGTTCCACGTACCATGTCGGATTTTAATCCGAGTACGATGATGAATCAATATATATATATATCTATATATATATATATATATATATATATATATATATATATATATATATATATATATATATATATATATATATATATATATATATAGAGGCGGGATCTCGTGAGTTGGGGTCTTATGGTGAGTTGTGAGTTGGGGAAATCAAATTTGAGATTAAAAGAAATCAAGGGTGAGATTAAAAGATAAATTAGAAAAAAAAAAAAAGGAAAAATCGAAAAATACAAAAGCGCTGAAACATGAAAACAACAACCTCATTCTAACGATATTCTCTCTCTCTCTCTACATCTCTCTACAAATCAAAACAGAGAAAACTCACAAATCAGAACGCCGACTATAGGAAATTCATAAAAAACCTAATAAAATTACACAAAATCGTTGATTTGTAGCTGCAATCGAATTACAGGTAATGTAAATTCGTTGATTTTTAGTATATTCAATCGTATTTTCGAAATTAATGTAAAAAACCTAATTAATGTAAAAATCGTTGATTTTTAGTGTAAATTCGTTGATTTTAATTGAATTCAATACTTGATTTTTTTGTTTTCGGTATAAAAGATGGACAATGAGATCAATAACAATGTTAGCGAAGAAATCAACTCGACGGTGAATATGGAAACAGTAATCTTTGCTATTCATTCTTATCTCTTCATCCGCCGTTGTTTATAAATAAATTATTGATTTCTACATGTTTTCAAATTGTTATTCGATATTATTGTCTTTGTCTGGCTTGTATTAGAGTAGAAAAAGAAAACTGTTATTCTGATATTAATGTACTATTATTAGCCTCAGTGTGTATAAATCAATTATTGATTTCTATGTGTTTCTCAGCTGTTATTCTGATATTATTGTACTATCTGGCTTGTATTAGAGTACAAAAAGAGAACTGTTATTCTAATATTAATGTACTATTATTAGCCTGAGTGTTTATAAATCAATTATTGATTTCTATGTGTTTCTCAGCTGTTATTCTGATACTATTGTACTGTCTGGCTTGCATTACAGTAGAAAAAGAGAACTGTTATTCTGATATTAATGTACTATTATTGTAACCGTACAGTAACATGATTATATTATTGTACTGTTATTGTGGTATTATTGTAACATTATTGTGCTATTATTGTGCAAGAACATGAAAATATATGCCTTGCAAAAGAGTTACATAATAAATACAGATTATCGTATGTAATAAAGTAGAAGCAGAAAATCGTTATTTGATATATTCTTTGTACTATTATTGTAAAAAAGTAGAGAAACATGTTGATATTATTGTACTCTTATTCTGATATTATGCTACTATTGTTGTGATATTATTGTGCAGTAGCGTGAAAATATACGGCTGATAAGAGAGTAGCATGAGATAAACACATTTAGTGTTATTGTGATGTTATTGATTGTCGTCTGTTTCACACCTGCTGTTATCATACTGTTATTGTCACATTACTGCAATGTTGATCTCTCCCCCGTGCTACTGTTATTGTGATGTTATTGTGATTTTGTTGTCCAATGACTGTACTCATTATATTAATTTACTGTCGCAGATCTTTCTACTGTGTCTATTGTTGAAGACAATGCAGTCTTACCTAATGGGGATTCTTCTAATAATAAAGTATATACACCAGCCCAACCTGTTTGATTTAAGAAAACGATGAGTTTGTCTCAACTCTTCATTAAGAAGACACCCGGGGGACGAGCAGCGAGTAAAGGTGAGGACTGTTGAGAGTGATTTTACGCCTAAACGTGGCATGTTCTTTCTTACCTTGGAGGATGCAGACAGTTCTACAAAGATCTATGCATCGGCATGGATTTGATGTGAGAAGGTACACAAATGCGCAATATAAGGGGGCGTCACGTCAAATCACCGGTCCGTAATGAGAGGGGGTATAGGGACATGAAAAGAAAAATGCGACTTGAAGCAACAAATCATGAAGCCGGTAATTTGAGTATAGTAGAGAACAAAGACCGGCGAATTAGATGACCAAAGAAGCATGCTCGACAAGGTGTGGTCGCAAGGCGAACATGAGGTTGAGAACTCGTGAAAAAACAGATGACAGACCCGGCTGGGTATATTGTGGATGTCTTTGTAGACGTTCACAATCACTCTCTTTACTCTGTCAAAAACAGGGGAGTTCCGAAGCTCTCAAGGGACGTCCATGACTACATTAAGAGGACCATTATTGATCATACTAAGCTCAACATAGGTCCAACATTGAGCTTCGGAATTCTCAAGGAATACTCAAATGGTTATCAGAATATCGGTGCCTCTTTGCTAGACTTCAAAAACTTCAAGCGAAATATCAAGTGTTACATTGGGGATAACGATGCTAAAATGTTCATTGGGCATTTCAAAATCTTTGTGAAACAAAGGGGTTCTACTTTGCTTATGATCAGGATGAGAACAAATGCTTGACGAAGGTTATTTGGGCTGATAAGGAAGGGATAAACAACTACAAGTTATATGGAGACACGATCTCGTTTGACCCTACTTATGGGACAAACAAATATTTCATGGTGTTTACTCCCTTCACCGGAGTAGACCACAACAAGAAGACGGTGACTTTTGTAGCTGGGTTACTTGACTTTGAGAGTCGCATTCATTTGAGTGGATTTTTAAAAAATTCCTCAAGCAATGGGGAAAGCGACAACCTCAATGTGTAATTACTGAGACCGACTGCCCGGAATTAAAAAGCCCGCCCAAATGTCTTCAACCATTCTCGTCCACAAGTATTGCATGTGGCATATCATGCGAGAAAATGCCCGAGAAAGTGGGAAGGGCAATCGCAATGATACGGAATTTATGACCGACATAAATGCCGTTGTGTGGGATGTCGACCTCGAGCCACACGAATTTGAACAGAATCGAAGATCTGTTATTGAAGCCCATGGTATGGAAAGCAACCGGTGGTTGAAGTATGTCTTTGCAATCAGACAAAAGTGGATACTGGCATACTTTCGGGATCTGCCTCTAGGTTGTTTGTTGCGAACAACCCAGAGATCCGAAAGTTCAAACAGCTATTTCAAGCGGTTTGAAAGCCATTTTGGAACCCTCGTCGAGTTTTGGATGAGGTACAATTCCGCAATAGAGCAACAAAGGCATACACAAAGGAGGATGGATAATGCCAATGAGCATAGTATGCTCGAGAAAGTAGGGCCGATGAAGGTATTCCACCGCTATTCTCGCTATTAATGTTATTCCACCGCTATTCTACTTGTTATTCCCCTATTATTCCCGTGTTACTCGCTTATTCTCATTTGTTGTGTTATTCTCCGCTATTTATTCTCTTGTTGTGTTATTCTCGCTATTAATGTTATTCCACTGCTATTCTTCTATTAATGTGTTGTTATTTTTGAATAAAAAACGAATATTCTTTGTGGAAATGGATAGCGTCGCAATAAAAGACAAAGTAATCTGCTAAATTTAGTCTCGCTATTCTCGCTATTAATGTGTTGTTATTCTCTGCTATTCTCGCTATTAATGTGTTGTTATTCTACGCTATTCGCTATTAATGTGTTGTTATTCTACTCATTGTTGTGTTATTCTCTGCTATTCTTCTATTAATGTGTTGTTATTTTTGAATAAAAAACGGATATTCTTTGTGGAAATGGATAGTGTTCGCAATAATGACAAACTACTCGCTAAATTTAGTCTATTGCTATTCGCTATTAATGTGTTGTTATTCTACGCTATTAATGTAATTCCTTTGCTATTCTCGCTATTAAGGTGGAGATGCATGCCTCACTTGTCTACACCCATCCTATCTTTGGGGACTTTCAGAATGAAGTCAAACATGCCATATGCAGCATGGGGGTGGGGGTTTGACAACGGTAGGGGCGGTGGAGTATCATGACGTTTCGTGATGGACTCAAGCACAGGAGCTTCGAGTTGAATTTAACACCAAAACTAACGAGAGCAAATGTGCATGTAAGTTGTTTGAGAGGCATGGCATTGTTTGTCGCCATATACTGTGGGTGTGGAATGGTAGCGCAGTCCACAGGATACCCGACCCTTATGTCCTTGCTCGATGGACAAAGAAATCCTACAGCCAGTTGTCCGAAATGAAAATGGAAAGGTGATAGAAGAGATTGATGAGGCCGACATCAAGAAAGCCGAGATGTCAAAGGTTTGGTCCGAGATTTATGCAATCGTCGGGGTGATGGACAGTTATGCTACTTGTTAAACACATGAAGCAACTGCAGAAAATCCTCGACACGTTCGGGGTGAACATCACAGACCAATGAACCGAAGACTAAAAACAAGGAAATCGAGGCTCTTCTAGGCATCACGACTTCAAATGACATTGACCTTCGACCGCCAAACAAGGCCAAGAATAAGGGCAATGGCAAAAGATTAAGGTCCTCCAAAGAAAAGGCCAAAACCAAGCAACAAAAGAGGAAGCGAAGATGCGGTAACCGCAAGAAGTGGGTGAACCACAACAGTAGAACTTGTACTCTTCCATTTCTTTGAAAGTCCCCCTTCGATGACGAAGATGAAGAAGAATCGAAATGAAGATGTATGAATCGGACTAATACTCTCCTATTGTTCTAATGTTATCCTCTTATTCTACCGTTATTCCCTATTATTCTGTGTTACTCTGCTATTCTGCTTCTTTGTTGTGTTATTCTACTGCTATTTCGCTATTAATGTGTTGTTATTCTCTCGCTGTTAATGTTATTCCACTTGCTATTCTGCTATTAATGTAGCTTCTAAAATACTAAGCAAAAATTGCAAAGCAATATAAATCGAGATGCATGAACTACCAAAAATTGCAGGAATATGTTATCCTTTTATTCTACTGTTATTCCCCTATTATTCCCTGTGTTACTCGCTATTCTCTCACGTTGTGTTATTCTACTGCTATTGTGCTATTAATGTGTTGTTATTTTTGGATACAAAATGGATATTCTTGGTGGAAATGGATAGTGTCTGCAATAACAGCAGAGTAGCTGCTAAATTTAGATTACTGCTATTCTCGCTTTATTAATGTGTTGTTATTCTCTACCGCTATCAATGTTATTCTACCGCTATTCTCGCTATTAATGTAGTGCTAAATACTAAGCAAAAATTGCAGGAATATGAATCAGATGCATGAACTAACAAAGACAAAAGAGACACAAAAGACAGCGGCTACGATGAAGACCTCGCCTAAAAATGTCAAACACTTTTACTATTTGTCATTGTTCGAATTACATTTTAACCTAAAATGTATCTTCTAGATAATAAAGTGAGACCTACATTATATGAGAATTAATACTAGTTACTTTAATTTTTTTTGTTAATATTATCTGACTGTTTTTTTCACAAACCAACCACAAAAATAAAACTGCAAATTACACACTACAATAACAGTTGAATAATAACAGCTTAGTAATATTTATAAAAAGCAGTTCCACTTTTCAGTTTTTATTAAAAACAGTTACCTAACCTAATCTAATGTAATTACAGGAAAACTGTTTGTATTCCCCAACCCCTATAAATACTGCTATTGCGTGGTTTTTTGAGAAAAAAAAAACACACACACACTGAATAAGTACAGAAAACTGTTTGTATTCAAGAAAAACTCGCATCTCTCTCGCAAAAAGGTAATTTCTTATCTTTTTTTTTTTTGTTGGTAGACAGTTAATTACTTATCTTCCTATACTTTATTACAGAAAAACTGATTCTATTCCCCAAGCCCCTATAAATTACTGCTACTTCGAGGTAAAAAAACAAACACACACATTGAAAAAGTCCATTCCAAAAAAAAACTTTATCTCCTCTGCAAAAAGGTAATTTCTTATCTTTCTATTCTTTATTTTTCTTTCATGTTTATTTTTCATATCTGTCAACACTCTTCTCTATGCTGCAAAAAAGGTAATTCTCTTTCTTATGCTTTGGTTTGCTTTTAATTTGGTTCAAAAATTTTAAACATCTTTTTATAATGCAAAAAGTTTCATACTTCCAATGCTGCAGGATGAGTGACGTAACTGACGATAGCCGAAGGTCCCCGACAAGCGGGAAATCGATGAAGCCAAACGGACGATAGAGTCCTCACGATAGAGTTGATTGACACAAGGACAAATTTAGAGGCAGCAGAAACCCGTGAAGAGGCCTTAATAAGAGAGGTCGACAAAGTGTAAAGGCACAATTGAAGGTTCTTTGAACTTCAAAATGAACGTATGCGAGACAAGTTAAAGGAAAAGAAAAATAGGAACTACACGGAAGCCGACATGGACAATCAATTCATTCTTTGTGTGTGAATGCTCGAAGAAGTATTACATGAAGCCGATATTTCAATCTCGGCCATTGGACACCGATTCAAAGCCATGGAACTAATGGAAGCGTACAAAAACCCTTTTGAGGATGAGTCGGTGGAAGTTGAGAGCACTGTCCAAGGACCGGCGCGCAGGCGTCAGAGAATAGAATAAAGATATAAAAATCTAACGATGATGGTCCAGGGCTGCTGCTTTTAAATATGTTTAAAATATTATATTGCTTTAGAAATAATGGCTTTAATATTTTAGAACGTTAATGTTTATTATGTAAGTACTATCTTTAAGTGCTATTTAAAACTATTTCTAAGTAATGTTGGAATAACAGAAGTCTTTGCCAGAATAATAGTGCAATAACAGCATAATAACTGCTAATTATGCGGAGTAATACTGCAATAACAGCAGAATAATGGTAGAATAACAGTGTAACAAAAGCAGTTTAAACCACCGCTTTTACACTTGACTAAATTTACACTTGAATAAAAATGAATAGTTTTGACAAAATAATCTTTGGACTAACGATTGTAATAACAGCAGAATAAACTAGTTATGCGGAATAATAGTGTAATAACAGAAGAATAACGGTGCAATAACAATAGAATCACAGCTGAGAAAAAACAGCCATTGGCAGTTGAATAGAAAATGCATATTCTTCGTAGAAATTGGATAGAATTTGTAAAACTTAATTAAACTAGTGGAATAAACAGAGAATAAGTGTAGACTAATAGTACAATAACAGCAGAGTAGCCGCTTAATATGCGGAGTAATACCACAAAAATGTGAGAATAATGGTAGAATAACATCGCAAAAACGCAAGTCTAAACCACGCTTTTACACTTGACTAAATTTACACTTGAATAGAAATGGATAGTGTTTCTAGAAAACAAAGGTAATAAGAAAGCTTAATTAGACTAAAAAATCGTAGACTAATTGTGCAATAACAAAGACAACAAACCTGCTCATTATCCCGAATAACAAAGAATAACAAGTGGGATTAGAGTAAAAATGGATGGTGTTTGAAAAAAGTACAAGGAATATCAAAACTCAATTAAAATTAGAGTACACACTGGAATAACACTAGAGTAATACGGGAATAACAACACATTAAACTAGTAATTATACATAATAACGGTGCAATAACAGCACACTAATAGTCTAACAACACAGTTTACACCAACTTAGTCTGACTTCCCTGGATACACAACATCCAAAGGTACTGCATTCATGACGATGCCTGACTCTTCACTACCAGCAGATGATTGGGGTTGCACTTCGGGGGGCACTTCTGGCAACTTGTTCCTTGCTGCCGCCAAACCCAACGTCTTCGGCCTTCAAGTCTCACAAGCCTTCACTTTGTCAAGAACTACTCGCCTATGAAGATTAATATCCGCCAAGATCAGGGAAGCCGACATTTCAACACAGAAGCTTCGACGAGCAATCTTGCTGTGAAGATTGCACTCAAACACGCTTCCACCATATTCCGCCATCGTGTACAGCAAGAAACACCCCGACTCCGAATTCAGCAGTTCCTTCTTTTTCCATTTAAAAGGCACATCAACAATTTCGAAATTGCGGCAATCTTCACCCTTCAGAACATTATGACCCTCCATAAAAACACGCATATAGTTTGCCACAATCTCGCCAATCTTCTCGTAATCGGCTATTTGCTTGGAATCGTGAGTCATGTTGTCCAAAATATCAATCGATTCATTCAAAAAGTTGATGCAGAAACAAGAGTAGTGATCATTGTACAGAATCGGCACAAACACAAGGTCGGAGTTCAGACGACATCTTCCATTGCAGGAATCGTAAAACACATTCCGAATGCCAACATGACTTATTACCCGGACCGTCAAGAGGACTTGAGGAATCAAAGTTCTCTAAGAGTGAATAAAGAGGATCCTACAAAAAGAGAAAGCATAAACAACCAAAAATAGTGCACAAGTGTTAACTTTATATCAATACTTGTGAGTCAATCAGTAGGTAATAACGCAAAATAGCAAAGGAAAAAACAAAATACCATATGACGAACTCCGAAAAACATTGAGCTTGGTGCTGAGCGTTCCTCAAACTCCAACGAATTCAAAAGAACCGACCAAACATCAACTACTCTTGTTGACATCATACTATTTTGCATCTACAAGGGAAACAATATCCCCTTGTCCAAAAACACGCCGACGCTCGTCATTTGACAACACTAATGACTCCTGCATTCACAAAAAATAACATATGATGAGAACAGTGGGATTACGGTGGTATAATAACAAGAATAACAGTTCAATAACAGAACAATAAGAAATAAATAATAGCGGTATAATGCAGAATAACAAAACGGGATTGACGGTGGGATTACGGTGGACTAACAAGCGGAATAATAGTGGTATAACAGTCAATAATAATGAGAATAACAAAGGGGCCTAACGGTGAAATTAGACGGCTCGCTAGGTTGACAAAAATAAAGCATAATAAACAGATTAACAGCGGACTAACAAAGGGGAAACAGAAAGACTAAGCGAACGAAACACCACAATCAAATAAATGAAAATCGACACATACTCGTCATTCAACCGAGCGTCTTCACGAAGAACAAAGTCCACCACTTGCTTCCGCACCTTCAACATCTTAGAGAACTGTTTTTTTGTTCTTCCGAAACAAATCCGACACCGCAACAAACCTACGTCGCCCGGCCCGCAATCCATAGAGCAACCCGACCCGTCGTCGCCCTACCCCTTTTACGACTACCCAAAGCCGATTGTGGACTCACGGGGCTATCCACACCCCTGCTTCCCACTTGACGGTGGGGTAGGGGTCTTTCTAGAGAATTTAGGGCCGTCAATGACAGTAGGAGAAGCGACGGGCTCGTCAACAGTCGCGACGTCTTAACCTTCTTACCAACAGTTTTTTCACCGCCGGAACCACGACATTTCTTACCGCTTTGAGAAGCCCTCTTTTTCGCATCCTCAATACGCCGTCTCTCTTCAAGCACGCTCAGGGTTTCCTTTCTTGTCTTGTTCAACTCCTCCAAACTTTTCAACAAATCTTCCCTGGACTCGTTCATATCAGACAGTGCCAACAAGGCAACGATCTCGGCGGTAGAGGGCTCTTGAATCGAATTACCCAAGTCACAATCAAAAACAGTTACACGGTAAAAGAGCATGTGCAACATCGTATATACACCGCAGTCCAAATTTTCAATCTCAGCCGTTTGCCAGGTAAAAGGGACGTTGACAATTTTATAATCTTTAACCTCCCCACCTCGGGCAACTCCTTTGTGGACCAGGAAATCAGACATCAAGTTCACCTTTTTTTAAAAAAAGGAAAAAGAAAACATAATTACTAACAATACTTAAACAAAACTAGGCTAAACACCAAGAGAAAATTAAAACACAATAAATGACTTACGTTAGTTTGACAATACAACAAACGTACACACGCTGTTGATCATCAAAGCAAACATCGCCTCTTGAAATACATTATCAAGATATTCAACCCTCTTGAAATGAAATTGATGCACTGGCTTGACTAAAGTGCTCATGCAAAAGAATTGGGATGAAAATGGGAAAATATTTGGCCAAAAAAAAAAAATTGTTACTAATTATGTGGTTCTTTTTAAAAAAGCGAGAAACACATCGAGAATAACATAGAGTAATAGTAGGCTAACAAAGTAGAATAGTAGTAGAAAACACACAAAGTACGAGAAAACATACCATATCGAAGTAAGATCACACTCTCTCTTGTTGTTATTGACAAAGACAGTAAATGACAATTTGACTTCCGCACATAAATCACTCCTGGAAGCCTTATCATCTTTCGACGGCATACAAAGTTGCCGCAATGGATACTAAACAAGAAGTGGAGAAAAGAGTTGAAACGTGATCCAAACATGAAAAATAAAGTAAAAGAAAAGATAAGATAGAATAACTAACCGTTGCACCCATCCCAAAGAAAAGTCGACTTGGGCTTCCTCTTATACAAGTATCATTAAGAAAGAGGGACCACCAGTGCACAACACCAAGCATTATCATTGAATCTGGAACCATCGATTCCATATCCTCACGATTCAGGTAACTGTCCACACCCCAAGTGACAAGATTATCCCTTCAAAACCGAATAAAAAGGCAAAATAAGAGTCACATGAATATATTTTTGAAGAACAAAAAGCAGTATAATATATTTAACAGAAAGTTTCGAAAATTTTTACAATAAAAACAAGCTCTTACCCTTGCGAAAGGTTATGATCATTCAAGAAGCGATGAGTCGCAACCTCTTTAAAAGCTTGGATAGCATTGGGTTGAAAACATGTCCCATCGTTATCATTGATTTTGACAGACAACTAGCTCGGGAGCCACAGGACCACAATCATAGCTGCATCCAAAATTCTGAGGCACAACAGACAACAGTAGCTCCTCATGTGCAGCAGAGTGCAGCAAATAACTTGTACACATAGTAGGAGCATTCAACCCAGCAACGCCATTGTCCTCTGGGACAGCCTCACCAACAACAGTACCAGCCTCCGACACAACCTCGGAATCCTGTTTATCAGATTTATCTATCTCAGACGCAGCCCCAAGCAACAAGTCTGCATGACAAGACATCACCACATCCGCTACCTCCTCTTCTGCAGTCACGAATGCTTCACTGCCAATTTGAGTGGAATGTTGAGTGTCATTACGCAATGGAATGTCAGCACCGGTATCCGTCACCTCCGTCTCAGGCAAACAAGCATCAGCCTTTGGAATTTCAGTTGCTTGAACCTCTACCGGTGGACACTCAACAGTATTAGCCACCTCCTCTGGCGGATTATCAACAAGATAGTCTTCAACTTGAATGTTAACGTCCTCCACATCATTGTTAACATCCTCCACGTCAATGGTAATATCCCCAACATCAACTACTTTCTCACCGACATCAGCTGGCTCTCCATAACGAAACTCAATGTCAGCACAGATATCCGTCGTAATAGAATCTAAACCGAGTGGTGACAATTGTGGAGTCCCCACCTTTGCACTTTGTTGAATGACGGGACTATGTTCAACACCCTTCTTTTCAGCTACACCCTTCTTTTCGAGATATAGTCGGCCGCACATCCGAAACTACCGACACACTCCTCATAGAATTGAGAAAACAGGTTAAATGATGGGGTTCAATGATGACATCTTCATGTCTAGCTTTTTTGGAAGCTGGTTCTTCAGGAACAGTTGATCGCGATTTATTGGCCGCTTGCATAGCCAATACATGCTTTACCCGTTCGTCCAGCTCACGGATAACTTGATCCGTGAAGAAAGATGGGGTGGCAACCAAATTCTCTGACCCTTCACAACCAACTTTTTTCGATTTGTTTGTTTGTGCTTTCTTTAGCGACTCGTCGGGTTACTTGGTCAAGCAACTTAGCGGCAGTGCTTGACCCATAGCTCTTTGGGTCTTCTCGCATCATCTTCGACTTTATAAGTTCCGCCCGTTCCAAGTATCGGCGACATAAAATCTGAGAGTCCCTCTCATTAAGAAGTATAAGTTGATGAACATCCTGTCAAGTTAAAATCCCAAAATTTTACTTAAAAAAGTACAATAATAGTAGAATAACAGAGGAATAATAGTACACTAACAGCAAAATAGATAATAGTGGATTAATAGTAGAGAACGACGGTGAAGTAATAAAATAACAAAGGAATAACAAAGACACTAAACGTGAGAATAAATAACGGTGGAGTAGTAGTAGAATAAAAGTAGAATACGATGCAAGAACACTTGAAATGAATATTAGAATAACGATGGAATGACAAAGAGGAAAAGCGAGGAATAACAAAGTGGAATAATAGTAAAAAATAATAGATGAAAACTAATGCTCAAGACAATATGAGAATAACATTTTAGAATGATTCGTTTAAAAACAATCAAGCAGGTGCTTACGTCGACCATGGCTGCGGATGTACTTGCTCATCCGTAAGAATATCATCGGTAGATACGAGAACAAGACATCGACGTTGAGTACGTTGACCGAGCCAACGATGTTTGGGCGAGACAATGGGAAAGCAACGTCGAACGCTCCCGGTGCCCAGAGCACCCGGTGCCTCACGCCGCAACCTCTCATTGAAAGACTTAAAATCCCAATGTTTAATGAGCGGTAACTCATTATTCACCTGATCACCGCTAAAGAAATAACGGTGAAAATAGGTGATAGCCAACACCACTACACTACAACGAATATTTTTCCTCCCGATAAGGGCTTCACGTCTGAAGTCACCAAGTCCGAGAAGACAACCGACACCAATTAAGTTCCTTGATCCTAGAAACATCTTCCACAGCGCTTAGAAGTCTAAGATCAAGCACATAACCCGACACAGGAGCAAAGAAACTTGACATGGCAAGCAGAACAAAAGTCTTCTTAAACTCATCGTCCGCAACCAGAGACTCTAGCAGGGTCTCCTGAACTTTGTTAAGTGGTATCCCACTTTTGTTATTGCCGATACCATACTTCTCCCGCCAAGCACGCTTCAAAGCTTCTCCTTTGGCGTCGGCGGGCAGAACCAGGAAATCCAAAGAATAACCAAATCCACTTTCGCACTGAATTTGGTAAACCAAACACATCGTGCACATCATCCGCAATAACTCGAACTTCTCCGTTTGAGATATTTCAAAATACTTCCCACTCCTAAAAGCATATACAAACTCCCGAAACATGACATGGGGGAGGGAAGAAAGCTTCAACTCAAGTAAACCCCCGAATCCCATCTCCCTATGAGCCTCTTCTCGCTCCTCGGTGAGGGCTTCAATAACTTTGAAAAGAAAAGCGGGCCGACAAAGACTAATAAATGGATCGCACCTTTGTCCACACAAAAGGGTGGAAAATAAACAATGCATTAAAACATTTAAGATGACATAAGCAAAAGCAAAGAGAATAATAGCAAAATAAAGAGAGCATCAAAAAATAACACGAAAAGTAACATATTAATAGCTAAATAACAGCAAAATAAAAGTAGAATAACAGTGGTACATACAGTGGGATATTTCCTGCAGCAACTCCAGCCTGAGGTTGCTTGCTACTTACCACAATTCCCTTCTCATGCTTAACTTTGCCACCCAACTTACTACTAGTCTTGGGTGGACTAGACGACAATTTCACAAGTTGGGTCTCGGCCTTTCGTTTGGTTTTTTTCGTGGGTGGTTCGGTTGTACATATTTCTTGACTACGAGTACTCCTTCTCTGAGAAGCAGTGCTCTTTGATGGAGATGTGACACGGGATTTGGATGGAGACGGACCCGGAGAATTTGATGATGACGGTTGAGTAGACTTTGATGAAGCGGTGGATTTGATTCTTAACTTCATTTTCTGCTTTACTATCCAAAAAATAAAGATAAGGATCACTTTCAATGATAAATAGCTATTCAGCTAGACTTTTTTAATAATGACGCCCGAATGAGAGTACCGTAACACCAGAATAACAGAACACTAACAATTAGTATAACAAATAACAGCAGCGAAAACACAAAAAGAACATGATGGATGTGTAAACAAAAACACGAAAGAGAATCAAAACAAAAGCCTCTTTGAATAAAGAGTCAAAGACAGTTTCAAAATTACATACTGCCTACATAAGCCTTTATAAAAACAAAATAACGTACTAAATTACAGCCAGGGAAGGTTTCGAATTACATAAAACCCAAAATACATTCTTTCCCACAAAGAACCAAAATGTACTTCCGAAAATACAGGACATAACATAAAAAGTCAGTCAACGTCAACAACATCGACTGACTTATAATACAATTGGTGAGCAAGATCATAAGCAGAAGGAAAGTCCCTGAGTGCGTCAAAGTACTCGTGAATTAGACTCATCCGTTCAGATACAGGTGCATCAAGGATCTTGTCATGATCGTATATATACTGGCAAGCATGCAACACCGCCTTTGATGGCTCACTTGCAAGCATATAGCACTTGCATCGTTTGGAAACCACTTTATCGAGCCCCTTGACAAAATCTTAAAACCTTGACTGTGACTTGTTCTTAGAACTTTCATATATTCGGCGTGAACACCGGGCGAACTTTTATGAAATAGGAACATTTGTGACCATTTCTTACAAACAAGAGACATATTGCTCTTGTCCAAAGTAGTCTCTACATAATCGAAAACTCTTTCCATTAGGTCCTGGCTATTTAAAACTGCCGACATTGATTGATTACGACGACGAACTCGTACATTAACTTCAAAGCACTTTTCAGTCTTATCGTCAATAACCATCCCAATTTTTTTCTTTTGAGTGAGCGAACTCGCTAGCAAATAACAATTTATCTTCATTCACTATATTTATTGCCCATCCCTCACAAACTAAGTCCATTAGTAATCCGAAACCTACAAACAAACAAAGCCAAACAAACAAAACCACTAGAATAACAATGAGAATAACGGGAAAAGAATAATGAAAATTCAACACAAAAAACACTACAATGACCGCAACAGTGAGCGCTCGCAATGACACCATACGACCGATAATAAACGGAATAACAAATCTTTGAAAAATGAAGACAACACGAACAAACACAAAAACCCTAGAAAAACACATTAAACAATTACAACATGACAAATAACTTGACAACAAACTAAGCGATAGAATAACAAATGAGTAACACAAAACTAAAGTCCGTAGAGAACATAGAACATGCGAATCACTTCAAAACTATAGAAAACTCAAAAATGCAGCATAATAACGACATTAAAGTACTCGATTAAGTAAACCTAGCGATAATTACACTGAAAAACGAAGTAAAAAGCATACAAAAGCATGAAATTAAACAAAATTACAAAATAAAAGAGGAAAATGACATGAAATTACCTACAATAGGAAGGAAGACGATGAACGGCGAAGAGAAAACGGGGGAGAAAAAGCGAAGGATACGAACAGGTTGAAGAAGAATAACACGGGGAATAATAGAAGAGAGAGGAACGCTTTGCAGTGGTGATAATTATATAAACGGTTAACAGTAAATGTGGATAATTAATTAGAGAGAGAAATCGTTAGAGAGTAAATGAGGGAAAGAAGAGAGAGAGAGAAAAAGGAAAAAAAAAAGAGAAAATAAACTAAATAACAATGCTTTTATATGACAACTAAGATTAATCTTGGCCACTCATCTCTAATTTAAACTAATGGTTGAGATTCACCCAACTCACAACTCACCATAAGAACCAAAAACACCAAATCCAATCTCTATATATATATATATATATATATATATATATATATATATATATATATATATATATGTATATATATATATATATATATATGTATATATATATATATATATGTATATATATATATATATATATGTATATATATATATATATATATATGTATATATATATATATATATATATATATATATATATATATATATATATAAAGCGGAAACTTTTCAAGCGATATTAGAGAGTCCAACTTTTTTAGAATTCCTAACAATAATAGATTTCGAAACAAATTTACTAAAATTATCCTAATATAAGTAGATCAAATATATTTTAGTAAAATTATCCTAATATAAGTAGATTACAATTATCAAACAAATAACAGACAATTATAATAGGCCAAGTTATCATTTTTATTTTTCTCACACTTATGGTCTCATACATTTGTAGTTTGTATTCCCGCATCAAAATTCAAGAAGTTGATGGATAAATAATGAATTTATTTGATTAAAGTGTTATGGTAAGATGATGAAGTTCATAGTTACACTAAGTATAAACTACGGTTACTTCATCAAAATATAATCACAAAATAATTATTGGAGTGTGTATATAAATCATACATGCCTCGATACACATGCATTCAAGTGATCAATACATATAAAATAATTCAGTGATCTATATACGTTACTCCCTCCCTCCCGGTCAATAGGTTATAATTACTTTATACACGATTACTAAGGTAATGAGAGAGGATGAGTTTATAATTATTAAAAAAACAAAAGAAACACGAAATGAGGACGAAATAAAATGGTCTCCACCCACATGAGTTTGTTTATTTACTAGAAAAGAAAAGTGTAAACTATTTGACTTATTCACCTTAATTAGGAAAGTGTAAACTATTGATCGGGTTAGAGGGAGTACTATTTTGTTTCTTTAATTTATACTAAATAAGAATGTGTAGATCATTAGATCATAGAGGAACAAAACCGAGAATAATCGAAGTAAAATTTTGTGGTTTGAACAACTGAAACTTGCAGCAACTCATAGTATTATTCATATATGATGAACTGATGATCAATTGTAATCTAACCATTACATAATATTGATTTCTTCTTAGATTCATATTGCAAGGATAAAATTTTACTCAATGCACAATTCTTCTTAACTTAAACACGGAGAACAAAAAAATTAATTACAATGCAGAAAATCGAAACAGTTTTTAACCATTTAGAGTTTGAGTGTTGGACTCATGGAAATTTGGAAAGATTAAAAGAATAATAGTAAGTGGTACTCTAAATACACAATGTAACTAATTATATGGTATATTAATAACATACAAATTACTTATTCATATACTATATCTCATATTTCATTAGTCATCGTAAAATTGAAAAGTTAACTGAAATCTAAAAAAATAGCTTAAAGGTAACTGAAAAGTAGGAGTTGATAAGTTAACTGATCAAATAAAAAGTGTTTGGAAAACTAACCGAAAGGTAGTTAGTTTTTAGTAAGATAACATAAAAGGACTTAGTAAGTACTCCATATTTAATATTTTAAATTGAAGGATTAAAAATAAGAAACAAGTAACTTATTACTCACAAGCTACTCTTATTTTGGTAAATAATTTATCTACCAAATACTTATAAGAAATTAAGACAAATGAAATTTTTGTCAAATAAGCTTAAGCTTATTTCTTTGAAACAGAGCTTAAATATGAGATTTCTCATATCTCCCGACCCTACTCATGTCAAATTAATTTCTTATTTATGTCTGCCCATGTTTACTTGCTTTCTAGCCTATTGTTAGGAGTTGATCTCAAGTTCCTTTTAATTTTATAAACTTGACTGATAGAATAAATAACTAATGGTTCTGAATAAATATTAGCAATTAGACATTATAACACAAATTACAAATATACTCTATAATAATCACGAGGAACAAAATAATAAGCAATTGGTTCAAAATAAATAAACGTTAGCTTTTTACATGAGAATAAAAATTGTTAGCTCTACAATAAGAAGAAGCAAATTTGATAAAAAGGGAAAATCTATCGCAAGTGTCCAATTATGTCGCATTTGTCTTGGATGCAGCGAATATAAATAAAGTTTTAGACTCAAATTGAATTTTAAATGATGACAACCATGAGTGTTAGACATGGGTAAAAATATTATGAGAATTATTTGTGAAAGTTATAAAATAAACGAGTAAAGATCTCCACAAGTTGAGTCGGTTATAGTTTGGAAACTTTTTATCCGCGACAGAAATTATGACAACTAGGAAGCATGTAATTTTAGTTTTCGTTATGCAAGACTTATCAGAATATTTTCGTAGGGTTAGACTTAAGGAGCGAAATTCATTATCTTTTAGGAATGTCTCACACTAAATGTACTTCATCCTCTTCTCAATTATCTGTTGTATTGCTTTTACAGAGTTGTCAATGCGGTAGTTTGACCAAGATTTTTGACATTTTAGTGGTCAAAATTATAAAAGTTTGGCCCCTTAAGAAGAAAGGTAGAAGATGTTTAAGAAGGGAGGGGCGTATACATAATACATTTTTAAATATAACTCATAATGGTAAGCTCTATCACAGTACCAGGTGTGACATGCCAGTTCTGTTGTTGAGGAACATTAACTCTGTAAGAACATTAACTCCATAAGAGGACTATGCCGGCTATGCCAGACCATGGTAACGTACATCGTTTTCGGGGATGCCCTAAAATACTAATTTGGTAACCCAACGATTTATTTGATGCCATAAACTATTAAACGATATTGTCAAATATGTTACTAGGTGCCCCTTGCATTTTATGTAATAGAATCACATATATTTTTGACTTATTATTGTTTAGACTACTAATTATATTGTAATTTAGTTTGGATTGATTTTGCGATAAGTTTATAAGGATTAAATACTCTTAGTTGTATGTAGATAGTCAAGGTAGAATTATATTGTTAGAGATCTAGCATTTTCTCTGAATACACTAAATTTATATAATTATGATACCTGTTGTTTTACGTAACATCATTATGTATTGCTTAGTTATTTTTGGTGAAAATAATTTGTAAAACTCATAAGGCATGTCTTCGTTATTAAGGGTTCATTATCGTGTGCAGCAACATGTGTTATGGACATAGTGTTTTGTATTTAACTAAAACCGGATTTGCATAGGACAATGAAAAA
Source organism: Silene latifolia (assembly GCF_048544455.1). Classification (NCBI taxonomy): domain Eukaryota; kingdom Viridiplantae; phylum Streptophyta; class Magnoliopsida; order Caryophyllales; family Caryophyllaceae; genus Silene; species Silene latifolia. The sequence goes on from NC_133538.1 coordinate 149,470,470, forward strand.
GTTAAATACGTACTCTTGATGTTATACCTATAAAGGACAAAACTTTTTTGCTAAAAGTACTAATAATTTATCGGTGATTAACTAGACAACTACGTACACCAACTACAAATTTTTTTTTTTTCATTAATGATTCAACATTGTTGGACTTTTTTTTTTAATCAAACTTAAGAGTATATTTTTACAGATAATTCTAATGGGAGCCCCGTGCATCGCACGAGCTTTCCAACTAGTGTTGACTAATTACAAACAAATGAACTTAAAACAATTAGTTCATAATCATTTTCAAAACTATTCATGTCAAGCTTGCAAAATCGAACCCGACATCGAATATTTGTCAAAACAATGACGATTATTCAAGTCTCATTCTTCAAATCACACAAAAGAGGCATAAACGGTCCTTTCAAATCAAGACGCGTTCAAATACCCATTTTTCAATACATTTTACAAACTTTTTTCAATGGTTAGAAGATGTCTTCCATCATCTGTTGATCCGCGCCTAAACAGGCCACTCACTTTTCTATTTTAAAACCAGGGGATACCCCTTTGCATCGCCAACAGGTTCGCGCCTCTTGTGGCTATCTGGATGCAAGGTCTGTTCCCCTTCCAGCATTTGTCCAGGACAATCACGACTTCGATTAACCCGAATACAGGACGGATCAGACGACGAATCTTACCCTACATTTGCAAAACGCCTTACTAAGACAAATGGATCACGTTATGCACCATAAACCTAATTTGGTAAATGGATGTTTAATTTCCGTCATGCATGCAAATTAACATTAAATCCAACTTGACATCTTATACTTGATACTTGGATTAAAAAAACCGACATAGAAAGCTCACATGTTAGGTTCAAACTAGTGGATGCACATTCATGCATTTACCCGTTTTATCAACTTTTGCATTTAACCAACCAAGATCGATCAGTAGAGGACGCTACCGCGGGCGGGATTTGGTGTCTGATTAAAGGGCTTCCCAATATGTACCTTCATCTCTTACTCAAAAAAATTGGATAGTGGACGACCTTATCCAGGGCATACGAGAGTCATTCTAGAGATATGATGCTAAAGAGGGACAATTCCTTATCTTTAGTACCTATGTCAAACACTGCTTTGTGCTTCGTTTGACCGAGGTATAAAGTGGATTCGAACAGGTTCCAGGCATCCCACAAATGCTTTGTGGCGACTCTGAACATCTCTTGCATCATTTTGAGACCCTTGCCGAGACGAAACCGAGCGATCTAAAGCGATCCGATCGAAAACATTTTTACGCCACCCAACGTGGCTTTCAAAAAAAGACCGCTGCCATTGTCCATATATCGGCTGGGCATACGTAGGTAGGCCCACGTCCACATTATGCTATACCTTTTTGCTTGACTTGTCTTTACACCTCTTTAAGACTATCCTGCCGATTGTGGGTTAAGCTCATATCTTCCGCCTCTTTTGGTCTGTCCTGCTGATTGTGGGTTCTCGATTGCCGATTTAGGGTTCGGGTCTTGGATGCGGAATGTCCTGCCGCATGTCGAATCGGGAACTGTACTGTCGCGAGAGTCAGGCCAGATTTAGACTAGGACTGAGTCTTGGGAGTACCATTGTCATCCTACCAGGGGAATTATATTTTGATATATGAGTAGTAAAGGTCTTGCTTGGTTGTAGATATTGGTATTTGTCTTTGAAGGACAGAGTTATGCCTTGTGTTGTTTGTCTTGGTCCTATCGGATACTAGGGGTAGCTATAAGCCCTCTAGTTATGACATGATCGTCGGGATTGATGCTCCAATCCGTTCTTATGATGAGATGCAAACCATAAGTATGAATGTGACATTAGTAGCGACGTCCCGTACAATGTTTGCTAAGTGGTTTTCCAAGTAATGGCTACAGTTTCTATTTGATCCCTTACTTAACTGCTTCACATGATTCAGATTCTAATCTCACATCTATGTTGTATTTCCTTGAAATACGTGCTTTGGTATAGATTACCGTATTTTTGTCTTTCATATTACTTAATTGTCTCACATGAATAGTTTAATTGTTATCATGCTAATGTTGATCTATCTTGTTCCATCTCATTAAATTGCCAAGTTTAAATATGAAATTGACCTGAAATAATATATGAGAGATGGGTAGAACTAAGGATCTAAGTTGGTAGTCTCTTTATGTATGCCTCATGGTAGGTTCTAACACGTTTGTTGATTGTCAATTATTTTTGTACCCTTGAATCAATAACCGTGAGCTCACCTATGTGAAGTTCAAGACTTGGTGCCTACTGCCGGGAATTGAAGATTTGTTCAACCTTTGAAGAATGTTTCTACTTCCTCGAAGATATTCCTTGTTCTTGTGTACCTTGCTTCGTTCTTTTACTTCTTGATGCTTATTTCTTCTTCTAAACTCTCTTTTTGTTTTCCTTGGAAGCTACTCTTATACCCTCCCAACTTGTCCTTTGTTCCTTGTTAATCCTCCCTTGACGCCCTTTTAGATAGTTCTCTTTCTTTTTTGGGATGTTAATCTTAGTTGGGTAATTTGGCTTTATGGAGTTTGTTTGTTGTTGATCCATAACCCTGGTTTTGAAAGGTTGTGATGTTAGAAAGACTTAGGTAGTGCGATGAGGCATACTTAGTGATTCTTATACCTAGTTTCTTGATAAAGTGAGTATATTTGATCGGTGTATTCTGTGTGTTAAGTGTCAGTTGCCTATGTTACTAAGGTTATGGAAATTGTCCTCGTTGTTTATACTTTGAATTTGAGAACTTGGTAACTCGAGTATTGTTGCTTAGGGAATTGACATGGAGTAGAGTTTATGATGGGTGCTTAGAAGGAAACACCTCTAGGACGTTGTTGGCCATTGGTGATGAAAGTGTTAATTTGAACTTTGAGTTGAACTCGAGGTTAGCATAGTCTGTATACTTTTGTGAGTGTTGTGATGATTACATAAGAACCATGTTAGGCGAGAGTTGTTGCTAGTTTTGCAATCTGATATTGGTATTCACTTTGCGGTAATGAGGATTAGTAGCTAAAGTTCTTGAGATGTAATTATAAGTTGGGATCGATAGATGTTGAGCTGAGATGAGTTAAATATTTTGAGTGGTTGTCTCGTAATTTGGAGAATGTCACCATCTATGCTTTAGGTTTCGAGAGTATAGCAAAATCTTCTTGGGGAAATAGAATGTGCAAAAGAACTTTTGAATTTGGATTTTTGATTGAGGGTTTTACCATTTTGAGAAACTCATAGTTGACACTAGTTGGATATGAGTATAGCTTTGTTAGAAGCTTTGACCTCAATCTCGTGGAGGTGGTTTGTAGATGTTCGAGGTTTTGGAGTGGTGAGATCACACTTATAGTGATGTCCCTTGTTTCATGAAATAGCTTAGGATGAAGTCGTAAGTGTTTTGAGAAAATCCTTGGGAGTGATGTGGTTATGAGTTTTGTTGTTATGAAGTTTTCGGAACCATTTAGGATGATGTTATTTGAGAATTGAATACCTGGCGTTTTCTTTTTGTCTAACTTCCCTTTTCCTTTGACCATAAGCATTACCGTCCATACCTCGCTTCGTCGTACTCCTCCTTTAAGTTTGATGCTGGTAACTTATAAAAACTCTATCTTTGACAACCTTGTTATTTTGACTTCAATTCATACCCCTAGGAAGTGCATCATAGCTCTTTTGTTGGTTAAGTTTGGACCCTCTTAGCGTACTTTATTTTCATGTTGTCTAAATTGCTTTTCATTTCGTACAAATTTTAAACATTTCAAGCTACCACTTTTGGTTCGTTGTTAAAAATTTATGTTACTTTAGAAAAATTTACCTATTTTAAAGGTTTGAAAATAAAAAATTGATTTTTTTCCGGTAAAATGTAAGTATATTGCTGAAAAATCGTCACCATACACCAAGTAGATTAGTGGTCAAAAGACCCAACCTAAAACTACTTGCAGTAGTCTATAGCGGCCCAAAAAGCAGCCCAAACCGACAACAAAACCAAATTCATCTAGACACATCCTTATCAGTAAACAACACGACACCAGGGAAATATCACTTTCCTCTTTTCGTCTCACATTCCTTAAAATTGATCTTCACAGTCTGCAATCAATGGCGATTTTGTAATCTCTCCAGAAGGTCATTATCTCGCAGTCCCAGATTCTCAGGAAACCTCAAGGTACGATCCATTACCTCTTTGATGATCATCTTTACAAGTTTGCTTGGTGTTATCAGGATTAAATCGTGTTTACTTAGGTTCCTTTGCTTCCAAATGGCATATAAATAGGCATTGATGATGGCATTGATGATATCTTTCCACAGCCTAGGACCACTTAGGCCTCGTCTCCAATCAGAGGATGCATCTGATGGGATAGTCTCTCCAATAAATCTGCCAATGAGGGAGATGACTTTAGAGCTGTACTCACATTCAAAGAAAAGATATGAGGACGTTTCAGGGCCATTCCCACAGATTGCACAGGTATCATCCTCACTTATCCCTAATCTGTGTAGTTTTGCATTGGTGTTTAGGGCATTATGCATATAGATCCAAGTTAGGAAACTATGCTTAGGGACCGTGTGTTTGTTCCAGACGAAACAGTGCCACTGGATTTTATCCCCTTTGTTTCTGATGACATCATAGCCTTTGGCTATAGAGTATTCTCTTCCTTGATCAGTAGACCAGATGTGTTGTTGGTAGGAGACCTGGAAAAGATCTTTGACCTGACAAATCTTCCTCCATGACCAGCTAGAGTTATTCGAAGGAGAATACACTAGACAGTATGACCCTTTTATGTATACAGCATTGACCCATCTGACCCATAAGTGGTCTGGTTTCGTTGCCAGCCACCAGACCATTTTCCCTACTGCAGCTTTGTTCCATTGGATGGCACAATTCAGACCTAGTCCTCCTTCATTCTTGGGTCTGCATATTTTTTCCCAAGATACAAGTGGGACTCGTAAGTAATCCACCCCACCATCCCATAGGAAATTTCTACATATGGCCTCAATCCTAGTAAAAACTCTAGAGGGCGGTAGAAAAATATTAGCCCAATAATTATGTAGAGTCTTAATCACTGCTTGTACTAGAACCAGCCTACCTGCATAGGATAGCTTTCTAGCTCCCAAGTTCCTTATCCTCTGAACTATTTTATCAATGAGGGGCTTACAATACTTAGCATTGAGCCTTGTAGTTTTAATAGGGACTCCAAGGTATTTGAAAGGTAGATTCCCTTCAACCATCCCAGATATTCTTAACACATCCTGCTTCAAGCTCTCATTTACCCCATTAAAATAGGCATTGGATTTGCCCTTACTCATATGAAGACCTGAGGTATTAGAGAAAGTGGCAAAGGATCTGAGTATAGTCATAATAGAAGGCGCATCTCCTTTACAAAAAAGCAATAGATCATCTGCAAACATAAGGTGAGTGAGCTTCATTTGCTTGCACATTGGGTGATATTTAAACTCAGTAGCCCTTGTAGAATAGGTTAAGATCCTGGACAGGTACTCCATGCAAACCGTAAAAAGCAAAGGGGAGAGAGGATCACCCTGCCTCAATCCCCTTTGTCCCTTATAAAACCCAAACACGTTGCCATTAAGATTGAGGAAATAACTTGCAGTTGTTACACATTGCATTATCCACCCTTTAAATTGCTCTTGGAATTTTAAAGCAGTGAGCATTTGATCTAGGAACTCCCATTCCACTGTGTCATATGCCTTTTGAATATCCATTTTGAATAGACACCTAGGAGAGACAGCCTTCCTTTCATAGAGCCTAATTATGTCTTGGCAAATGAGGATATTTTCCATGATGCTCCTCCCTTGAATGAATCCTCCCTGATTTGGAGGAATCAGTTCTAGCCAACCTGCTACATAAGAGTTTAGATATACATTTATAAATGACGTTACAGCAGGCAATAGGTCTATATTGAAGGACACTCGTGGGTCTATCTATTTTAGGAATAAGAGTAACCAAAGTAGCATTAATCTGCTTGAGGATAGACCCTGACTCAAAGAAGTCCAAGATTGCAGCAGTAATTTCCTCTCCCACAATATTCTAGCTATCCTTAAAGAATTTACTCGAATACCCATCAGGCCCAGGAGCCTTGTCATCAGGGATCTGGAAAAGTACTTCTTTAACCTCCTCTTTAGTGACAGGATTTAGAAGAATATTCCTATGGGCATCAGTACATGTATTTCCATGCCTAACAATAGCCTTGTTTACTTTGATGGTGGAAGTTTTGGAGCCCAATAGCATAGTGTAATAGGACAAGAAAGCTTTCTGGATACCTTCCTGATCACTGTAGATTCTATTACAATGGTCACTGATTTGACAAATAAAATTCTTGTTCCTTCTTGCTTTCAGAACCCCATGAAAATATGCTGTATTAGAGTCCCCATCTTTTAACCAATGCGTTTTAGCTTTTTGCTTAAGATAGTCCATTTTAGCAGAGAACAAAGCTTTGAAAGTAAGATTGGCTTCATATTCCTGCTGGATCAGGTCCATGTCTCCTGGATTCTCACTAATCTGCTCCTGCAACTGCTGCAATCTGATTTGAGCTATGTCAGATTTGTTCTCAATATCAGAGAAATGATCTCTATTGATCTTTTTAAGCTCAGGTTTTAAAAGCTTCAGTTTTTTAACAACACTGTACATTTTAATTCCAGGGATCCATTGTTGCCAGACCTTAGAAACACTCTCCTGAAAGCCATCAGCTGCACTCCACATATTAAAATACTTAAAAGGTCTATGTTGGTGTCCCCCCATAGGACCTTTACTCACTAGACAAGGATGGTGATCAAATTGTCCCTCAGGTAAGAAATTAGCCAATTACTCAGGAAAATTATCCAACCAATCTTGATTCACCAACCATTTATCCAGCCTGCTATATACTCTAGTCTCTGGTGGTTGCTTGTTATTCCAAGTGTAGAAGGCCCCAATTGCTGCAATATCCATAACTCCACATTCTTGGATACAATCATAAAATGGATCAGATTCAGCCTCAGTCACCCTACCTCCTAGCCTTTCATTTGCTTGTAACACACAGTTGAAATCCCCTCCTATGGCCCAAGGAGCATCAATCTGCCTTGCAATATTCTTGAGATTCATCCAAAGGGATTCTCTTTCTCCCACACCATTGAAAGCATAAATGACAGTCAAATAGAATTTCATATGAATAATTTTATTAGTCACATGAACATGAATAAACTGAGCATCATATTTAATGAAAGTAATGTCAAACACTTGAGGTTTCCAAATCACCCAAACTCTTCCTCCATGATGAAGTGCATTATTAGTTGATACACTCCAATCAGAGAAGATTTTATTAACAATATTATGGAGATTCATTGCCTTGATCTTGGTTTCTAACAAACCAAACAAGCCAATATTATTAGCATGAAGAAAATTATTCACAAATCTCTGTTTCACATCCTTATTCATCCCTCTCGCATTCCAAAAACCAAAATTCATTAAGTAATATTGGGGGGATCATTACCATTAACACCAATGTCTATTTTAGGAGAGCTATTTTCCTTCAACTGCCCCATGCCATGAGGATATGTAGCAATCTTCCTGCTAACCTGACCACTCCCTTGTCTAGGATGCCTGACAGGGGAGAGAGTCCCACTGGAGCTTACTGGAATCCTAGTTTCAGGAGTTTTTAATGTGTCTTGAACCACCTCTGTGCTTTTTGTGACAGGTGAATCTTTTGTACCAGTCTGCACAGTAACTGTATGCTCTGTGACAATTGTTGTAGCACCAGTAACATCCTGAATAGGAGGAGCAACAGCTTTCTTGATTGGCCGCCACACTTTCTGAGGTATGGGAGCCTTTACTATGTTCTTACCTTTCCTGCATTATTCCTTCTCATGCCCTAGTTGCTTACACTTACTACATAAACTAGGCTTCCACTCATAGACAATGTCAATAGTCACTTCCTGTTTCTTTTCATCCAAAAACTTTATGCTTTTAGGGAAGGTCTGACCTAGCTTTAGTTCAACCATTACCCTAGCAAAACCTAACCTGGTTTTCATTTCAGTGGAGGGATCACTTTTAACATAATGACCTAACAGATTTGCTATTATAGGCAAGCTTTTACCCCAAAATTTGAGGGGCAAGTTCTGCATACGAATCCATGCTGGTACTGCTTTGATGTTCTCCTTTGTAAGCTGAAGATCTGGCTGCCAAGGCTTTATAATTAGCGGCTTATTATCAAATAAGAAGTAGCCACTATTTAGAACAGATTGTTTCATTTCTTCAGTTTGAAACCTGGCTAAAAAGACTCCATATGGAAGGAACGATATTTTATCAATGACATACTTGTTCCAAATTCTTTTCAGGAAGCCTTCCAAGATCTGCCAAGGAGGGTTTGCCCCAACAAAAAATCCCATCACAGCTTGTTGCCAATAGTCCAGTTCTGATTGTACATCATCATCAGTCAGTTGCAAAAGTTCCGGCTCATCATCCATGATTTGAATTTTTTTTTTCCATGTATTTGATACCACGTATCATCCTGACTGATTTCATCACCAGAGTCAGACTCATCAGCACAATCTTCTACTAAACCATCATTAATGTCAAGCATTGGGATACCAGTTACCTCATGGATATTTTTCATTTTTTGGCCTTCTTCCACATCTGGTTTACCCAAAATTTTTGACTTTTCTGATTGAATAGCATTAGATATTAGTGATTTGTTAATAGATTGCTTAGAATTCAAGGACAATTTGGTTGATTTTTTTGTCATCTTGATCAGAAAACGTGCCCTAGAGATGGGTGCAACTTCTCTTTCTCTCTCTAGGGTTCCTTTTTTTTATACACGAGATAAAATACACGTGATTTTAAAAAATTGATTTAGTTCCCCATTTATTCCTTGAGTATAGACTTCTTTATCATGATTTCTGTTTTGTTTGGATTTTGCGCAAGGCGAAATCAGGTAAGGGTGATATTGTGCAGGGTTAACTAGCTCTAATTAGATTTCTGGTCAGGTTGACAGGGTACGATTTAAGCAATAAATAAAATAATAGAAATAACAAGACAAATAATTTTGTACGTGGAAAACCCTTAAATGGGAAAAAACCACGGGCACCAAGCCAAGAGAGGATTTCACTATATGATTTTGAGAGAATATTCCAATGATAACAATAATGCTTATATTTTTATGTAATATGTGTTCTTCTTCTCGTTGTACGAATGATCTCCTCCCAATCTCTCCAAAGTGTTCCTTATATAGTCTTTTATCTTGAACGGCTGCTTTGATCTGGTCATTAAAGGCTGAATATTCTCCATAATTGCAGGCAATAATTACCAAATATATCACCCTTAATCACCGCAATTACTGTATAATCTTTACACTTAATGCTGCGTATTTATTTCCTTTAATGTACGCGGATTTGGTCAAATATCGTCGTGATATTTAGACCATTGTCCTCTCCATGGCCTGGCGCCTAACTTCATGTGCCCTGAGAGCCTGGCAGTCAGGTTCAGGTGAAATGCTGATCAGGGTGGTCTGTGGATTTCCAGGCCTAACAATTGCCCCTTATCTCCTTATTGGTAGTGCCAGGACGAAAAAATGAGGAGATAACTTCAATTTTGATAAGATCACCCAACGGTTAATTTTCCCTGATCAATTTCCTGTAACGACTCTTTTACTGCAACTGCTGACTCGTGGATATTTACTGCAACTTGCCTTAATGTTTTTGCGGCTGAAACCCTAATCTTTTTTGCTATAAATACTTGGGTGCTTCATTAATTTGAACTCATCAACATAATTTCTTCGTCTTCAATTTCTTAACTTTCTTTCTCTTCAGTTATCTTAATTCTCAACTTCCCAAATCTTTTAATCAATCTTCCATAATTCTTCAAACAATGGCGGAAAAGAAAAAATCTACCAGGGCAGCGGTTCCTGCAACTCCTCCTCCTCAAAATCCTGAGGAAGTCTCCTCTGAAACTTTGCCTGCCTCTTCTGATGCTCCTTCTCCCACAGTAAATAAAACGAGTGATCCTTCATTGGAGATGATCTCAATATCTCATGGTGCTTTTTAATTTAAGCCCACGAAGGCTTTAAATGAAGTTCAGTCTCCTGCAAACCGTTTGAAGCCTGAGTTCGAAAAAATTTTGAAGGATAAGGGAATCATCCTCGCCGACGCCGAAGTCCGGATCCTCGAGGATTCTCCCATCGGGCCGACTCGGGCTTGTCCTGGTTGGTTCTCGCATTCATGATCGGGCTTTGTGGCAGGCCGTAAGCTTCCTTTTTCTCCTCTTATGGTTGAGGTTATTAAGGAGATTGGTGTCCCTTCTTATCAATTAATGCCGATGGTGTGGAAAGTTGTATGTTCTATTGAGAACCTCTGTAAAAAACACAATGTCTCATTTTCTCTTGATGATTTGAAGACTGTTATCTTTGTTAAAACAAACAAGTCCGGTCGTATAAGTTTCAAGGTCGGCCGTCAACTACTCCCCTTTTGAGCAATTTAGACAAGTGTCCATGATAATAAGGGGTTTCTTTGGCTATATGTTGGTCGGACCATTGTGGGTCCGACCGGCGTATTTGAATCATGAGGCTGTGTGGTGGTGAGTCTTTTGATTTTCTTTCTTTAACCCGCATGTTTTTCTTGTTAGTGAAAAAATGAAATGAAAATAATAAGTCATACCTCTTATGTGTGCCGTTGATGATCGGGTTATCAAACCGAGTATCCTACTCCCAATGTCTCTCGCTTTCCTTGCTATTCCTCCTTTGGAGAGGTCCTGGCCTCTTTGTTGTGGGGTTGGTCACCTTCCTTGCATTGTTTGAAGGCCGACGGTGCTCCCTGAGTCGCTAAAGCATCGGGGTCTTGGTGCCAAACACTTCAGCGATAAGTCTTTTTTTATCTTTCCTTTCTTTCTACTTGGACTCCCCGATAATACTTGGTTTATATTCTTTGAAATAGCATTTCGTGTTCAGCTACAGTGTCGTCTATTCGTCTTGCCAGGTTTGGTATGGTGACCTCTCACCAGGTGGCTAAGATTAAAGAGGAAGGTCCTCGGAGAAGTGGGGATATGAACTGTCATCGACTTGACCGAGCGACCGATGATCGCCAAGGTCGCTATCGCACTTCTTGTCCCCTGCTGAAACAAGTTTGACCCGGAAGAGGAAAATTGAGGATGTTGATATTTCTCTGGCCCCGGGTGGAGGAGGTGACAGCCAGTTGGATAACCCGGAGGTCGCTAGGGTGAAAATTTGGGACTATGCAGCTTCTAAATCGATGTCATGCTCACCCTTGACCTCGTTGAGACCGCTACTCGGGCGGTTGCTTCAATGGATCATTCGATCACCCTCTTGGTCGGTGCCCTAGCATTTGTAAGGGAGGTATGTTGGAATCATTTCCATGTGTTTTGTTTTTGGTAGTCTTCTATTGTTGGTACAGGTTACTCATACTTTTCTTCTCTTTGGTCGAGGTGTCTGCGACTGTCTCCACAATGCCTATCAGTTACTTCTTTGGTAGCCGTGGATTGATCCGATGAGATCGGATTATGATAGGTTCAAGTCCGAGCTGGAATTTGTAAGGGCCGACTTGGCCGCCAAGACCGCCGATTTGACAAGAGTGCAGGCTGAGAGGGATGCTGCTAAGACTGAGGCGGCTTCAAGCGCGCGGCTGTTGGAGGAGGCCCTGGATAGGAATGAAGAGCTTACCCGGAGAGGGATGACTTGGAGTTCAAGTTGGATGATGCCTCCCTCTATTTCTATATCAAGGGAAGGGCATTTGCCATGTCTGAACTGTCGAGGCCAGGGAAAAATGGGACCCGCTTGGTGAGATGGCTTTTTCGCTTCTAAGTATCCCGACCGCATAATTTGGAAAATGAACAGAGGTCGATTCTCCAGGGAGCGTAACGTTGAGGCCGAGCGGCTAAGAGTGGGGAGCAGGTTGTTGATCCGCCGCTTCGAGGAGAAGTGATAATATTTTATAATTTTCAGTTGGTATTTTGGCCCATCCAGGGGGGATGTCCCTGGACAAACATTATTTTCGTTTTCTTGTTTTGGGTCAGGGGGGCTTTCCATGGCCTTTATGAATATTTCGGTACCTTTGCCCCTGTGGGGTAAGGGTTTATTAATATAGACATGATGGCCTTCTTTTGGCTGATTTTACTTTTGTCTTTGCTTGATTTGTGAGTTTCATCCTGTTTGACCTGTCAAATATTTTGTTTGCATGATTTGCACATTATTCTCGGTTAAATAACTGCATATTTTTGTTTCAATGTTTGTCATAAGTATTTCAACCAAGTATAGTTTTTTTGCTATAATGGTTGAAAGGGTGGGAAATCCGGCCTGTCAGGAGGGCTTATGTCCCCCGCCCGGGCCGGGAGGGCTTGGTATTCGGCCTGTCGAGAGGGCATTTTAGACTGATGTTCGGGATAAAACACCCTTGCACCGTCTTTGCGTCCGATCGGTTGTTATCCGTGGCGATAAACCTAGTCGTCGGCAATTATTTCATGCCTCGATTGGTCCCGACTTTTTATCGTATCCGGTGATGGTTACCAACTCGTTAGGCACGATTAAGTGCAAAATTTTTGTTTCGGGAATATATAGTAGAGTAGCCCTCAATCCCGAATATTTATGCGTATAATCTTTTATCATGTATAATTGTTCGGGATTCAAAAAGTAAATAGATGGGTTAGTTGAGCGGGTATAAAATACGAGCAAGACATATAAAGCATGTAGTTCATCACATAGCACATCAGGTTGAGTAGTGATCGAATTTGTACCGATCGTAGCCGATCTCGATCTTTACATATGGAATAGTTTTAAATGAGTTACATTCCAGGATCTTGGGATCATTTCCCCTTCTAGTGTTTGGAGCCTGTATGCTCCTTGTCCAACAATTGAATCAATTAAGTAAGGGCCTTCCCATGTCGGAGCTAGCTTGCCTGCTGATTTTTCCTTTTTATTTGGGAATACTTTGCATAGGACAAGGTCTCCTTCTTTGAAGACCCTGATCCTAACGTTTTTATTGTAATTCCTGGCAACTGCTTGTTGATATGATGTCATCCTGATTTTGGTAGCGTCTCTTAGTTCTTCTGTCAGGACTAAATTATCTTGCATCAGGTCTTTGTTTGTTTCAACGTTATTCAGGCTGGATCTGGATGTTGGTACTCGTACTTCTGCAGGGATGACAGCTTCGCAGCCGTACACCAGGGAGTAAGGTGTTTGGCCTGTCGCAGTTTTTGGAGTTGTCATGTCTGCCCATAGTACTAATGGAAGTTCTTGACCCATCTCGCCTCGTCTTCTTTTCACTTCTTTTTTAGGCGACTTATGACTACCTTGTTGCTTGACGCCTGGCCATTAGCTTTTGGGTATCCAGGGGTTGATGTTACCAGGTTGATGTTCCATTCTTGGCGGAATGCTTGGGTCCTTTTACCCACGAATTGAGTTCCATTGTCACATACTATTTACGATGGGACTCGTATCTCGCAAATAATATTTGTCCCGATGAAGGATCTTACTTTTTTCGGTTACTTGCTCAGTAAGAGTCGGCCTCGATCCACTTAGAAAAGTAATCGGTCATGGCTAACATGAAGACTTTTTGTCCCGGAGCTACTGTGCGCGGTTTTCCCACAATGTCCATGCCCCACTTTATAAATGGCCAGGGTGCGGAAATTGAATGAAGGAGTTCAGATGGCTGATGTATGATTGGTGCATGGATTTGGCAAGCTTCGCATTTTGAAGAGTATTCGTGCGTCACCCTCGGCGAGGCCAAGTAGTAACTGTCCCGAGAATTTTGCTTGCCAGGCTTTTTCCTCCTTTATGATTGCCACAATGTCCATCATGTATTTCTTGATGTACTAGTTTGGCTTCGTCAGGCTCCAAGCATCTCAGGTAGGGTCCAGCCTGTGATCTCTTGAACAAGGTGTTATTGATGATAGCATAAGATGAAGCTCTAATTCTAAAGGCCCTTGCCTCATGTCTTCCCTGAGGTAGTATTCCTCGGAGAAACCAATCATAATAAGGTTTAGTCCAAGAGTTACTATCCCGATTGTGATGTGGTTGACCTATTCGGAGTTTTTGATGGTCGGTTCTAATAAGTGCACAATTGGTATTTTATCAAAAATAGCGGGGGTAAAGTTTGAGCCTAGGTGGCTGAGCATCACTGGGTATTCAGGTCTCTAGGTATTTGATCGATATCAAATGAAGGAAATTTAGCGGTAAGGTCTTTTGCATATTCTAAATTTGAAATCATTTTTGCATCCTTAGCCGTATAAATTTCCTTTATTTGATTGGCAATTAAGAGTGAATCAGTTTTTACCTTTAGGTTTTGAACACCGAGGTCTAGACATACCTTTAAGCCTGCTATCATGGCTTCATATTCTGCTTCGTTGTTGGTAGCTTTAAACTCACGACTTACATACACTCGAGCTATTACATCTCCCTGGGGTGATTTTAGTACTAATCCTAACCCTGTCCCCCCTGGCATTGGATGCCCCATCTATGAACAAGGTCCATTCTTGGTCAAGGGTTTTATTTTCTAGTTGGTTGACCTCTTTTATTAGGTCGGTTCCGTGTTAGGGTGAAGTCACCACAACTCGCTAGGGCCTCGCGATTTGATCGCCGCCCGGGTTCAAAGGAGATGTCATATGTGCTAATCAGACCGACCATTTGGCCATCCTGTCTCGAAAGTTCAGGCTTACGTAGGATGACTTTATGGGTAAGTTGGTCCCGACTATAATTGGGGGACTTTCAAAATAAGGTCTCACTTAGTACACGACATTATCAATGCTAAAACATATTTTTCAAGTAGTCCATACCTCAACTCAAAGCATCTAGCAGTGCTCTTACTTACATAGTAGATCGGATGTTGCGCCCATCCTGTTCTTTCACTAGGATCGCACTGATTTCGTGTGTCGGTGTGACAGATAGGTATATCGACAAAGGTTCTCCCTTTTCTGGTTTAGCCGATAAGGGTGGAGATGATAAATAGGATTTTAGATCCTGGAAAGTCGCCTCATGTTCGTCCGTCCACTTTGGAATTGTTTATTTTTCCCGAGTAAGTTATAGAATGTCTTGCATCTTTCAGAAGATCTTGATATAAAGCGGTTCAGGGCAGCTACCCGGCCTGTTAATTTTTGGATATCCTTGACAGACTTGGGTGACTGTAGTTCCAGAATGGCCTTTATCTGTTCAGAGCTTGCTTCTATGCCTCTTTTTGTGACCATATATCCAAGAAATTTCCCTGCAGAGACCCCAAAGTGGCATTTTGCAGGGTTCAGCTTCATGTTATATTTTTGTAATATCTCAAATGCTACTTCCAGGTGCTTCACGTGATCTTCTGCATTCTTGGATTTCACCACCATGTCATCTATGTATACTTCCATGATGTCACCTATCTGGTCTTTAAACATCATGTTGACCAGGCGCTGGTACGTTGCCCCTGCATTCTTCAAGCCGAAAGGCATGGCAGTGTAAAAAGATATGCCTCGATGCCTCGTAATGAATGCAGTACTCTCCTGGTCAGCAGGGTGCATCTTTATTTGATTGAATCCGCTGGAAGCATCCATGAATGTTAGCATCTCGTGGCCTGCTGTTGCGTCTACCATAGCATCAATATGAGGCAGGGGGAACGGATCTTTAGGACAGGCTTTGTTCAGGTCAGTGTAGTCTACGCAGACTCTCCACTTTCCATTCTTTTTCTGCACAACAACTACATTAGCCAGCCACTCAGGGTACATTACTTCCCTGATCATCCCCATATCCAGGAGTTTTTCTACTTCTTCATTTATTATGGTATTTCTTTCAGCTGCAAATTTGCGCCTTTTCTGTTGCACAAGCTTAAAAGATGGGTCAACATTGAGCTTATGAGTAATAATATCAGCGCTAATTCCAGTCATATCAAAATGTGACCAAGCAAACCAAGATGATTTATTTTTAAGGAAATTTACCAGTTCAGGCCTGACATTATCTGGTGCGTCAGATCCTATTAAAACATACCTGTCAGGGTACTCAGGGTCTAGAATTACCTGATCTGTTTCCATTCTGGGAGGTGCTACATACGTGCTCCTGACAGGATACTATAATTGCTATGCCAGGGATTTACCTGCCTTGGAAGGCTTCAAGGCTGCTGTGTAGCAGTCCTGGGCTGTCTTGTGATCCCCTTTGATTGTTGCTATGCCCCAGTCTGTTGGTATCTTGATGCACTGGTGATAGGTTGATGGTACGGCCTTGACGTTGTGAATCCAGGGTCTGCCCAGGATGGCGTTGTAGGATGACAAGCAGTCAAGAACCCCAAACTTTTCATAGGATGAGACTCCTTCCACATAGGTTGGGAGGTGGATCTCTCCTAGAGTGCTCCTGGTTTCTCCACTGAACCCTACTAGGACGCTGGATTTTTTGGTGATTTGATCCTCGTCTATTTTCATGGCTTTCAGTACGTCAAGCATGATCAGGTTTACTGAGCTGCCTCCATCTACCAAGATTCTTCTTACTATGGCTGTTCCAATCTGCATAGAAATAACCAGGCCATCGTGATGAACATCAGGGATGCCTACTAGGTCGCAATCGTTGAAAGTGATTGTTGGAACTGGATCCAGCTTGCAGGGTGACACGGTCCTCGGTGTCCTGGCTATCTTTTTTGCTGTTGAGCTTGTCAGGCCACAAATTTCTCGAACCTTTGATATGAATTTTACTTCATAGAGTGGTGGTGGTGGAGGGAGGTCGCGATCCCGCTTGTGCTCCCGATTATCTTTATCCCTGGTTTGCATTCCTGCCTTTTGACTTGATCAGGTCTTTTAAGTATCCTGATTTCAGTAGTTTGGCCGCTTCCTTCCTCAGAGTGAAACAATCATCCGTGGTGTGTCCAATATCCATGTGAAATTCGCACCATTTTGAATTGTCTCTTCTGGGATTTGGATTTTCTACCTTCCTGGGCCATCTAACAGTTGTTCCCATGTTGTCAAGCCTCTGGATCAATCCTGCAGTATCAACACAAAAGTTATGTTCGGAGATAGGTGGATAAACCTTAACCTTACCTTGGTATTCATGAGTCAGGTTGACTTCTGATTGATCTGGCCTGGAATATGGAGTAGGTCTGTAATTGTTCCCTCTATTGCTTTTTTCATGATCCCTTGGTCCACTGGGTGATCCAAGCTTGTAGCTTTTATCTTCTTCCAGCCTGATGAAGGCAAGGGTCTTTGCCTGAACATCTTCGAAGGTGTGGCAGGGATACTTAATGAGTTCACTGTACAAGTCACTATGTGGTAGTAACCCCTGTCTGAATGCCTCCACTGCTGTTCCAACGTCACACCTGGGTATAGATACTTTTTCTTTATTGAACCTTGCAAGGAACGTCCTGAGTGTTTCATCAGGCTTCTGTGTAATTCGGTAAAGGTCACTGGATCGTTTCTCCAACTCCCTGCTACTTGCGAACTGCTGGTTGAAACTGTTAATCAGGTTGGCAAAGGAATGGATCGCCCAGGGCGGGTTGATGTACCATTGCAGGGGGGGCTAGTCAAGGTCGTCCCAAATCCCTTACACATGCAAACTTGTCTGAATTCGCTGGGAATGGATGCAGCCAACATTTTCTGCTTGTAAAGAGCCACGTGATTTTGTGGATCCGTGGTTCCATCATAGACCCTCGTGGATGGAATTGTGAATTTCTTTGGTAGATCTACTTTGGCTATTTCGTCTATGAAGGGTGAATCAAAGATATCCGTCGGGCGACTTCTTCCATCTTTGGCGGTACTCCTGGTATCTTGTCAAATTTTTCATTGAGTTTCTTGATCTCCTGAACTACTGCCATCATGATAGCTGCTGCAGATTCATCAGGTTTGTCATCATTTTTTGGCTCTTCATCACCATCTGCGTTAGTGATTTTAGGAGTATTTGGGCTCCCAAAACTGGAAAAATCAATATTTTTGATGATTGATGAAAATGGGGTTCCTGGTTGGAATCTAGAGCCTGCCCCTTGGGTTTTTTCCAATTTTTGTTTTTTGGTGACTCAGATTCTTTCAATTGCAGGATCTCTGCTTCAGTTTGGGCCACTTTTTCTTTCAGGCTGTCCAACTCAGCGATTTTTTGGAGAGCTGCATTCAATTGATCTTCAACGGTGGGTTGGGCCATTTTTGTAAGTTTTGTAAGATGAGAAAAAAGGGTTTAAAGAGCTAGATGCCCCACGGTGGGCGCCAATTGTTTTGTGTGGATTTTGCGCAAGGCGAAATCAGGTTAGGGTGATATTGTGCAGGGTTAACTAGCTGTAATTAGATTTCTGGTCAGGTTGACAGGGTACGATTTAAGCAATAAATAAAATAATATAAATAACAAGACAAACAATTTTGTACGTGGAAAACCCTTAAATGGGAAAAAACCACGGGCACCAAGCCAGGAGAGGATTTCACTATATGATTTTGAGAGAATATTCCAATGATAACAATAATGCTTATATTTTTATGTAATATGTGTTCTTCTTCTCGTTGTACGAATGCTCTCCTCCCAATCGCTCCAAAGTGTTCCTTATATAGTCTTTTATCTTGAACGGCTGCTTTGATCTGGTCATTAAAGGCTGAATATTCTCCATAATTGCAGGCAATAATTACCAAATATATCACCCTTAATCACCGCAATTACTGCATAATCTTTACACTTAATGCTGCGTATTTATTTCCTTTAATGTACGCGGATTTGGTCAAATATCGTCCTGATATTTAGACCATTGTCCTCTCCATAGCCTAGCGCCTAACTTTATGTGCCCTGAGATCCTGGCACCCTGAGAGCCTGGCAGTCAGGTTCAGGTGAAATGCTGAGCAGGGTGGTCTGTGGATTTCCAGGCCTAACAATTTCTAATTGCTAAACCCGAGTTTTAATTTTGCTCAATTTCTAACTAACTTTGATCTACTTATGATTTCTTTGTCAAGTTTGAAGTTACACTTTCAAGAACTTAACTCCTTTTTTAATTTAAAAGTGAAACTTTTATTTTTTTTATTTAGGCTTTTGCAAAAGAAAATTTGAGTGGATTATCATTTTCAATTGGTTTTAACGTTAATAGGATGTTAGAACTTGTTATTAGAGACGTTTAATAACTTGTTCTACGCTTGTCGGCGAATGATTTTGTTCTGAACTTGTCGTTGCCTTGGACAGTTAGCGCTCTTGTGTGCAAGACAAGAGCAATTTCGTTCCATGAAAGAGACTTATACTTTTGAAAACTCTTCATAAATATTTTTGGGAGTATTTGATTTCTGATTCATGCAAATGATTTGGTATTTAACCTTATCTTTGATTTGGAATGTTGATGTTCTTGAATGCGCAACGAGAGCACTTCCGTTCCTCTGATGAGAATCTAGTTCTGTTGGAAAATTTTACTTAAAACTTTTGAAAGAACTATAGTTCTCACAAAGAGTAACCTTTTAATGTTTTGGTTGCCGATTTCAAAAGTCCCGCTTCATCTTTATAACATTTCATTTTCTACTTTCAAGTTTCGAGGACGAAACTTTTTAAAAGGTGGGGCGATTGTAACACCCGCGAATTTCCCATTTTTAGCATTTAAATTTAATTAACCGTTCTATTGTTTTATTTATATTTTAAATTATTTAATTTAATTAATTTCATTTTAAACATGAGTTTTATAAAAGTTACTCCCTCTTATTCGCTATAATGTTCCCTTTTTCCTGAAACGGATTATTCAAGTAATGTTCTCATTTCCTTTTTTAGTAACTTTTACTATTATTTTATTCATCCGTCTCTCCTATCATCAAACCCCACACAACTCTTTTACTCCTATTTTATTACTGTTCTTAATGTTTTGGCCCCATAACTCCTTATTTAACTCCTAATAATTCATCTCTCTTTCTTATCACCAACCCCACCAATGTCCTTTATTCATTTTTATTAGTATTCCTTAAGTATCGTGCCAATGACAAAAGGGAACATTATAGCGAATTAGAGGGAGTACATTTTTATAAGCTTGTTTATATAAAAATATATATATTCAGTTGGACAGTAATTATAATAATAATAATAATAATAATAATAATAATATTTCCGTCTAAAGTTATAAGTGTATTTCCGTCTAGCAAGATCGTTGCATTTCTATTATAAAGCTATTTCGATTCGAACCAACCCGATTCCGGCAACACATCACTCTCACCTACCCTCTTACACTCTACTTTTAAAAGATTCTTTTATTATTATTATTATTATTATTATTATTATTATTATTATTATTATTATTATTATTATTATTATTATTATTATTATTATTATTATTATTATTATTATTATTATTATTATTATTTCAAAAAAATCCCTTCAACCTACCCTCTTACACTCTACTTTTAAAAGCTATATATATATTCCCTCACCCGTCCCCATCACCCTGCAACCTCTCTTCTTTTCAAAAAAATCAACCCAGCAAACAACAAAACCAACACAAAGCTGAAAACACCATTTATGCTGAGCTTAAGACCGAGATCCCTCCTTTATTTCTCAACTTTTTCCTTAATTCTTCCTCCATTCTCCTCCTTACTTCCTCCTTCACCTTTCTAGGTAAGAAAGCTTCACTTTTGATTGAGTTTTCGAAAATGTCGTCTTAAAGACAACTCGGTTTTGGCCTTAAACTACTCGTTTTTCCTCCTTCTAGTTGAAGATCTTGAAGACCGGAGGGAGGCTCGTACTTTTGGACGTTTTCACTCGGAAATTTAAGAAGCTAAGGTAACGGTAATAGGTTATTCGACAAAGAGTCAAAATTTCGTCTTACCCGTCGTTTTTCATGCTCTTATGTGTTAAAGTTTGGGTCTTTTTTACTTTCTCACTTATATGCTTGTATTTATCGCGTTAGATTCCGTCTTAAACCGTGTTCTCACTAGTGTCGAAATATAACTCGATGTTGCTGCTCAAAAACGTGAGAGTTGGGAATGGGAAATGGCCTTATACTCGGTATGTGTGGTCTTTTGGACTCCTCTTGAGCTTACTTTATACTTGTGAACATCAGTCTTAAACCCGTTTCAAATGCTGTCTTAGTTTAGCTCAACCTAGGACTGTTTTATGCGCGAGAATTGAGTAACTCGGGGCGTGTCGTACTCTGTTTTCTTTGGGACGGTTTTATGCGTCTGTTGTGTGGCTAAATATGTTGGTTATGGGCACGGAGTAGACGGTTTGATCGGGCTGTTTTGAATGGTGACAGTGGCTGGACAGGGGTTGCTTGGGACGGGTTTATGAGAAACCAAAATGGGACTGTTTTGACTCGTGATGGTGGCTGTTTGGGTGGTTATTGTGGTTGCCCTGTTTAGGTGTTTGTAGGTGTTGTTTTGGAGTTGGACCGGTGGCCGACCGTAAGCTGGCAGCGTGGTCATAGTTTGGTTACTTGGGTTAGTCTCGGGGCGGGGGATACATTCATAGGACATGCCCCTGTCTTCCCTTCTTCCATCTCCTCTGTCTTATTTCGGGTGGGTTGGACAATTAGGCTTGTCTACGTTTAATGCCATCGGGCCATTTGGGTTTGTAGCTAGTCAATTGGGCTTGTTTATACTTTTAGTTTTTGGGCCAGTTTATAAGATAGTGTGGTCTTGTGAATGTCCCGTTTGCGGTAATTTAAGTTTTACCTCGTGTATTATAAAATGTAATTCTTAAATATCGTTCATTTTTATATTCGTCTCACATGGTTTATAATTGTGGAGTACATTTAATAATTATCTCATTTGTATATTGTATATGAAATGACATGTTTCCTTTTAATATGAGCCACATTTGATTATTTATGCCTTGTAAGTGAGGAATGGTTTATCTTACATTTGAGTGATTTATAATTGAATACTTGTTTTGCTCATTATAAATGGTCCGTTACTATAAATTTATGTTCTTAATCAAGTGACAAATATTGAAGAAATGGGTTACTTATTCATGTTCATGAATATAATTTGGCATGAAATGTCTTACTTGGATTATCCTCGGCTCATTACATTTTAGTCTCTTTCCAAGTTGATTCGTATCGCTTGGTTGATTTGTATTCTTATGATAATGTCTTTATGCTATACCTTTTTGCTTGACTTGTCTTTACGCCTCTTTCGGACTGTCCGGTCTTTTTGTGGGTTTAGCTCATATCTTCCGCCTCTTTCGGACTGTCCTGACGATTGTGGGTTCTCGATTTCTGATTTAGGGTTCGGGTCTTGGATGCGAACTGTCCTGCCGCATGTCGAATCGGGAACTGTACTGTCGCGAGAGTCTGGCCAGATTTAGACTAGGACTGAGTCTTGGGAGTACCATTGTCATCCTACCAGGGGAAATATATTTTGATATATGAGTAGTAAAGGTCTTGCTTGGTTATAGATATTGGTATTTGTCTTTCAAGGACAGAGTTATGCCTTGTGTTGTTTGTCTTGGTCCTATCGGATACTAGGGGTGAGCTATAAGCCCTCTAGGTACGACATGATCGTCAGGATTGATGCTCCCATCCGTTCTTATGTTGATATGCAAGCCATAAGTATGAATGTGACATTAGTAGCCACGTCCCGTACAATGTTTGCTAAGTGGTTTTCCAAGTAATGGCTACAGTTTCCATTTGATCCCTTACTTAACTGCTTCACATGATTCGGATTCAAATCTCACATCTATGTTTTATCTCCTGTAAATGCCTGCTTTGGTATAGATCACCTATTCTTGTCTTTCATATTACTTAATTGTCTCACATGAATAGTTTAATCGTTATATATCATGCTAATGTTGATCTATCTTGTTCCATCTCATTAAATTGCCATGTTTAAATATAAATTTGATATTCATATCTTTTGTAAGTATCTTACATGATTTACCTATTTTAGTTCTTTGTTATGTATATTTTGACAATTTGTGGCTGGGAGAACCTTGAGTTACTCCCCACTGACTGTGACGTACATTTTTACATGAATGACAGGTACTAGTTGGTGCATATATGGGGTGAAGACCTGTGTGAGCTAGCTAGCACTTTGGCCTTGTAGTCGGTTTACTAGGATTGCTTAGACTCACTTTTCATTGTTTTGTCATTCGACGGCTGTATTTTCCCTCACCTTGACTATAACGTTTGTATAATTTAAACTTTATTTCTGCATTCTTTATTTGTGTTTTGGATTTTAATGAACCCGCGCTTTAAATTTTAAAAGTTTCAAAAATTTTCTAAAATTCCGCATTTTATTAGTTATATTTTCCGCTTTATTGCGGGGGTGTCACAGTTTGTATCAGAGCCTATGTTGCTCCCGACGCACACACGTGTACCCCAAATTTAAATTTGAACTTGACCTGGAATAATAAATGAGAGACGGTTAGAACTAAGGATCTAAGTTGGTAGTCTCTTTGTGTATGCCTCATGGTAGGTTCTAACATGTTTGTTGATTGTCAATTATTTTTGTACCCTTGGATCAATAACCATGTGCTCACCTACGTGAAGATCAAGACTTGGTGCCTACTGCCGGGAATTGAAGATTTGTTCAACCTTTGAAGAATGTTTCTACTTCCTCCAAGATATTCCTCGTTCTTGTGTACCTTGCTTCGTTCTTTTACTTCTTGATGCTTATTTCTTCTTCTAAACTCTCTTTTTCTTATCCTTGGAAGCTACTTCTGTACCCTCCCAACTTGTCCTTTGTTCCTTGTTAATCCTCCCTTGACGCCCTTTTAGATAGTTCTCTTTCTTTTTCGGGATGGTAATCTTAGTTGGGTAATTTGTCTTTATGGAGTTTGTTTGTGGTTGACCCATAACCCTGGTTTTGAAAGGTTGTGATGTTAGAAATACTTAGGTAGTTCGATGAGGCATACTTAGTGATTCTTATACCTAGTTCCTTGATAAAGTGAGTATATTTTATCGGTGCATTCTGTGTGTTAAGTGTGAGTTGCCTATGTTACTAAGGTTATGGAACTTGTCCTCGTTGTTTATACTTGGAATTTGAGAACTTGGTAACTCGATTATTGTTGCTTAGGGTTTTGACATGGAGTAGAGTTTATGATGGGGGCTTAGAAGGAAACATCTCTAGGACGTTGTTGGCCATTGGTGATGAAAGTGTTACTTTGAACTTTGAGTTGAACTCGAGGTTAGCATAGTCGGTATACTTTTGTGACTGTTGTGATGATTACATAAGAACCTTGTTAGGTGAGAGTTGTTGCTAGTTTTGCAATCTGATATTGGTATTCACTTTGCGGTAATGAGGATTAGTAGCTAGAGTTCTTGAGATGTAATTATAAGTTGGGATCGATAGATGTTGAGTTGAGATGAGTTAGATATTTTGAGTGGTTGTCTCGTAATTTGGAGAATGTCACCATCTATGCTTTAGGTTTCGAGAGTATAGCAAAATCTTCTTGGGGTAATAGAATGTGCAAAAGAACTTTTGAATTTGGATTTTTGATTGAGGGTTTTAGCATTTTGAGAAACTCATAATTGACACTAGTTGGATATGAGTATAGCTTTGTTAGAAGCTTTGACCTCGATCTTGTGGAGGTGGTTTGTAGATGTTTGAGGTTTTGGAGTGGTGAGATCACACTTATAGTGAAGTCCCTTGTTTCATGAAATAGCTTAGGATAAAGTAACGTATGTGTTTTGAGGAAATCCTTGGGAGTGATGTGGTTATGAGTTTTGTTGTTAGGAAGTTTTCAGAACCATTTAGGATCATGTTGTTATTTAAGAATTGAGTACCTGGCGTTTTTTTTTTGTCTAACTTCCCTTTTCCTTTGACCATAAGCGTTACCGTCCATACCTCTCTTCCTCGCTTCGTCGTACTCCTCCTTTAAGTTTGATGCTGGTAACATATAAAAACTCTATCTTTGACATCCTTTTTATTTTGACTTCAATTCATACCCCTAGGAAGTGCATCATAGCTCTTTTATTGGTTAAGTTTGGACCCTCTTAGCGTACTTTGTTTTCATGTTGTCTAAATTGCTTCTCATTTCGTACAAATTTTAAACATTTCAAGCTAACACTTTTGGTTCGTTGTTAAAAATTTATGTTACTTTACAAAACTTTACCTATTTTAAAGGTTTGAAAATAAAAATTTGATTTAGTTCCCC